>NW_023458562.1:27626592-27641424 GCF_013731165.1 Rhagoletis pomonella
AGCATAACATAAAATAACACCGCATAACATAATATAGCATAACATAACATAATATAACGTAAAACTAATAACATCGATAACTATTTGAAAAAATAAATCGATAATGATTTCGATAAAGGCATTGGTAACACTATGCGACAGTCAAAATCGGGATGGGATGAAACCAACGGGAAATGTTACATCGGTAAAAAAGAAGTTATACGTGTCCCGGCGTTTCGCTGGCTCACGTCTAGGAATCGAGATATATCGATTTGAAGTTTGTAACTATCATATAGGGGAAATTGTCACCTTTGGTGAACTTTTTTTGACATAACTCGAGAACCACTAGTCCGATTTTAATAATAAAAATTACAATTCCTTTAATCTGTTCATATAACGTTTTTCTATATAATCAACAGTTTTGCCGGTAAAAATAAATGTATGAAGAAAAAAAATATTTTTTGCCTAAAATATTAAATTTTTTTAAAACTGAGCAAAATCGGACTAGTGGTTCTCGAGTTATGTCAAAAAAAGACCACCAAAGGTGACAATTTCCCCTATATGATAGTTATATATATATCTCGATTCCTAGACGTGACCCAGCGAAACGCCGGGACACGTATAACTTCTTTTTTACCGATATAACTTTCCCCGGTAGTTTGAACCCTTCCCGATCACTGACCCCTACCATTTGTCTCACAGTGTAATTATCAACAAAGTTATCAGTTATATAAAATTTATAATTTTGATGAATGTATTTATCTAAAATTAAATCGATTTTTGAGTCGATCTATTAACTTTTCTTCGCACGATTTTAGTTTAGTTTACCGATAACATCAAAATATATGTCTATTAAAAAGTAGTGACCACCAAAACATCAGCGAAAAATATCCGTATAATCGATATCGATAAATATATCAAAGATTGTGTTGAAAAATAAATCGATAACGATTTCAGTAACCTTCATACACGCTCTTAACCGAAGAAAATGGTTGTTTTCCTAGTTCCTAATCGTGTAATTTTACTTTGCTTAAATTAGACATCAAATCTTTGAATGTGCCACGTAAACTCCTTTTACGTGCGAAAAAAAGTTAGGAATTCTTTTTATTTTACATATTTTAATAATGTTTTTTATGTATTTTTTTTTTGCTGCCAAAAACACTTAAGTATGCAGTTTTGCAAAGATTTTGACCTTTCTCAAAAATTCTACGACCTTTCCTTCTCTAAGTAGCGCATACTTCTTCAAATTTCAGCATATAAATTCAATAAATTCTTTCTAATCCTTTTTATACTGTCAACATCTTTTATTTTTCTTATAATTTTTTTATTGAACTGCTTTTGACATTTCGCACTCCGCATGTGTGCCCTCATCACACGCATTGCCCCCAATCTGTGCGAAGAAAGTGTTATGCTTTCAATGCGTACGTCAGTCACATTCAATAAAAATTTAATAACTCAAATTGTCGCATCACTGCTAATAAACTAAGCGAAAAAGGCAAGAAGAAAAGAAATATATCTGCATACATACATATTTGTATAAACATTAGGATCCTCATACAAAAAAAAAAATAAATCGATATTGCTTTTCCATCGTAGTTATGAAATTTATTATTTTTGCGCAAATATTCAAATTCTCGTGAGTTGGCTGGATTTGAAAATATTTCCAAATATCGAGGTTTTTTATAAATATAATTAGTTTTTAAAAATATTTTATGAAATATATTGGCTGAAATCTCATTGTATAAAAAATTTTAAAATTCCGGTAGAAAAGCTGCACTAGTTGCAGTTCGGTGAGCCATCCTAATGTACATAAATAATTCTTTAAGCGCATGCAAGCGCATATTTAAACACTCACTTCACAAACACTTCTTTTATTTATGCTGTTAGACCTTTCGCATTTTGTTAGCGTAAGATTACTTCAACAACCCGTTTAGTTGCGCTTGAGTTGGCTGCCGGCCAAACCCAACGGCCACTAGTCAGACCCCAAAATAAACAAACAAACACAACCTATTCAGCCGCGCACACACACGCCAACGCACAAATAATTTATATGCTTTGGTATTCGCAAGCCAGTGATGCCATTAAATATCAATGGCTTGCTTTGGCTGTGCTGCTGGTGGCGGTATAGCTTCCAGTTTGTCCAGCCATCAAATACCAATAACAATGTTACGCACTATCTAACCAATCATTAATCATATGGAGCTACATATGTACGAGTATACTTTTAAATTTACATATCCATACATATACATACGTAGGATCGCATAACTACATGTATGTTGCGTACTAGCATACGTACTGACGGATGGATTCTACGCCTAATACTCATCGTTGCCTGTGTATGTGTGACTTTGTGTTGCCAAACAACCACTAAATTCAATAGTGGTGCCTTGCCTTCATCAACTGGCAGTCGTTTTTTTTTTGTTACAAAGCATTGCATACATCGTGGCGCATAGGCATTTACTCTACATATACTTCAAACACAAGTATGTACATATATACATATATGAGACTTTGTATTGAAGAGCCTGCAACATGTCAGTTATATTCTTAAGGGACTTTTTTGAGTTATGAAATACCCGCTCAAATGCTTTTGTCGATATCTGTCAGTGACAGTAGTTTGTTTATTATTGATGATAATTTTTGGGGCATATTTCGACAAGCTTTAGTCATGGGAATGAAAATACTTTTGCATTATTAAAAAGGGAAAATGTATTGAATTGGGTTGAAATAGGGATGTTCCGATACAAGTAAATATGAGTATGTACGCGATACTTTTGTTTCGATACCAACTACTTTTTTTACTCGAATCGTTGTTTCGATACCTAATTGGTATCGAAAGAAAAGTAGTTGTATCGAATAGATTTGAGCAAGAGCCATATGGTCGGCCATATTTTTCTATGGAAGAAACTTTGCTTTAAACAATGGCACCGCCAAAATCTAAAGTGTGGATATATTTTTACAAGAAGATCGAGCTATTTCGGCAGCCAGGTCGAAAACGCCCTAGCGAAGGTAAATTTTCAGACTTTATCTGTGACATACCTTTTGCTACACCTGAGTGGAAGATCGGCCTATCACGGCAGCCAGATCGAAAACGCCCTTTCTCAGAAAACTTTTCAAAAGGCGCCCTATTTCAGAATTGGATTAAAAAACGACTTATCTCAGAAAACTTTTCAAGAACGCCTTATTTCAGAATTTGATCCAAAACCGCCCTTACCTCAACTGAAAGTATATTGAAAATACTTGAGGTAGGCCGTTTTTGAATCGGCAGCCGAGATAGGCGTTTTTGAAACGAATTCTGAATCAGGGTGTTCTTGAAAAGTTTTCTGAGATAGGTCGTTTTTTAATTAAATTCTGATTAGGGCGCTTTTGAAAAGTTTTCTGAGAAAGGGCGTTTTCGAACTGGTTTCGATCTTCCACTCAGGTGTCGTCGCAAAATGTATGCCACAGATAAAATCTGAAAATTTATCTTCGCTTCGTTGCATGAAAGATTATCAATATAAGTAGGTATCGATACATTCGCTTTACTCATATAAGTAGTATCGAAATAGCGATTTGAGTAAACTCATTTAAGTAGGTATCGATACTTTGATGGTATCGGCACGTCCCTAGGTTGAAAGCGTGTACAACGAGAACCTTGGGATAAGTAAGAGACGTTTAAGGTTCACGCATTGGAGCTCTAAATGTAGCATTGTATTTGAAAGTGAAAACGACAAACTTTGTAAAATTCATGATAAAAAATTAATATAAAAAAAATTATTGTATTTGAAAGTGAAAACGACAAACTTTGTGAAATTCACGATAAAAATTAATATAAAAAAAAAATATTTTTTCTGGCGGTAAAAAAAAAAATTTATCTGTATTTTCACAAAAACAAAAAAATTCACAATTTGGATACTCACAACGGTGTCGTAAGTGTTGTATAGTTGTATGTCGTAAACTTTAAACGCCTAAGAAATCTATTAAGGGAGTTCGCAAAGTATCATCAAAGTCATATTATGATTTTTTGTAGTGCTAAAAAATAGTTGGTTGACGTTTCAAGTTCTCTAAACATTTATTTAAGCTTTTAAAGTTTACGACATACAACAATACGACACTTACGACACCGTTGTTAATCGCTCAAATAAACACATGAATTATGTAAAAATACAAAGACAAATTACACACTGAAAAAAGTCTTAAAAACTTTCAAAAAGCAAAATCTCTACAGCGAAAAATGCTTTGAAAAACCGAATAAATTCAAGTCCGCACAAAAAACCGCATAAAAAGAGACCTAAGTGTATTTAGTTGGGAACAAGGCGTACAAGCTAAGAAAAAGTTGAGCTCCTCACGGACGAAAATACGCGAGTACGACGCGAAAGATATCGAACTCTTAAGCGTCGGGCCGCAATTCAACGATGAGAGGACATTCTATTTACCGACGAGAAGATGTTCACCGTGGAGCAGGCGCACAATCATCAAAATGACAGAAGCTGATCCACAGAGACTACTGGTACCGAAGCCATTGCCGAACGCCGTCAAAATCCGTAGTCGGTTACAGTCTGGGGCGAAATTTGTGCCAGCCGCAAGATACCCCTGATTTTCGTGGATAAAGGAGTCTGGATCAAGCAAGAGATGTACCAACGCGACGTTATCGAGTCCGTGGTGCTTCCGCAGCAGCACTCGGCGATATGGAATGGACGTTTCAACGAAAGTCTGCTTCGGCCCACGAAACGAAAATGACGCAGAACTGGTGCAGTCCGCATTTTCCAGACTTCATCGCGTCTGCGGAATGGCTACACTACTCGTCGGATCTTAACCCAATAGCCTAGAGTGTGTGGACGATTTTAGAGACCAGAGCATGTCCTAAGCGATAAAAAAAGTTTGGAGGCACTGAAGCAATCGCTGCATCTGTGATGCGACCAATTGTTATCAGAAAACCTTCGGCATATTGTTGATAATTTTAAATCGCATTTGGACTTTTGTCTCGCCACCAAGAGAGGCCACTTTGAAACCGGCTGTATATGTTGTTAATAAATATTCACGTTACGGATATTTATCGTTTTTTGGCGAATTGTTTATAATAAAAAACTTTATTACACGTTATTAATTGTAACCCTGTAGATTGTTGTTCTATTAAATTCTGATTTGTGTAGAGTTTACCAGAAATTAGTACAATATTATTCGTATGCAAAATTCTTAATTGTTTAGCCACTCTTCTAAACTTTCCTTTTCACCGGCACCGAATTCGTTTATTAGGAACTTGCAGCTAAAAAAAAAAATTCTCTTGCTTAACCTTCCGCTCAGCTTGCCAGTCTATTTCTAGGAGAAGAATTCTGTACAATTATTTTTTCTAATCCTTCAAAATTTACAACCCTTAAAGCATGCGCTGCTGCAATCTACCAGAAGTAGTATTCCGAAGGGCCCTTGATTGCCTGTTCATGTCTTTCGCAAAGCACCAATTGACATTGGAAAAGTGGCGTCAGTTCAAATTTCTTTCAATCACGAGTAGGTATTTCACACACACACACACCCTTCTTTTCTTCTGTACGAAAATCTTCCCCCTACCTGACAACAATGAATCAAATAATTGAATGATAAAAGTAGATAACGGCGGACTAATAATTTCCTTGCATTTTCCGCTTTCTAATTATGCGGCTTAGTAAAGTGATAGCAGCCCTGTAAGAACTGCTTTGTAAAACAAATGTTAACATATTTCGTGGTTACGCCTATTTTAATATGCATTGGCCTCTAGCGAAAAGAAACGAAATCAAATAATATACATAAATAATAACCATACAAGTAAAGGAAAGGTAAGCGATAGCCCCTTACCATTAAAAAATCTTCCCTCAAATGCCAAAAAACGACGGCGCTCGATGCTTTGTCACCCCTAAAAGTAGCGCTCACTGCTCATTCATAGCTCATATGTCGCCGCGCATACGAAATTTTCCTTTCATAACAATTTTCAACGCTTACAATTTATGAATATGTATTAACTACTTTGCCTCGTTTATTTACGGCGCCTGCTCGAGTCATTCTATTCTTTTCGGCGATTGTAAACAACTGTTATTGTCTTTTGCAACGCCTTTGCATATGCAATGCTTTATTGCTCATTTCATTGTGTGCGCGAATGTTTTTACGTCGTCGCGTTTATTTTATTTTATTTTCATTTACTTTTAACTTGTGTGTGTGTGTGTGTGTGTGCGTGTGTTTCCATCTTTTGTTCTGACACTTGCAAGTGCACTTAAATTTTTTATAAGCACCAGAAAAGTAAAGCATCAAGCCACAAGTATGAACCCTTGTTAGCGCCTTTGCATATTTTTATTTGCATACTTTTGGGCTTACAGTCGTAAAAACTCATAAAGCCCATGGCTGTGTAAATTGTAATTTATAGTTGCAACAAATGCGGCAAGACGAGACAGCATATAAATGCAATCTTAAGTATGTGTTGAATTTATTGCGAAAAATGGGGTGCGCAATGAGAGAAAAGGATAAGGTGAATGGAGGGGAGGGTGAGAGGCTGTGTAGTGGTTGAGAGTAGGTCGAGAAGATATGCAGTAGGTAAGTAAGTAAAAAATTAACTACAATGGGTACTAAGTGCTTGTGAGTTTGTATTGTGCTTAACCTCTGATGATTGAGGAGTTTTAAGTAAAAGCTGCTTGAATAAGAGATTGAGTTTTAGAATAAGGAGGTGAACAAATTATGAATACACTAAAAGTTTATATGTCTCGATTAGCAACAAGAATGCTTGTGTATGATTGATGACCGATTGAGACGAACTAACGCATTTTTATGCGAAGTCAAAATAAAAAGTTTAATTTTAGCTTATGAAATTGCGTCATTGATCTTTAAACGTGTCGATCGATCAAGATTGAAGATGATTGATACATCGTAATTTTCCGTAAAATATAGTAACCTTCATATTGATATAAAATATATTATTAACTAAAGTGATTTTGTCATGATTGAACCATGATTGAACGTATTTTGTGTGCTAGGAAACGTTTTTTGAACGAATTTACAAAAGTTAATGTACTGGAGTAGAACAGAAGCGATGATTGTTCATGCTTGTGAAAGCTTGTTATAATTTACTGGCATTAAGATTTCGAAAGATTGCATAAAAAGTATCAAAGGCTCACCACAAAGTCATCCACTCTTTGGTCGATTTCAGAAAATCGAGTTTTCTAGTAGTTTTAATTGATATGATTGATGGCATTTGAATACATACATACATGCATTGAGTCAACGGAGTTTTTTGTAGTAATTAAGGAAAAATCAGTTTGTTATTAAAATAATACGCGATTGTAGATTCGTAAGGAAAAATGAACAAAATGTGTTTATAGTTGTTATTTCTTAATATTTTTAATTTTTTAATTCTTTTTTATTTTATAAATTTTTTTTTTTTACTTGCACTGTGATTGATTTCATGACTTTTTCAGAGAAATGTATTACTTTTGGTAAAAATAAAATATGCTACATATTCTTTACTGCTAATTCTTACTCGGCTTGTGCGTGATTGAAATTTCAAAGTCCATTTTAAAAAGTTTTACCCCTAGTGTCGGGTACATTGATTTTTTCGTGTGTTTTGTAATTTTCTATCGCAAGGTGTCTATCTAATCTTTTCTTTCTGTAGAAAAGACGACTACATTTTGAATGATTGCCGTGATTGATATCTTTGATTTGTTTTTAAATGATTTTGATTGAAAAATAACTAATTTTTTCATATATTTGATTATTATTGTGAAAATATTTGGTACAGATGATCACGATAAAAAAACGAGAGTCATGCTTGATTACCATGATATTAAAAAAATAGGCGGAATTTTATTAATATCGTATTTAGTTTAGTGTTTATCTGGGAAATGTGTTGTAATTTAGTGTGATTGAAGCATGATTGATGGTGAAAACCCTATCTTGAATTAAACTTATCGAATTGCATTTCCATGAAACTAATTATTTAGTATATAAAATTTATATGTTAAGCTCGATAATTATGAGTGTAAAGTATTCTATTTTAAAATTTCAGCAAAATTATAAAATCTCTAGTTGTTTATTTACTGTCGAACTCTAAGAAAACACTTATATTTTTAAATGATTGAAGCTTGATTGACGGCGGTGAGAGTCCGAAATCTTTATAAAAATTATTTATTTTCAACTTTGTGCGCACGAAAAGCTTTAAACAATCATTTTTGTACGCTTGTGATACATAAATGTCAAGCATTTTAGTTGTTTTGTAAATTCGCTTTTTATTCCATATTTTCCATTCTCAAGTGTTCAATCAGAAAAATTGCACTGCATTACAAAAATTCTCAATTGTGTTTAGTTTGCGCTCTATTCCTCATCTCACTCCATTGCTCCATTGCTTTGTGCTCCCTCACTAGCAAAGCTAAATGTTTTAAAACTTTTCATATATCATACTTTTCATATACTCGTACTTGTAACTAATAGTAAATGCATTTGTTTGTTAGCTTACGCTTAAAGCACACTTGTATTGCACTCAAGCTTGTAAGCTAAGCTCAAAAAGTTTGTGTGTTGAACAGGTAAATTTATGAACACTAATATCAAATCAACTCATGAGAGCATAGGATGCACTTCACTTGTCCTATGAGCAAATCAAAAGCGTAAGACAAAAGCTAAGTGATAAAAGGGTAGAGCAAACGAGTTATGATTGAAGTATGCGTGCTTGCAAGGACTTACATATATTCATATATATATTCTCGTATCTAAGTGCTTATATCTATTGGGTATGTCTTTGCGAAACAATCAAAGCAGAAGTGGCTTTCCATTAAAACGCTTCAAAGATGGCTAAAGGAAATCATATACAATACTCATATTCGGACAGTTGAATTACATTTCTGCTACCCAGCTGAAGGATGGTCACTTATAATATATAGCATTTTCTAAGATGTTGACAACTTCCTTTCGCTTGATTGCAGGAGCGCTAACCAAAAGTAGGAGGAGGAGGACGAGTGCAAGTGCTAGAAGATGCTAGTGAATAGTTGAAGCTAGTGAGAAGGGGAGGGCAGGAAGAACCAACCACTTCAAGTGCAACTGAAGTGTAGTGTAAACAAAACGAGTTGAAAAGGACGAAAACCAGCGCAGAAGCGAGGATACTGTAAGGAAAATGTAAAGAAAACGGCAGCCATAGGAGGCGCATTCCCTAAAAATCAACTCACCGCATATCGCACAGAGAAAACACCTCAAACGACAGTGAGTTGATGACTGCAAACCTTGACAAAGAAAATCCTCGGGATATGCTATTGAAGATAAGCATTTAAATGGATAGAATGCGGTAATGCGAATGGTGAGAATGAAGCGCATCAGAGGAGCGCCAAGGAGTGAGCCAAGTAAGAAAGCGACAATAACGGCCTGCAACTGATTGCGTGGAGACAAAGCGAAAGGATATTTATTTATAAGCAACCAGAGCAAAGGATATCTTAAAGACCGTGGAAATGCAGACAAGCCAAATAAATAAACAAACCAGCGGACGGAGTAGACGAAGTGGAAAGCAAATGTATACAACTCACATAAACATAAATGACATAAAATGAATTGTAGCCAAAGTGAAAGCAGAATGAAAGCGCATAAGTGGTTATAAGAGGAAAGCAAAGCGAAATGAGTAGCAACAAGCCACAGGAAGTTGTATATGTATGGCAGCCTTTCAAGTTTAAACGGCAGGTTATGTGACCGTAACAGACAACAAATAAATAAACAAAATAATGTGTACTTTACAGAAGAATATAAAATAAATATATTGAAAATATACGAACTTGAAGAAAAAGAAAAAAAAACACCAAGCTTAACCAGGAATTCACACTGTAAATTACTGCCACAAACATACTTATCTATATCTAGAAATATACGTATGAAGTCCAACTGTCTACACGCCTGTTCAAGTGCTGAGCGACAATCATTCATTTGTTCATTTATTCTGGTCAGCAACCAACAACGTCTGTGGCTTATTTATAGAGGTTAGGAAGTACAGTGCGCGCAGGTGGTTGCTGACAAATAGACAATATCCTCAGGACAAAATTTACACATAAAAGTGTAAGAAATATGTCTGGAAAATATTTAATTTTCTCACAAATTCATTCATAGAGACATTGCCATGTCTGTGTCCATTCAAGCACATTCTCTTTGTAAGCTGTTAATCAAGCAGTTGCCAATTGAAGTGGACGGTAAACATTGAATGTGCAATAATCTTTTGCGTAATTTGAAGTTAGCCAAAGACAGATGAATTATGAAGTATAAGTGGTTGTATTAAAATGAAATTTCTTTACAGGCGTGG
This sequence comes from Rhagoletis pomonella, assembly GCF_013731165.1. Lineage (NCBI taxonomy): Eukaryota > Metazoa > Arthropoda > Insecta > Diptera > Tephritidae > Rhagoletis > Rhagoletis pomonella. Next base: position 27,636,839 of record NW_023458562.1, read on the forward strand.
TGTTGTGAAGCTTATATAAAATAAAAATAAACGAAAATAGTTTGGAAAGCAATCGGAGTTGAGGTAATTAATGAGTGAATGGTTGGAAAATTAATTAATTTTCAGCAGCTAATCAGCGCTGGAGCGAACTGTGGCTGAAGGAAACACGTAATTCAATACAAGCATAGGTGTCAAGCATGATAGAAGATGCATTTTGTTTTAAACTCAGATACTAAGAATGTATTATTGTGTCAATTTCGCCTTTTTGTAACATTTTTTAGATTTCAATCACGGGCTTCAAGCATGCAAAAATCTTAATATTTAATTTTTTTAGTCTAAGATATAGTAATACTAATACCATTTTGACCATGTATAGCATACAAATTACAACCCAAGCATGAAAATTTCAGGTCAAGCATAGGAATGCAAGCACAAAAATTAGTTACAAATGAAACAAATAACTAATCCAAAAAGTGAAAAGTGTTTACGCGTACAAAGTATGAGGAACAAGAGTCAAAACTAGCTATCAATCATGAAAATAAATCATCATAAAATAGATAAATTTTAGCATATTTCAAATACTTTGACATAGATAAGAATAATATACTGCTAATGAGCATGGTCAGAGCAACTCAAATATATTAAACTAATTCCAGAAAGTGAGATTAAATTTTGTTCACCTTAAAGATGAAAACCTGTTCCCAAAACACTAAAATTTGTTTTTATAGTCTAGAATAGTATAGATGCTTGCACTCAAAAAACTGATCAACCATATTCATATTGTACATAAATACATGAAATTTCGACTAGGTTTAAATTTAGTGAAAGGAATTTTTACTTCAAGTCATCAAGCATGCAAAACATATGCCCAGTCATTGGTTATTACGTTCAACCATTGTTTAATTTACAAAGATGTCATTCCTGGTCTGCAAAAACTATTCAGGCTGGGATGAAAGTGAGGTTGCTACTAATAATCATAAAAAAATATTAAAGTATTCATTCAAGCATGCCAAAATTCCTTAGAAAATATGCCATTTGAATTTTTTCATGAAAAATTCGATTGAATAAAGAAACAAAAACGAGGTAATTTGCTGTAAGAGTATCAAGCATGACTAATATTGCCACATTTTTATTAAATGGACTTTATTTTAATAGAGAGCATTCGAATATGGCGCCAATCATGATTAGTTAAATAAATAACCGCCAATCATGATTAGTTAAATAAATAACTGAAATAAATATCATTCTCTGGCGAATTGTTATCCCAAACAACTTTTTGCTATTCAAGCTTAGATATCAAGCATGAGTTCAATCGCGTATTTTACGCCTCCCCTTTGGTATAGAACATTTTCATAAATATTAAAATAAATATAGAAGCTGAATTAACAAAATTTTATACTTAACACTAATCAAGCATGATCGCCAAGCACAGAAATAAATGGAACTTTTAATAAAACGTATTATTTCTTTGGAATAGACTACACATTTCTTGCGAAAGGCGTCAAACTGAGTTATCAATCATGGTCAATCAACACTGGTAACAACTTTGTGAAAATGAGAAATGCATTTCCTAAGAAAGAGGATATGATTGAATGCATTATGAAACTTCAAAAGCTTCTTTGTACTAACGGCAAAACAATTATGATAGATTACGAAAACTGTAAATATTTCCATTTTTTTTAGATTCATTATAAGTATTTTGCTTGCTTAACATAATTGTCAACAGCAACAATTTCAGAGAAATATTCGCATTATATTAAAACTTACAATCATTCGCTGTCTTCAACAACAATTCATCCCAACGAAAGCAAACATAAAACGCACAAATTTCAGCGTCAAAAATTTAACAACTGCAATTAATTAATTTTGCATTAAAGTTTCAACGAAAATTTTTAATTTATTTAATTGATTCGAAAACAGACACCGCCACCACCCACCCCGCTGCGCTTCACTTCGCTGTTTGTTCGTTGTGGGTGCTGCGCTTCCATAAGCTTCGCACATCCACTTGACTCTTTCTTGCAATTTAATTGTTACTCCAATCCAGTTGCTGCTTATTTGAGCACTCCAAAACTTCACAGCTTCGAAACAAACAGTGTACATAAATAAATGTCGAAGCAACAAACTCATTGTCGCTTTTCAGGCGCTTGCCATGACCACTCGCGCTTCACGCAAATAGCAATGCGCATTTTCCATTTAAATTTCCCCCAATCTTTGCCATTTTTATTGACATTTCTTTCAACGGCAGCCAGGCGAACAGTCGGACGCCAAGCGCTTGCCCATTGCCTGCCATCATTCGCGTTATTTTCTTGCTCGTTGCGTTAATTAAGGTGCGGCGGACTTGCTGTTGGAGTAGTTGAGTGCCACTGGCAGCCACCTTTGTCGCCAATCGTCATTCGCGTTGTCACTTAATGTGCACTGCCTTTCGTTTTTTGTTTTCTTGTTTTTTTGTTTCTTTCTTGCACACTTCACAAGCAGTGGATTGCACGCGTAATTAATTTTCAATTGTGCTAATTAATGATTTTGCGCCTAAAAGTCTACAACGTATGTGTATCTTCAAATTGTTATCTGCATTTTCAGCAGGCTTTTTGAAAAATCTTTTTGTCGCGTCAGGCGTCAGCAGTAAGTGCGAGTACGCAGCGAAAAGGGCGGGAGGCAGTATTCAAAATTAATGTGCTCTTCTGCGCCTACAATTAGACTACGCGCGGCAAATGTAATTAGTTTGAAAGGAACTTTCATTTAATTATCATGAAATTTGAATTATTTTAGTTACCGTCAGCGTTTGTTGAGTTCTTCAAAGTAAACAAAATTCTGAGAATTGGCAGGCGTGAAAAATGAAAGCATACTTTTTTGCGTGCTTCTTTGAAGTGAGGGGTGTTGGGCAGGATGTATGTATGTATGCATGTATATGGTGAAGCCTACCGTCTGACAATTACACATTTATTGTGTGTGGTATTTGTGCTGTGCGCAGTTGTAGATAACGCCTATTTTATTTGTCATACGAATTGAAAAATTATTGTCGTCAGCGCCTTAATGTATGCAATACCGAGTCGCATTTGCAAAATTTGCTTAAAGATGAGTTGCACGAAAATTTGTGTGTCATGGAGTGAGTTTGCAAAAGCTTTTGGAAAACCTGTACTAATGTGTTTACAACGTAGAACAATTTTGGTATGTGGTGTAGTGGTTAGAAGTGCGTACTACCATTGCGCAGGGTCTGGGAGCGAGTCCAGTTTCCGACTAACATCAGAAACAAAAAGGCGGCCGCCTCTTGTCAGGCAATGGGCAACCTCAGAGTGTGTTTCTGCCACAAAAAACTTACTCGACTATACTTAAATTCTCCTATTGCGTCCGCATTCGCGTCAATGGTTCGGGAAACGGGAACAGTCCATGTACGAGATGCAGTAACCAGCTCATGTACAGTCTTGAATCAAGGTAGGACAAGGTAGGAAAAGATAGAGCTTTGGTAGCGCCACACCGTCATACTCAGTTTAATGGTCCACTGAGGTCTGTGGCATCTGTTCACCTTAAGGTCCTGCTGCAAGCGGAGGTTCTTATTGGAGCAAGCGGATGGCTAAATAAAACAAAATAAATTCGTCCCAACACAAACGGCCTCAGTATCTGGGAACCCGCCGCCACCTGGAAACGCCTTCCGATTGAAAGGTTCAGCAAGCTTCGGATAAGATATACAGCTGTTAATGACGACACCGGAAAATATTTTCCAGATCCTTTATGTAGGCGCTAGCTCCGTAGAGCTTTTTGATGTGCTCGTAAGATCGAAAGATGACATCACGCTAAAAGAAATGCATTGGACATGGCAAGCTAGTAAGATTATAAAACCTTGCGATGCGTCTTCTAAAGCTGCCATGTGGGAGAGAGACTATGTTGCCAAGTACCGTCGTACACTCCGATGAACGATCATCTCGCCAAAATCCCAAGAATGATAGAATACAAGATTGCGCATTCCTGCGGGTGATGACGTCAAGATAGCAACGAATAGGAAAGAGTAATTGGAGATGGAGGAGAGAAAGGGTGTTAACTGTCAAACCATGGAGGTCGCCATATTTACATACATATAAACATCTCTGCATACATACAAACAGTTTGCTAAAATGACGTAACACGAACAACTGATTCTGTCAAATTCGCCAAGAACAAAGTAGCGGTACTGCTGATTGCGCCACCTCTGTCTCCCTACATCGTGCCAAAATCCAGTCTAAAACGAGATTTATCAAAATTCTGCTCATCTGCGCACACGCGCTGGCGTTAGAGAAGTATGCCCTAACCGCGCATGTACATATACTTTTAGAGCGTATGTACATACATAGATATGTTGCCCACGTCACGAAAAAAAGATCGTGCTTGACGATTTCAATGCCAGCGTGAGCAAGGACGGCATCATTGATCCAGAAATCGAAAAATGTTGCCAACACTAAAACGTCTGGACCGAATTTAATATGTTTTTTATTTGTTGCGGTTAAAAAAAATAGAGAGTTACCACCTATTCGAAAATTTCATCTTAAATAAATTGATAACATGAAATAGATATTTTAGGATAGGTATCAAAAGAAAGAAGTTTAAGAAGGCTTACAACCGAAGATATTTTTAAAAAA
>NW_023458562.1:27641434-27642859 GCF_013731165.1 Rhagoletis pomonella
AAGCCTTCGGCATAGCCGAAGACAGCGCTGCTCTTACTTGTTTTATTTGCTTTTAATATTTAGGTTTTATTATTAAAAAGAAAGAAGTATCCTTTTTTTATTTCATTTAATTTTTAAGAACTTTTTTAGTTATCTCTTTTTTAAATACATTTTTTATTCTGTTTTCAGTTTAAGTCTCTGTTCTGTAAGTTCTGTGCTTGAGGCCGGTTTTAATGGATATTTTTGTGGAAAAACAACAATAATTTACATTCGGTGGAAGTTATAGCTGCTATTTCGGAGATCACCACATCTCCACATCAGACTTCTTCACTGAGGTTCGACACAGCCACTCCAGCGTCCAAAGCCAAAGTAGTCTACCCACTGAGCTATGTTCGCCACGTAAACTGTTGTTGCTTTTTCCATGCTTTTTCATGTGTTAAGTCAGCTACAATCAAGCGCCGCTATTTACACTTAATCATGTGGTTGTTGTTTTTGTTGGGTTTTTGTTAATAATTCTAGTTTTAGAATGTTTAACTTTTAGGTGTGCTCGTCCTTAGGTCGTTTGTTTGTTTTGTCATTTGTGGCCGTATAACAATTATATTCAACAATTTTATTTAGCTTGGGGCCGTTTTTAATTTTTTGATTTTTTGGAAAAGCAAACTATTTTTTAAGTTAATTTAATCTCATTTTATTTATAATCATTTTGTTTTTTTTGCCTTTTTTCTTTTACTTTCTAGATTTTGTTTAATAATAAAAAAATTTAATTTTTTATTGAATTTTTTTTAACTACTTTCTTCTTTTTTGAGTTATTTTTTTTCTTTTTTTGATTTTTTTTTTTTCTTTTACTTTCTAGATTTTGTTTAGTAATAAAAAAATTATATTTTTTATTAAATTTTTTTTAACTACTTTCTTCTTTTTTGAGTTATTTTTTTCCTTTTTCTAATTTAATTTTTAGATTTTATTGGATTAGAAGAAAAAAACTTGTTTAAATTTTAAAAAATATTGGTTATTATATAAATATATATATGTAATTTGATGCTGGCTCTATTCAAAAGATTTATTTCCTGTCTGCCGAAGGGAGAACCCAAATTGTTAGCCTGTCTATCAGCACCACACAGTCTTTACTAAAATTAAATTTCTACCTCTCAGAAAGTAGAACTTCACTTTTATTTGATTTCAACAAATATTCTACCTAACCAATATTAAAACAAATTCGCACATTGTTAACTTTAAACACAGTCTAAGTAGGCATGCAGCGCACAATTTGCATAAATCGCAGCTTTCGTTTGCTCGCACCTTTCAACACATACGAAAATGTTCCTAAATAATTAATAAATCACTTTAAGTGCGCATTTAAATCTTCCACACACACACACACACACATATATATACACACACGCACATACACATGCATTTACGCTTCTGCATAGGACTGGCGATTTAATT
>NW_023458562.1:27642959-27646357 GCF_013731165.1 Rhagoletis pomonella
AATTAAATCGCCAGTCCTATGCAGAAGCGTAAATGCATGTGTATGTGTGTGTGTGTATATATATGTGTGTGTGTGTGTGTGGAAGATTTAAATGCGCACTTAAAGTGATTTATTAATTATTTAGGAACATTTTCGTATGTGTTGAAAGGTGCGAGCAAACGAAAGCTGCGATTTATGCAAATTGTGTGCTGCACACCTACTTAGACTGTGTTTAAAGTTAACAATGTGCGAATTTGTTTTAATATTGGTTAGGTAGAATATTTGTTGAAATCAAATAAAAGTGAAGTTCTACTTTCTGAGAGTTAGAAATTTAATATTAGTAAAGACTGTGTGGGGCTGATAGACTGGCTAACAATTTGGGCACAGACAGGAAAAAAATCTTTTAAATAGAGTCAGCATCAGGTTACTCATATGCATTAAATAAAACAAAAAAAACTATATATATTTTTTTAAACAATATTAAGCTATAAATAACAGAAAATTTAATTAAAAAAGAATGAACAACAGAATGAAAATAAATAAAGCAATGATAAAGAATATTTTTTTAAAATTTTATAAAATTTAAATAAGTTTTTTTCTTCTAAAACAATAAAATCTAAAAATTAAATTAGAAAAAGGAAAAAAATAACTCAAAAAAGAAGAAACTAGTTAAAAAAAAATTAAATAAAAAATGAAATATTTTTATTATTAAAACAAAATCTAGAAAGTAAAAGATAAAAAGCAAAAAAACAAAATCAAAAAAAGTTAAAGATCCTTAAAATTAAATGAAATAGAATTTTTTTTCTATTTAAAACAATGAAATCAAATCAATAGATTAAAGAAAACCAAACTAAAGTAAACCAAAAGGAAAAAATGAATAAAAAATAAAATGAGATTAAATTAACTTAAAAAATAGTTTTCTTTTCCAAAAAAACCAAAAAACTAAAAACGGCCCAAGCTAAATAAAATTGTTGAACATAATTGTTATAAGGCCACAAATAACAAAACAAACAAACAACCTAAGGACGAGCACACCTAAAAGTTAAACATTCTAAAACTAGAATTACTAACAAAAGCCCAACAAAAACAACAACCACATGATCAAGTGTAAATAGCAGCGCTTGATTGTAGCTGACTTAACACATGAAAAAGCATGGAAAAAGCAATAACAGTTTACGTGGCGAACATAGCTCACGGGTAGACTACTTTGGCTTTGGACGCTGGAGTGGCTTGTCGAACCTCAGTGAAGAAGTCTAATGAGGAGATGTGGTGATCTGCGAAATAGCTATAACTTCTACCGAATGTAAATTATTGTTGTTTTTCTACAAAAATATCTATTCAAACCGGCCTCAAGCACAGAACTTACAGAACAGAAACTTTAACTGAAAACAGAATAAAAAATTAATTTAAGAAAGAAAATTAAAAGAGTTCTTAAAAATTAAATTAAATTAAAAAAAGGATATTTCTTGTTTTTAATAATAAAACCTAAATATTAAAAGCAAATAAATTGAAGAAAGAAAAAGCAATTAAGTAAAATAATACATAAAATATGCAAACAATTCCTTTTTTAAACAATAAAATTTAAAAATTAAAAGAAAATTTAATTGAAAATTGGGAAATTGGGATCTCTCGAATGGCATACCGGTTTTTCTAAGACTTTCGTACTAAAATAACAAAAGCCTATCGAACTATTTATTTTGCCATCTGTCTTTCGTCTTTTCTTACGAAAGAATTTTTACTACCTTTGCCAGAATTGCCCTGTTAAACGCTTAACTTTTACAAATTCATCTACCAAGGCATTGTTGCCATTTATTAGCGGTAGCCACATTCTTGTATCCGGTCAATTTCCTATGGCCAGTGCAGGATTAAGGATAGGGCCGTCGGACAAAAAAAATAATAATTTTTCGGATATTACAGAAAAGATCGCTGGGTAATACAAAGATTTGTCAGCACCATCAATACATATTGCGGAACCTAGCTTAGCTTCTTCTGGCTCTAGAAATTCAAAAGAAAACATGTGGTAAAAAGTTAACAATTAACGATACTGTTAAAATGGAAATATAATTTTTTTCCAATTAACTCAAAAAGGGGGTCCACATGTACAACGGCCTCGGCCACCCACATTATTAATCCGGCCCTGTCTATGGCTATAAGTGCGGGCGGACGCTGTGATACAGTGGTTAGCAGTGTGCACTATCATTCCGCAAGACCTGGGCTCGAGGCCGGTTTCAGTGAAATTAGATTCTGCCGAACGGTAGCTCTAAACGCGCTGCTCGCTTTAGTACCTATATAAAAATAGGGAGGTGAAGATTTATTTATAGATCTTGTGATGGGAGGGCGCACCATTCTAGGCTATAATCGAAGTGAGTTTTCGCAAATATTGTTCGCCAAATATAATGCCCTGATAGACGAAGCTCTACACCATCGCACGGTTAAGCTAAGCTTTCTGAGTCAAACACTTTCTATGGTTAAGATGGTAAGACTTGCCTTCTGAAGGTATGTTTAAAGCGATTCGATTGATGGATTACAAATGGATTAGTGACGTGGTATAAGCGTGAGCATATCTAAATTTTTCATGAAATTCTTCTAAAGCCGGCACCCTAAAATCAGTTCTTTCACAAACAAAGACGAGCAGTAAAGTTGATTTGTTTTGCTTTTAGTAAAAACAAATAAAATAAATAAGTAAAAACACGGCAATTGCTCGCACTTTCAATAAAAACCATTACTTGCCCATACTAATATTGCCATTGCATTAATGAACCTTTTCAGTTTATTAACAAAGCGCAAGGACCGCATAAAACGCACTAACGCCTCCAAATACAAATATTGCCAATGTAATCGTGTAAAATATTCACCGAGCGCACTTAAAAAGCAAGCATCATACCCACTTTAAACGAATGGCAAGATAAATAAATTGAAATTTGCATCCCGAAGTGCTTTTGTGTCCGGGGCGCTACGCACTCAAATCCTTTTCAACACTCATTCAATAATTTTCTATAGACATTGCCCCCACACGCTTCGAAATTGTTTAGTCGCAAATTGTTTTATTACTTATTTATTTGATGGCGACACTTCAGTGGCAGCAGCAGCAGCAGCAGCAGCAGCGGCAGCAGACAGTTTCAACGAGATTTTCATTAACAAAGACCAATTCCTCACCAACGAGCGTCGCACGTCCATTTGGCCAACCGAGGTAATTTGTCAAGCGCCAATTGCCCAAATGTTCGGCTGGCAAACAACAAGCAAGCGCATAAAAGCTGGCTCATGCAAATAAACCACAGTCGTGTACAAAGCACACCCACACACATACACACACTCACACATGCACAGGCATACTATAATGGCTTGGCGTGAGAAACATGCACAATAACTGTATGTAAAAACAGCAACAAACAATATTAAGCAAGTGTTTTGGTTTTTGT
>NW_023458562.1:27646457-27649071 GCF_013731165.1 Rhagoletis pomonella
ACAAAAACCAAAACACTTGCTTAATATTGTTTGTTGCTGTTTTTACAGTTATTGTGCATGTTTCTCACGCCACGCCATTATAGTATGCCTGTGTATGTGTGTGTGTGTGGGTGTGCTTTGTACACGGCTGTGGTTTATTTGCATGAGCCAGCTTTTATGCGCTTGCCGAACATTTGGGCAATTGGCGCTTGACAAATTACCTCGGTTGGCCAAATGGACGTGCGACGCTCGTTGGTGAGGAATTGGTCTTTGTTAATGAAAATCTCGTTGAAACTGTCTGCTGCCTCTGCTGCTGCTGCTGCTGCTGCCACTGAAGTGTCGCCATCAAATAAATAAGTAATAAAACAATTTGCGACTAAACAATTTCGCAGCGTGTGGGGGCAATGTCTATAGAAAATTATTGAATGAGTGTCGAAAAGGATTTGAGTGCGTAGCGCCTCGGACACAAAAGCACTTCGGGATGCAAATTTCAATTTATTTATCTTGCCATTCGTTTAAAGTGGGTATGATGCTTGCTTTTTAAGTGCGCTCGGTGAATATTTTACACGATTACATTGGCAATATTTGTATTTGGAGGCGTTGGTGCGTTTTATGCGGTCCTTGCGCTTTGTTAATAAACTGAAAAGGTTCATTAATGCAGTGGCAATATTAGTATGGGCAAGTAATGGTTTTTATTGAAAGTGCGAGTTGTCCGCGTGTTTTTATTTATTTATTTTATTTGTTTTTACTAAAAGCAAAACGAAACAAACTTCACTGTTCTTCTTTGTTTGTGAAAGAAGTGATTTTAGGGTGCCGGTTTTAAAAGAATTTCATGAAAAATTCAGTATCTAATGCTCATACTTAGACCATGTCCCTAGTCCATTTGTAATCCATCAATCAAATCGCTTTAAACATACCTTTAGAAGGCAAGTCTTACCATCTTGACCATATAAAGTGTTTGAATTAGAAAGCTTAGCTTAACCGTGCGATGGTGTAGAGCTTCTTTTATCAGGGCATTATATTTGGCGAACAATATTTGCGAAAACTGACTTCGATTATAGCCTAGGATGCTGCGGGCGCATCATCCCATCACAACATCTATAAATAAATCTTCACCTCCCTGCTATTATATAGGTACTAAAGCGAGCAGCGCGTTCAGAGCTACCGTTCGGCAGAATCTAATTTCACCTGCCGTGCCAACAGCAGCGAACCTCTGAATGCCACTGACTCTTTTAAAAATATAAACCTTAGTAATAGTTGTTTTTCATGACAGAATACACTCGAAGGTTTACCATCGCCTGTCCGGCTATTGGAAACTACTGTTTAATGTTTTATTTTATGGTGTTAGTCTAAAAACTGCCTCGAGTCCAGGCCCTGCGGAATGATAGTGCACACTGCTAAATAACCACTGTATCACAGCGTCCGCCCGCACTTATAGCCATAGAAAGGGCCGGATTAAGAATGTGTGTGGCCGAGACCGTTATACATGTGGAGCCCCTTTTTGAGTTAATTGGAAAAAAATTATATTTCCATTTCAACAGTATCGTTAATTGTTAACTTTTTACCAGATGTTTTCTTTTGAATTTCTAGAGCCAGAAGAAGCTAAGCTAGGTTCTGCAATATGTATTGATGGTGCTGACAAATCTTTGTATTACCCAGCGATCTTTTCTGTAATATCCGAAAAATTATTACTTTTTTTGTCCGTCGGCCCTATCCTTAATCCGGCACTGGCCATAGGATATTGACCGGATACAAGAATGTGGCTACCGCTAGTAAATGGTAACAATGCCTTGGTAGATGAATTTGTAAAAATTAAGCGTTTCACAGTGCAATTCTGGCTAAAGTAGTAAAAATTCTTTTGTAAGAAAAAACGAAAGACAGATGGCAAGAAAAATAGTTCGAAAGGCTTTTTTGTTATACTAGCACAAAAGTCTTAGAAAACCGGTATGCCATTCGAGAGATCCCAGTTCGAATTTGTCTTTTTAATTAAATTTTCTTTTAATTAAATATTAAATTTTATTGTTTAAAAAAAGGAATTGTTTACATATTTTATGTATTATTTTACTTAATTGCCTTTTCTTTCTTCATTATACCTTTCATGAGCATGAAATGGTATTATAACTTTGGTCCGATGTTTGTAAGTACTAGAACAAAAAGAGATAGACCCATGAAAATGTATACTTATATGATCAGAACGTCGAGCTGAGTTGATTCAGCCATGTCCGTATGTCCGTCTGTCCGTCTGTCTGTCTGTTTGTATGCAATCTAATCTCTCAGTTTTCTAGATATCCGGATCAAATTTGGTAGGTGGGTGTATTTTTATAATGTATTAATCATTTGTTGGAACCGGAAGAATCGGACCACTATAACATATAGCTCCCATACAACTGATTGTTCAGATATGAGATTTTTCATTATAACTTCTCCATTTATGCAGCTACGAACATGAAATTTTGCAATACTTGCACCCATTATCAACAGAATACTTACAGTGAAAATTACAAAGATCGGGTCACTATAACCTATAGCTCCCATACAACTGATTTCTCATATATAAAATTTTGCGTTATAACTCCTCCATTTATGTGGCTAGGACCATGAAATTTCGCGCTGTTTTCACTCATTATCAACAGAA
>NW_023458562.1:27649171-27651057 GCF_013731165.1 Rhagoletis pomonella
TTATTTAGTTTTCCGCCGCTCCCAAATGTTAATGGATTTACATTTGGTAGATCGACTTACAGATATCTTTTCATATTTTTTCTGCTACCCGTCTATCTGTGACAGCGAAGCAGGAATTAGCTCAAATTAGTAAACCAGTTGTGTATGGATTCGTGAAAATATTACGTTGGTACATACATATAAACCAAAGAAGAAAAACAAATTTATAAGCAAAATAATATTTACAACAAAGGAACAAAATATGATGCATGTTATGACAATTGCGGAGTCAGTGTGTGTTCATTGATGAATATGAAGGATGTAAGAAATTAAAAAATTTTAGTTCGCATAAGTATCAGTAATCGTAGGTACTTAAAAAAAATCGGTGTAGTAGAAACTGGAAAAAATGTGGTAGATGTAAAAAAAATTGGTAAATCTCAGGTTTCACCTAAACTGCAAACTTTTTAAACAGAATCTCCAAAAAAGCTTTTAAATTTTAGTACAATAAAGTGCAAATTTGAATTAGATAAAAATTGCGGCCTTGGCGATTTATTTTCCTTGATAGTGTAAAGCAGTTCCTTCCATATCAAGATATTTTTCGAACATATTTTGAGAGATTTCTGCAACCTTGCGAAGTGCTGCCAGCTTCTCTTTTTATCACATCACGATTTAGGTAGCGATACACGATGTAGCAAACAAAGGGCGCGTTCGAAAACCGTTACTTGGGTTTTGCCAATTTTGACAATTCTCAAGTAAAAGTAAACAACGCGTCAGAAACTTTAGATGCACTGAAATGTGCTAACTATTTCACAAAAACCGCCGATTTGTAACATTTTCTGAATTAATTCTTTTTTATAAATCATATATTTTACAATTTAACAATATAAAACCACGTTTCCTGTCGAAAAATTTTATATTGAGAAAATTCCCTGTTTGGCAGTTTCTTTTGTCCTCACATTCGGCTTTGTTTACTTTTACTTGAGAAATCTCATCGCCGCCGGGAATGCAATATCTTGTGTTATATTATTCTTGTTAACACATAGTGTTTAGTGTTGGACAATTTTTGCTCTTAAAATTAAACAAAGGAAAGTTATAATTATTTTTGTATGGGTAAAATTTTTATGAGTTTTGTTTGCTGGGTTGGAGCTACTTCGGCCGATGGAGTAAAAAGGCGAAATGTTTGTGGTTTTTCCAAGCGGCAAGGGGAAAAACACAAACATATCGCCTTTTCACTCTATCGGCCGAAAACCCGCAAATAAAGCAAATTATGTCGAGCAAAAATAAAACTACTCATAAAATGCGAATATGTAATAGATTTCAGACCTTGTGTGATGGATGCCCGATTACTAAGAATTTGAATGACAAAATGTTCATGATGAGCCAAAAAATATAAAAAGGCACGCAAAAATGCTTTCTTAAAAAGATGCTATACGCGAGATATTTTTGACAACGAGGAGTGCCGTAATAAAAAGGGTTCTGCTCATTTAGTTAAATACGGGAAGAATAAAGAATAGTATTATACCAAAATATCCAACGCCACTTGAAGATTTAAAAAATACGGTTTCGGAACAGACCATAAAGACAAAGTATGTATTTTTGAAATATGATCCTAATTAACAGTTTTACCAAAGCACGACAAGAGTCAGATTTTTTAACCGACTTCACAAAAAGGAGAAGGTTATCAATTCGTCGGAACATTTTTATTTTTTTTATGTATGTTAACGCATAACTTTGGACCACGTCAACCGATTTCTATAACTCTTTTTTTAAGGGAAAGGTGGTACTTGGCACGTGACTAATTTAGTTTAAATCCGATCATTGGATCATGAAGAAATTAACGATAATCGTAAATTATTACGTGAGAATTGTTTTTTGCTTAAAAATTAATTGTTTATTTGTTTTTTTTT
>NW_023458562.1:27651157-27653150 GCF_013731165.1 Rhagoletis pomonella
ATTGAGCACTGATATAGCCGCAGCAATATTATATACAAACCAAGGCATAAAAATGGTAGCAGCACGGAAAGTAGTGGAGAAGAAGAACCCGAGCCCGCAGTCGATGATGACGGAGTCGACGTTCCACCGCCTGACTATGACGAGGTACGTATAGCAATAACGCGGCTGAAAAACAACAAAGCTGCTGGAGCTGACAGCCTGCCAGCTGAGCTATTCAAGTACGGCGCCGAGGAGTAGATAAGGTGCATGCATCAACTCCTGTGCAGAATATGGTCAAATGAACGCATACCCGACGATTGGAATTTAAGTGTGCTCTGCCCAATCCACAAGAAAGGTGACCCCGCCATTCGCGCCAGCTACCGCGGGATCAGCCTTCTAAGCATAGGTTACAAGGTCTTATCGAGCGTATTGTGTGAAAGACTGAAGCCCACCGTCAATGAACTTGTGAGGACTAAATGTTCAACAAGAAATTTAGCCCACACAAGCAATACGACACCGCACAACAGCCAGTCAAGCAACACAACTCATAGCAACACAACTCGTAGCAACACACGACAGCATCTTTGTGACCATGGCAACGAAACATCACACAGCAACATGTGGCTGCACGGCCACGCAACATCAAGCACACAGCCCATAAAATATAGAGCACAGCCAGAAAACAGTCAGTCAGCACGGAGCCGTGGTCGCGAGTGAACGACTACAATTGAAGGGAGCGATAGCTTGTGAGTGGTACGCACACACCACAAGACATCACCTTTCAAAGGTAGAAAACCATATTTCGTAGTGAGAACTACCGCTGAATGGAGCGATTGCTTGTGAGTGGTACACACACACCACACGACATCACCACTCAGAGTAGTGATCATTAAAAACGGTTCCGATCACCGCTCGCCACTGTCTACCGCGAAGCCGCGTACGAACGACATCCGCTCGTTCGCCGTCAACAGCGCACGCCCAAGGGTGCCAGATAAAGCGCTACCCGTCGCCGTCAACAGCGCAAAGCCAAGCGTGCCAACAAGAGCGCTACTTACAGTCGCCAGCAGAGCCCCACTCACAAGGGCATTACTCATCGGCGTTAACCGAGCGCCTCTCATCAGCGCGTCCAAGAGCGCAACCGGAGCATTACTCATCGGCGTTAACTGAGCGCCTCTCATCAGCGCATCCAAGAGCGCCACCAGAGCGCTACTCATCGGCGTTATCAAAGCGCCACTCACCGGCACGACCAGAGCGCAACTCACATTGTGGGAGCGCTATATACCGACGCGGCCAGATCACCGCTTACCGACGTTTGCAGCGCGCCACTCAGCGGCGTCAGCAGAGCGCTGCTCACCAGAACTGAAACCACGACAATACCGCCTAACGGGCCCCTAACGGGACAAGAAGCCGTTACCCAGCCACTGCAAGTGACGCCACCAAATTTTGCCAAGTGTTATTTGTTATATGTTCTTTATATGTTATATATATTAAGAAAATTAAATTAATAAAGTGCGATTTACCAGAGCCCTGAAACTACAAATTTATTGTAACGAACCCTGGACACGGCGAGTATACCCCAGCATTGTAGAAGAAGCGGCGGGCGATAAAACGCTTCGTTACAAACTGATTGGGCCTTATCAGTGTGACTTTAGAATTGGCAAATCCACCATAGACCAGGTATTCACAATACGCCAAATCTTGGTAAAGACCTACGAGAAAAGGATCGACACTCACCACCTATTTCTCGACTTTAAAGCCGCTTTTGACAGCACTAAAAGAAATTGCCTATAAGCCGCTATGTGTGAATTTGGCATCCCCTCAAAACTCATACGGTTGTGTAAAATGACGTTGAGGAATACCACCAGCTCCGCCAGAATTGGGAAAGACCGAGCCATTCGCCACCAAACGGGGTTTCATGTGACTTCTTTAATCTGATGTTGGAGAAGATAATAAGAGCTGCAGAACTAAACCGCTCAGGAACAATTTACTACAAGAGCGTGCAATTGCTGGCTTA
>NW_023458562.1:27653250-27657992 GCF_013731165.1 Rhagoletis pomonella
ATACAATGATTATGTACGATTATGAAATAATAATATTCTGAACGAAATTTTTGGAACATTTCATCACTGCTATAAAACTTGAAAAGGAGGACAAGGAGGACATTTTTCCTCAAAAGGAGGACAGAGAAGGACAATATTTTTGAGGAGGACAAATCACGTTTGAGGAGGACAATCCTCCTCAAAGGAGGACGGCTGGTCAGCTTATGTATGCACCTTTGTTTTTTTATCCCAAGGGACGAACTTGTATCGAGACATTTAAGAGAATTCTTTTTCCACCAAACTAAATTGAATTATTTTCCTGTACCGGTAAAAAAAATTCAAATGAAAGTTCGTCGCCCTACGAGAACATAATAGCTGTATTCGCGTATTCTTCCAGCAGAAGTGGCCACAATGTCAATTGACTTTATGACCGTTTTGCATTTGACTTAATGGCCAATTTCCCGCAGTTCTAAGGTCTATTAGGTACTATTTTGGAAAAAATAATACTAATACTAATACCCCTACACAATTAAAACGGACGAATATGTCTGAAAAGAAGAAAATTAATATGTGCATATGCACATACCTTAATAAGTTATAATTTCGAATGTGCAGTGCATCGCGGCTTTCCGCGTAAGAGCGCAATTACGCACTGGTGGCATTATAATTGTTCACTAAAATGACAATAGTTCACTGTGGAATATTTTTTTTAATATAAACAATTAATTATATTCAACAATTTTTATTGAGCTCGAGGCCATTTTTTAATGAAAACTTATTGTGGAAAAGCATCAATAATTTGAAAAAATGGTAGAAGTGATAGCTATTTCGGAAATCACCACATTTCCTCATCAGACTTCTTTCAGTAGGATTCGAACCGACGGTCCCACTGACTCAGCCTCTTCCAGCAAATTTAATTCCATCATTAATTTAAAAAGGGGCTTAAACAATTACCCTCCACATCAAAATTTTATGATGCAAATTAGATTGGCAATGTTTGAAGTTTGCAGACCATTCGTTCGGGAGTCTCCCACCAAAACCTATTGCAAACGAAAATTATACGGTGCTACAAAAGAAGTCATGAAATACACCCGAAACAAAATCCAGTTTAACTTGTAGGTATGATCGAGTACAACGTGAAAATAGGTCTCTTATAGTTCCTGATTCCCCCAGTTTATTATACCAAAAAAACCGTTATTTGCGTACTTGATGCACTTATATATTAATACATTAATTTACTGTTTTACATCCAATTTAAAAAATCGGAGTTTTGAAAAGAGGACGTATAGACCTTTAAAACGTTGTATAATAATACACTGTTAGACTTAGCCTATTGGGAGTTTTCTTCGGTTAAATTTTAATGAGCCCCTATTTTTCTTCATTTTTTGAACTTTGATCATCGCTAATTTCAAAAATTTCTATGAAAGTTGTCTAAAAGAACATTTATTTTCGAATTAATTGATACCCCATCCAATGCAATTGCATGAAAATTGTCTAAGTTAAGCAATTTAAACAAAAATACCGCCTTGAATTTATTTGCGTGTATGTACCGGACGAGCAGATTTTTTGAGCAGTGTGGCTAAGGAGTTCATCAATATTTACTCAAAATTCATAAAAATTTAGGAAAATGGGCGTGGCACTGCCCACTTATATGATAAATGCGTATCTCAAAAGCTACTTGACCGATCTCGACATACACATTGTGCTTGGCCTCCTTAAGCACCGTGTGGAATTTTGCTGAACTCGGACAAAAACCACGTGCTCCACCCTCATAACGGTAATTTCAAAAAACTCAAGGCTAGCTACATTTCAGGGGGAGTAATGTTTGTCCGATTAAAAAAAAATCAACACGGAACTGCTGGAATTTCTAATTATTTATTGTTTTATTAAAATTGATTTCTTTCCACATTTGAAACAAAGGAAACAATTTGTTTTAAATAAGGAAACGCTGTTCCTTCATCGCCCCTTTTATCTTAAAAATTTACATAAAACGGAATGAGAAATTTAAGGTTATCGTAGAAATCGGAAATTTCAAAAAACTGTAATTTATAAAAAGAGGTAATTTAAGAAACTTTGAGCAGGCCTAAAAATTATTTACAGCTAAAACTGTGAATCTGGCAACATTTGGGTCAGAGTTAATTTTCATTTTTATTTTAAGTGTGTTCGATGACAAAATAAGTATACACTGCGTTCATCAAATCTCTTTGATTTTTCCGGAAAATATTGGTGGATTTTAACCTTTGTTGGTAAAAATGGTAGAAAACAAAATACAGCTAAAAAGTTCTACCAACAAAGTAGTATAGTCCGTCCACTGTTTATGATAAATCTGCGTAATTGCTAGTCCGTTTTTACTACATTTGGCCGTTGAAGTCCCGTCATGCGCCACACTCTCGAACAGGTCCATGTCCATCGCGTTTTCTCAAAACCCCCAACAGCGCTTTCAACTTTGTTTGACATCCTCCACTTTTCTGCATTATATAAACGAGCGATCATGGTGAAAGATTTGTAAAGCACTGCTTTTCAATCTTTGGTGAGGCTGAAGAAGCAGAAGTTATTCTTCGCTTCATAACTGGGCTGGTATTATTTTTTGTGTTAACTCTAGATTCTAGGTATGTAGGTCAATTATGTACAGTCAATATCATCTTCATATTCAAGTAGCATCGTGCTTCTTCTGCCACTGTGATTCAGATTGGCTGCACGAAATACATTTTATATTGCATTAAATACATACATGTGTATAGGGATGGCAAAAAAAAAATAAAATAATCGATTAATTAATCATATGATTAATCACAAGCCAAAAAGAAATTAATTGCAATTATTGAGAAATAATCGATTAATCGAATTTTTAAAGGCACTTTTTTACAGTGGGTATTCACAAAAACACTTTTCCATAAACGATTTCTAATTCTCTTGTTAATTAGCCTTAAATGAAATAAAACGAGTATTTTTAGTGAAGATAATTATTTATTATCAGTGTTGCCACAGATGGGCTTTACCTACCAAAACATGTAGATTTTTTCCATTTGGTAGGTTGGTTGGCTAGATTGGGTTTTGGTAGGTTCCGCGACCATAGGTAAAAGTTGTTTGCGAAAAATAGAAAATATGTATCTCCAAACATTTAAGCAACCTTGTTTACGCTAATATTTCACCGGCGCGTTCGTATAACGGCGACCGCAAGCATGTAAATATACCTGATTCGTAAGTACAAACGTATACCCCTTTACATACTTTATGGCGTACTTGGACCAAGATTCCAGAAAAGTCTGCCAATGGGCTCGTATCCAGCCATATTCCAGGCTGAGGTCTTTGCAATCGAAGTCTGTGTTCGCGAATGCCTTCATAGAAGGACAAATGAGGCCAGAATAAATATTGTGTCGCATAGTCAGGCAGAGTTAAAGACCTTAAACTCTTTTAAATCTTAAAAGGCTTGTGGACTCCTGAACCACCTGGGAGCCCACAATAGCGTAAAGCGTGGAGCCGAAATGCGCTTCCATCGTCCCGAGTCATTCTGCGGTACATCTTAAGGATACACTGCAGAACTACTTTGGAGCTAGGAAGAATCTCGGATTGTTGCCCACTGGCGGAAGGCAATGATAATAGGACAGTCAAAGAAATTCATATCTCCTCCCAGGAGAAACTCCGAAAGACTCCTTGAGCTTAGAACTCTTACTGGCTACTTTGACAGCTCACTGCAATTTAAGGTACCATTTGAATCAAATGGGGCTTTCTGTAGAGACGGACTGTAGGTTTTTTGGGCTGGTGGAGGAAACCCCAGAGTTATTTTTCAAAATTTGTTCCGATGTCGTTGCAGATTGTTTGGCACTTTTCTTTCGACAATGTCTGATCTGCGGAACTTTCCTAGATTCGTGGAAATTATGCTCAATAAATCCTATATTTAAGTCTGCGACTGCAATGATATTTGCAACTATAGACCTATAGTTAAACAAAGCACCCTGGCAAAGATATTTGATCACATTGTTCAACGTAAGCTGTTCGATCACATTAGCAAAGCTATTGTTGAATGTCAGCATATATTTTTTCCCGGGAGGCCTACTCCCACCAATTTAGCCTTAGTCACTAATCACATTGTCAATGCTTTTGAGACTCATGCGCAAATCGACGTCATTTACACCGACTTCTCAAAAGCATTTGACAAAGTTGATCATTCCATTCTGTTACGTAAATTGAAATTGTATGGAATCACTGGAAAACTGTTGAAATTTTTCTCCAGTTTTCTATCAATAGGAAACTTTTTGTGTCAATTGGAGGCGTTAAATCATCTTTCCACAATTCCACAAGGCACTCACTGTCGTCGTTTATTGTTCCTTATCTTTATTAATGACTTGCCTCAACAATTTAAATTCGCTAAATGCTTAATGTATGCAGATGATGCTAAACTGTTTTTAAATATGAAGAAATGTTTCGTTGTTTCCTATTCAAAAATGGTAGGCACCACTCATTTCAACTATAAAATAAATGCTCACTATTTGATCCGTTCTTATGGATTAAAGATTTGGGTGTAATATTTGACTTCAAACCCTCTTTCTCTAGTCACATTGACTTTATTGTTTCAAGATCTTTTGCTATGATTAGTTTTATTAGACGCGATTCCGGAGACTTTAAGGATCCAATAACGTTGAGATCACTGTATATTTCTTTGGTAAGAAGTCGTCTCGAATACTGCTCATTTATATGGAATCCATTCTACGAAGTACTTCTTCTTCTTCTTTTTTGGCGCTGTAACCGCCTAAGCGATTTTG
>NW_023458562.1:27658092-27658753 GCF_013731165.1 Rhagoletis pomonella
GATCACTGTATATTTCTTTGGTAAGAAGTCGTCTCGAATACTGCTCACTTATATGGAATCCATTCTACGAAGTACACTCATGTAAAATTGAGAGAGAAAATATTTACAAAAATCGCATTGCGTATGCTTCGTTGACCTGATGGCCTCCCATCATATATCAGCAGACGTTAATTACTTGGCCTGCAGGCTTTGTATGCGAGAAGAACTTGTTCCTCGCTCTGGTTTGCCTATAATATGATTAACTCTAATATTAAATGCTCTGATTTGTCTAATTTACTCATTCCCTATATGCCACCACGTAATCTTCGGCATACTAGATTATTTATAGAAGAAACTCATAAAACAAATTATGCAATTAATGAACCAATCGTTAAAACAATACATCTAGCAAATCGATATAGCAGTGATCTTAATAATAGCTTGTATAAATTTAAACTTGAATTGTTTTCTGTTTTAACTAGTCTGTATAAAAGCTGCTACTTTTTAGACTGAATAAATAAATAAATAATAATAATATGTACACTGAGAAAAAGGATTCGTTTCGACAACTAAAGATATTTAGTTCCCGAATTTTGACAATATTTGGGAACTGTTACCAAGGATTGGGAACTATAACCATGGGTTGGTAATTATAACTAAATATATTAAAGCTTCTAATATT
>NW_023458562.1:27658763-27663814 GCF_013731165.1 Rhagoletis pomonella
ATGGTTCATAAAAGGATGTTATTAAGCTCTGCTAATGCAGATAAGCTTTCTTTCAACACATGATGATTTGGTTTGAGAGTGGTTTGTGAGCCACCCCTAAAAAATGCTGAGCGCTCTCTGAGCACATGTGTGTTTCACATCCGAAGAGCGCCAGCTGAGCAATGCACACAGTCCCACTATTTGAATGTGCTAGTATGCCGACCATTGCATTGTGCGTGGAAATCATTGCTCCGCTACCGCTGTTCGTATATGGGTGAAACACGCATGTGGTCCCAGAGCGCTCAGTAATCTATGGCATGTCGATCGCTGCGATAGGTTGAGAAAGAAAAGTGTGTGCTATGACATGCCCAGACTTGTTTGTCTCAGTTTCAGTTTTGCTATCACTGCGAGTTGTTTCGGTGCGCGCATAGTTATTTAAAAATAAAAAGTTTGATGCCAACCGGGGTTTTTCAGTGGATATATAATTCATGTGAATTATAATTTGAAAGTGTCTATTTAGCCAAGGAAAAATCAAAGCAGTATACTCCAGCAGATATTAACCTGGGTTTTCGCACGACTGTTCCTGTTCCATCGTTGTTTTTTAGGAAATTCTTACCACCATATACATATGTATTATTTACTTTAGTAACTAACTTATCGGCCGCTGTGGTGTAGTGGTAAGCAGTGCGCGCTTCCACTCCGCTGCTCCTGGGTTCAAGCCCTGGTCAAAGCAACATAAAAAAAATATAGAACAAAGGGTTTTTCTTAACAGCGGACGTCCTTCGGCAGGCAATGGCAAACTTCCGAGTGTATTTCTGCCATGAAAAACAGCTTCTCATAAAAATACAATCGCCGTTCGGAGTCGGCGTAAAACTGTAGGTCCCTCCGCTTTGTGTGACAACATCAAGGCGCACGCCACAAATCGGAGGAGAAGCTCGGCCAAACACTAACATATGTGTAAGCGCCAATCTATTATTTATTATTAACTAACTTATGTAAATATGTACGTATTTTGATGCTTAATATATGCAAATAAAAGAAAAAAGTAAACACAACAAACCTCGAGAAAATTTTTATTTGTGTCAAACTGAAACTTTTTTCCAATAATAAACGGTTAGCTGATTCAAGTCTACAGCAAGTTCACAAAATTAATTGAAAACTTGCATCAACCAAAGCATTGTTTATATTTGCTCAACAATGATTTTATTCAACTAACAATATTGTCCAATCAAGGTAGTCGTTTTGTAATTATTAACAAATATACATTTGTCCCAACTAGAAGTCTTAAGTAAATTGCAGACTTTCGTGAACCATATATTTATTTCGCCATATCCAACTATGCCACTTGATCACTATAACCAAATCTTGGTTATTATAACTAAACCTTTTTCTGGGTGTATAAACAATTCGTGAAAAAAGTGGCCTCTCTTGGCGGCGATACAGAAGTTCAAACGTGATTAAAAAATTTTAACGATGGGCCGAAGGTTTTCTGATGACAATTGGTCCCATTACAGACGCAAAGATTGCTTCAGTGCCTCCAAACTTTTTTTATCGCTTAGTACATGCTCTGGCCTCCAAAATAGACTACACACGGCGAGTAGGGTAGTCATTCCGCAGACGCGCTGAAGTCTGGAAAATGCGGACTGCACCCGTTCTGCATCATTTTCGTTTCGTGGGCCGAAGCAGACTCTCGTTGAAACGTCCATTCCATATCGCTGAAGTCGCGTGGGTACATCGCTTGCTCGATCTAGACTTCTTGATCCACGAAAATCAGGGGTGTCTTGCGGCTGGCGGAAATTCCGTAACCGACTATGGATTTTGACGGCGTTCGGCAATGGCTTCGGTACCAGTAGTCTCTGTGGATCAGCTTCTGTCATTTTGACGATTGTGCGCCTGCTCTACGGTGAACATCTTCTCGTCGGTAAATAGAATGTGTTCTCATCGTTGAATTGCGGCCCGACGCTTAAGAGCGCGATATCTTTCGCGGAGGAGCTCCACTTTTTTTAGCTGTACGCCTTGTTCCAAACTAAATACACTTAGGTCTCTTTTTACGCGGATTTGAATTTATGCGGTTTTCCAAACCCTTTTTTTGCTGTAGCGATTTTTTTTTGAGAGTTTTTATGACTTTTTTTCAGTGTGTAAGAGACAATGCTTCTTATTAATTATTTTCTCTCTTTATTTTTACATAATTCATGTATTTATTGTGATATTTTTTTTTTTGGTGAAAATATAGATAATTTTTTTTTTTATTACATTATTGTTCATTTTTACGTGGAATAATAAGTGTTAAAGTGCAGAAATAATTTTTTATTATTTTTTTTGCTTAATATTGCCTCACTGGAGTTTTTTATGCTGTTTTTTAGATTTTTTTAAATGGAGTGTCTGATTTTATGCTGCTTTTGAAAATGCTGGAACGCATCCCCTTTTTTGTATGAAAGTAACGGACTTTTTTATGCGAATTTTTTTTTTGCGGCTTTCTGATGGACGCATGTACCGCATAAAAAGAAACCTAGGTGTATTTATCACATATGCTTTATTTGATAACTACGTGTTACCTAGTTTCTAGGGCACCTAAGTATTTCTACATCATTGATCCTCTGTAATAATGATAAAACTCAAAATTCCAAAAATAAAATCCCCTACTAAATGCTTTAAAATTCGCATGTCTTTAATCCTTGTCTGATAAGTCAGTGGGTATTTAAATAAAAATATATTTTTGCTTAAAAACCCGTTTTTCTGAATGTAGTCTCCTCTGCGCACTTAAGAATTAGTCCAAGGTTTTTCCAACTATTCATCAATCGGTAAAATTTCTTACCGTAAGAAAAAAATATTTTTTTTATATAAATTTTTATCATGAATTTCGCGACGTCTGTCGTTTTCACTGGCTTTCAAACTCTAACCAAGTAGCCCAGCTTGTTTAATATTTGATAGGGTTCTTACAACTGACGCGTGAACCTTAAAAAGTCACTTACTTATCCCAAGGTCCTCGTTGTACACGCTTTCAACCCAATTCAAAACATTTTCCCTTTTTAATAATGAAAAAGTATTTTCATTCCCATGACTAAGGCTTGTCGAAATATGCCCCAAAAATTATCATCAATAATAAACAAACTACTGTCACTGACAGATATCGACAAAAGCATTTGAGCGGGTATTTCATAACTCAAAAAAGTCCCTTAAGAATATAACTGACATGTTGCAGGCTCTTCAATACAAAGTCTCATATATGTATATATGTACATACTTGTGTTTGAAGTATATGTAGAGTAAATGCCTATGCGCCACGATGTATGCAATGCTTTGTAACAAAAAAAAAAACGACTGCCAGTTGATGAAGGCAAGGCACCACTATTGAATTTAGTGGTTGTTTGGCAACACAAAGTCACACATACACAGGCAACGATGAGTATTAGGCGTAGAATCCATCCGTCAGTACGTATGCTAGTACGCAACATACATGTAGTTATGCGATCCTACGTATGTATATGTATGGATATGTAAATTTAAAAGTATACTCGTACATATGTAGCTCCATATGATTAATGATTGGTTAGATAGTGCGTAACATTGTTATTGGTATTTGATGGCTGGACAAACTGGAAGCTATACCGCCACCAGCAGCACAGCCAAAGCAAGCCATTGATATTTAATGGCATCACTGGCTTGCGAATACCAAAGCATATAAATTATTTGTGCGTTGGCGTGTGTGTGCGCGGCTGAATAGGTTGTGTTTGTTTGTTTATTTTGGGGTCTGACTAGTGGCCGTTGGGTTTGGCCGGCAGCCAACTCAAGCGCAACTAAACGGGTTGTTGAAGTAATCTTACGCTAACAAAATGCGAAAGGTCTAACAGCATAAATAAAAGAAGTGTTTGTGAAGTGAGTGTTTAAATATGCGCTTGCATGCGCTTAAAGAATTATTTATGTACATTAGGATGGCTCACCGAACTGCAACTAGTGCAGCTTTTCTACCGGAATTTTAAAATTTTTTATACAATGAGATTTCAGCCAATATATTTCATAAAATATTTTTAAAAACTAATTATATTTATAAAAAACCTCGATATTTGGAAATATTTTCAAATCCAGCCAACTCACGAGAATTTGAATATTTGCGCAAAAATAATAAATTTCATAACTACGATGGAAAAGCAATATCGATTTATTTTTTTTTTGTATGAGGATCCTAATGTTTATACAAATATGTATGTATGCAGATATATTTCTTTTCTTCTTGCCTTTTTCGCTTAGTTTATTAGCAGTGATGCGACAATTTGAGTTATTAAATTTTTATTGAATGTGACTGACGTACGCATTGAAAGCATAACACTTTCTTCGCACAGATTGGGGGCAATGCGTGTGATGAGGGCACACATGCGGAGTGCGAAATGTCAAAAGCAGTTCAATAAAAAAATTATAAGAAAAATAAAAGATGTTGACAGTATAAAAAGGATTAGAAAGAATTTATTGAATTTATATGCTGAAATTTGAAGAAGTATGCGCTACTTAGAGAAGGAAAGGTCGTAGAATTTTTGAGAAAGGTCAAAATCTTTGCAAAACTGCATACTTAAGTGTTTTTGGCAGCAAAAAAAAAATACATAAAAAACATTATTAAAATATGTAAAATAAAAAGAATTCCTAACTTTTTTTCGCACGTAAAAGGAGTTTACGTGGCACATTCAAAGATTTGATGTCTAATTTAAGCAAAGTAAAATTACACGATTAGGAACTAGGAAAACAACCATTTTCTTCGGTTAAGAGCGTGTATGAAGGTTACTGAAATCGTTATCGATTTATTTTTCAACACAATCTTTGATATATTTATCGATATCGATTATACGGATATTTTTCGCTGATGTTTTGGTGGTCACTACTTTTTAATAGACATATATTTTGATGTTATCGGTAAACTAAACTAAAATCGTGCGAAGAAAAGTTAATAGATCGACTCAAAAATCGATTTAATTTTAGATAAATACATTCATCAAAATTATAAATTTTATATAACTGATAACTTTGTTGATAATTACACTGTGAGACAAATGGTAGGGGTCAGTGATCGGGAAGGGTTCAAA
>NW_023458562.1:27663914-27680041 GCF_013731165.1 Rhagoletis pomonella
AAAGAAGATTCGGTTCTTCTATTCTGTTACCCCTCGTCTTAGTAAATAAAAGCGAAAAATTCACCAATACCATTTTTTATGCAAACCGAGGTCCTCTGATCACACTTGATGTAGTTGAAGAAGATGAAAGGCAAAAGCAATCACATCAGCCTCAGGCAATCAGAAGGCTTAATGAAGGTATTTTACATACACAGAATTTTTCGTGGTTGTGTGAAATTTTTGTGGTGGAATTTTTAGACTGCCAAAATTACAACGCCAAAGAAAGTTTAATTATTTATTTATGTATGTATGTATGCACACATATTTGTAGTGTACTGAATAAAGTATCTATAACAACCAATTTGAGGTTGCATCCCACAACGAAAGCCTACCAAAAGTTGTGTCCTCTTCCTCATTTCTTATGCCGACAAATTTACATACCTAATATCGAAAATTTATTTTGGTATGCAAAATCATTTTACGCAACGCATAAGTACAAGGCGCCTTCTGCCGCTGCTTTTCGTATTTCCACCACCACGCCTCGAGGCTATACATGAAAATGAGTTGGCAATTTAAAGATAATAAGCGTGGCAAGCAAAGCAATGAGTGGAATAGAATGGAAGCAACTCTGCGTCGATAAACGTACGTAGAGTTTCGAACATTTTTGTTGTAACATATATTTTTTTTGTGTTGTGTGTACATGCACACATGCACATGTGCTTAATGACACTCGCTGTGGCTTAATTGCTTAGAAGGCAATTTACATGAAATATAATACACGAATTGACAATTAGCTGTTGGAATTTTTAGAAATTTGATGAAAGAATTTTTGCGCCTTAAGGCAGGCGAGAAAGTGTGAAAAGAAAGTGATTAACTAAAGTACGAGTGTGTGCGTGGGTTATTTGTTTGAAGGAGTGGGAGGAGTAACTGAGAAATTTCTGTGCTTGCAATTTAAATGGTTAATTAACTGAAATATTATGGAGTTCTGAAATTACATAATTTATTTTTTTGGAGGGCGATTAAAATTACTTTACTTTACTTTACTTCATAAGAGCGTACAATTGCTGGCGTATGCCGACGACATCGATATTATCGGTAAAAACAAGGGCTACGTCTGTTCTGCCTTCTCGGGATTGGATAGAGAAGCAAAGCGAATGGGTCTGGTGGTGAACGAGGACAAAACGAAGTATCTCCTGTCAGCACACAAACAGTCAGAGCATACGCCTCTTGGCACCCACGTCACTGTTGACAGTTACAAGTTTGAAAAAGTAGACGACTTCGTTTATTTGGGAACCAGCATTAACACCAATAATAATGTCAGCCTTGAAATCCAACGGAGAATCACTCTTGCCAACAAGTGCTACTTTGGGCTGAGTAGGCAATTGAGAAGTAAAGTCCTCTCTCGTCGTACAAAGATCACACTCTATAAGTCACTCATCATGCCTGTGCTGGTGTATGGCGCGGAAGCATGGACAATGAAAGCATCTGATGAGGCGGCTCTTGGAGTTTTCGAGAGAAAGATTCTGCGAAAGATTTACGGACCTTTACGCGTTGGTGATGGCGAATATCGCAGACGATTTAACGATGAGCTGTATGAGCTTTACAACGATATAGACATAGTGCAGCGAATTAAAATTCAGCGGCTCCGCTGGCTTGGCCATGTCGTTCGGATGGACAGAAACGCTCCTGCTCTGAAAATATTCAACGCGGGCCGCGATGCTGGGAACAGAGGAAGAGGAAGGCCTCCTCTGCGTTGGAAAGACCAGGTGGAGAAGGACTTGGCTTCACTTGGCATTTTCAATTGGCGTCAGTTAGCACAGAAGAGATATGACTGGCGTGCTGTTTTGGACTCGGCCAAAATCGCTTAGGCGGTTACAGCGCCAAATAAGAAGAAGAAGATTAAAATTAAATGCAATCTTTCTTACATACCTCAAGCAGAACTTATTTTATTGATTGTTGGAGTTCCAGGTAATTTTTTTTTAGGTTTGATCTGTACCGAGAGACAATTAGACGCTTTCTGTGAAGAGACAGAAGAGAGAGTCAGAAAGACGTGAATGCGAGGAGCTTGAGTTGCTAGCAAGTAGGCAAGTGCCCCATAGCTCTCTTAGAAAACCAAGGCCTATTTCTGCCGAGGATGGAATCAGATGTCAAAAGTCGAGAATATACTTCAGAAGTTAGGACTCATGCATAAAAATTGAGGTTAAGCTCCGACACTTCCCAGCTGAATGCTGACACCAATACCGACTTTGATGGAGAAGTACCCAGAACAATGTATAGAGATGAAGCTCAGGCAAGAACAAAAATTCACTCTACATATCTTTCAGCATGTTGGCCTTTCATATGGCTAATAAATATGAACAATGTCAAAGCAAATATGATAACGCTGTGCAGGCTTTCAAGACAACTATTCTTCGAAGGAGCTATGGCCCAGCTCGCGGGATCAAATCACTCTATATCTCATCATCGACCAGACAGTTAAGCGTACTAGTTTAAACTTGGCAAGATTTTAGGTTTGATTTGGCAAAGGAAAGGACCTCCGCGATGCAGAAAAAAAACTTGGAGTAACTCCATTATGGAGAAACAGTGAACACTCTGTAGTGGCACACGGACGGTATCAGGGTGAGCCTTTATTTGGCAATGGAGAAATTCCTGATTATTTTTCAAACAGACGTCTAAGACTTTGTGTGTAGAGATAAACTCGCGTAGAAATGAAGCTAATGAGACCAAATTTATCTTTAGCGGCAGCAAGACGACAATCAAAGCTATCTTATACTTTGGTGTTAAATTCTATCTAGGTCATGAGTGCATTGAGTAACTTAACGCACGAACAAGGAAACAGAAGGGAACGAGGTAGCGTATGATTTAGCCTGGAAAGCAGCAGCCCCAAATCCCACCGGGTCTCAGAGTCTCCTTGCAATAGGTAACAAAGAATAAAGAAAGAGTAACAACTCCGGTGAAGAAACACAGGACTCGGCTAAGCTAAAAACTTATTGGAGGGTACAACCCCAATTGATGCAGGCTGCTATTTAAGATGTCTTAAGACAAGTTAAGTATTATCAGAGGCATTAAAAATCTGGGTTTCTCTAGTTTCACAAAATACAAAATAATTAATCCACGAATAAATTAAAAAATAAATATAAAATTTTTCAAATATCTGATGTAAGGTAGTTTTTTAAGGGTCCACCATGAGGTTGCAGGCCTATATTTGGACCTCATTTTCTACTTTTTTAATTTCTTAATTTTTTTTTTAACAATTTTTTTACTTTTTTTTATTTTCTAATTCTTATGTCTGTGTAATTATTTTAAGTATTTCATATTGCTTTTTTCTTTGTAAGCTACACATCAATGACTACATTTTCTGATTCCTCTTCTGTTTCAGATTCGTCCTCCATTTTAGATATTCCAAAACTAGCATCAGATTTTTAATCAGCTTACCCATATAAATAGATTTTTTTTAAGGCACCCGTCAATTTAAGTATTTCAAATCTGACTTCAGATTTGTAAATAGCTATAATATTAATCTTCATTTTAATCTTAGCTTAAGTCTTAATGTTACTCTAAAACTTAAAGTTAATTCCTTCCTTCTTCTATGACTCTTTCGCTTCAAAAAAGTTAGCGCAAAGAAGTTTCGCTTAAAAAATTTCTATATATTTTTTTTTTTCTAAGTTTAAGGATTAGTATTCATTGTACTTGCTCTTAGAACGGTAACAAATCAAAAAAGGCAACTGTTTTGGTAATATTCATATTTTTTTAGTAAGTAAATAGGTATGTAGTTAAATAGTTAAGCGATTTTTCTAATTTTCAATTCATTTGCAACTTTGTTTTTTGTTTCAACAAATTTTATTAACAATTCCACATTATACCTCATTTAAGTTTCTATTCATGTAAAAATCCAGCATACTTAATGAATTGCATAAGCAAATTGCGGTCATTGTTATTTAGCGACAGATTGCATTATCACACGCGCACATACAAACGTACACATGCAAGTGTTTGGGTACTATCCTAGCACAGCTATAGCGCAATACGAGCAGCATACAAAGCGTATGTATGTATGTATGTATTTATGTATATCGCCGCCTCAACTCGTTGCAGTGAATGAAGTATGTACATATATGCAATTTGCTATTTCACTGCAATTTAGCGGCAAAGATGTGCACAAACGTAGTGGGGGCCGCACAGAGGGGAATACGGCACATCTACTTATACAAACATACACATATACATATATATTTTCACAGCATGGTGTGTGCAAAGCAGTGTTGCCACGCACACATTTTTTTCCCTACCAAAACCAACTAAAACCTGCTAAAATTTTTTGGAGTCTTTAATTGTATTCTATGTCACATAAAATATGCTATGGGGTTTCCTCCGTCAGCCCACAAAACCTGCAGTACATGTCTATAGAAAGTCCCATTTTATTCAAATGATACCTTAACTTGCAGTGTCCTGTCAGATTGCCAGTAAGAGTTCAAAAAGACCCTCCCGACTAAGTTCAAGGAGTATTTCGGAGTTCGTCTTGGATAAAGTTATGGATCTCTTTGATTGTCTCATTATCTTTAAATTCCGCCAGGTGAGCAGCTCCTTTTGTTTAGTTTCTCTGCAGTGTATTCTTTTGATGTATCGCAGAAAGACTTAGGGCATGATGTCCGTGAGCTTGATAGCGTTATCATCAAGGAATGGCTTGAAAAGCTCCAAATGACGTCGCAGATCTCCCTACACATGCGTATGCGATCGTATTGTGCAGCCGTAGAGCGCTCCAACCAGTCTCTTTTCGAATCAGAGTAGACAAAGGAGGTATGCCTGCAAAGACACTAGGGGCATCCTTTAAACAGGTGCGCATAGGTCCGTGATGGCCACGCTCACCACTCGGTGCTGCTTGCTCATGGTGGCAACCATGTTTATTTGCTTAGCATCAGGCCAGTGCCGCCTATGTAGCAATGGCTTTTACTACATTAAAAAAAACCAATACGTTAGTTTTGATGATATTCCCAAAGTCTTACCATAAAGTCTCAGACAGGCGTAAAAGCCCTTGCAGCCTGGTGGGTAAGATTCAAGAGAAGTGAGTTTCCTGTGAACCATTTGTCTAGAGTTACCCTTAGATGTTTCACCTTTGCTGAGAACTCAATTTCTCTCCCTGCCAATTTTGGTTGGAAAAGTCCACGTGTGGCAACACTGGTGCGAAGCATAGCAACAACCACATTTGCCGCCAACCGACCGAGCGAACGACCTAAGGCCACCGCAGCGAAGTAGCGCTAATGTCATTGCTGTTATAGCTACTTCCTTTACGTATTGCCCTCATGGCTCGCTCGACTTGCCTCATTCCTCCTCCTCGCTTTTGTACCCACTTAGCATTTCCTTCGATTGCTGCGATTTCCTTCCACTGCTCCTGCTGGCTGACTTCGCTTGAGTCTGCTCCGCTGCTAACCAGCACTTGTTGGTTGCCTGCGGCGCCAATTGTTGCTTCATTTGGTGGTGGTGGTGGCGATGGCATAAACGCTGAATGCGCTAAGTTTGTGCACTCACCACACACACACACGCATACAATTAAACTGCAATATGTGTTTCTATTGCATACCCCTGCATTGGTGGTTGATTATTGGCATTTGCATGGCACTTTGCACGCGTACTTGTACATACATAAATACATACTCATTTGCAAAAGAGTCGCATCTAAGCTTCCTCTCCGCGTACTTCAAACGACCGCATACATGGCTGCAATTTTATTCACTATTTTATTTTTTATGTAGTTATCTTTTTTTTTAATTGTTGGAAGCTTTTTGCTGCAATTTATAATTTAATTCTGATATACATACATTTAAGTAAATATTTTAATTGCTGTTAGATGTTTGTAGTTATTTGCAATGATTGGCTGAACTGTTGCATATACTCAGGCGTTAGAGAGGTGAAATAAGAGGCTTAGGGAAATCGATAAGCAAAAAGAGTTAGCTCAGCAGTTAGCTTTGCTAGCTTTGCTGATCGATGATGCGGGTTCGATCAATGGTGAATTCCAGAAAAGGTGTCTGATTAGGAGATGCGATGATTGCCGAACTAGCAGCTATAATTTCTTCCGCTTAGAATGTTTTTTTTTTCGTAAAAACAGCAATAACATTGTTGAAAAATATATTAGTAAGCCATAATAATAATAACCAAAAAATATCATGATTCGTTGGAATGGCATAAATTAGTAAATGTGAAAAAATATTACTTTATTAAAATATATTTGGATAACGAGATATTTTTGTTTCTGTCGGAATGCTGGCTAAAAGGAATTGAAACTAGGAGCGAAAGGGGTATGAATAAAATGAAAACATCGAAAATTTTTGCTGAACTATCGATAACAAAGTGAAAAACACTTGAGGCATTTTTATATCCATACTCCGTGTGCAACGTGACAGCATGGTTTCCGTAAGATGCACCAATCACAACAGCATTCAAGGCAATTGGCCGATTGGTTCTATATTACGCTGTGCCAATTTGCACACCGAGCACTAGTAGGAGGTAGTAGATGACTTTTTAAAATACCCTACTCCGGACAGCGTTGTACAGACAAGCCATAAGCGACATTTACCGAGAGACGAAAAAAGACATTGAAGATGGCACAACGACGAGCCTGGCTTTGGTCCAAACCAAATTTGAGGAAAGATAGTGGAACACCCCAAATCAGTACTTCGTTTCCCTCGACACTACCGCATAACTCTGGCGCGAAATTAAATAACTCCATCCCGCCTACCGATAGTCTTTCGCCCGATTATGTAGAGCTTATTACTGTCGCATAGGAAAGGTACTCTTCAAAAGTTATCGCCGGATAAAGAGCGGCTGGGAGTGCCATTGATCACTTGTGGTACGCTCTTAGATAGAGGGCCTCATGTCAGCTCAGCGATCGCTGGGCGAAAGCCAGGACATAGGCGATTGTAAGGTCCTATAGGCCGAGGGTGGACAGGGGGCGATCGAGATCACTCTTCCCACTTAAAAGGTCACAGCTCTCACCTAAACACTACCTTCTTAGGTGTCCAGCGTTTGTGAAGCGTAGGGCGAAGTACTTTGGCTCTCACATCCTTAACAGCCCCAAGGAGCTCTGGGGCATTGAGATTAGCAGAATTCTAAATAAATAATTGGCTCGAGGCGTTTTATCGATTAGGTATTGGGTGCCGTTCCGAATGTGTTATCACAAGGGACAATCTCCTAATTGTCTATATGATTTGAAACTAATTCAAAAAAGGGGATAGTAAAATTTTTTTAATTTTTACCGCTCTTAAGGTTATTAAAGTATTTCAAATACAAAGAATAATTCATTTCAAAATATCCAATTTCATGAAACGTAGGGGCAATGTTTGTGTTAATAAGTTTTGATTGACTTGCCAAACTTCTAGTTCCTAAAATTATTCTTATTTATCTATTAAAATCTTGTAGCTGCAAGTTCTTGGTAAAAATTCGTTTTGTTTAGTTTTTCAAAATTAAATTTTTTTTTTCAAATTTAGTTTTAATTTACTTTTAAAATTTTATAAAAAGTAATAGCACAATTTATTTATTTAAGCATAGTATATAGTTCTCAAGAATAATAAAAAATGCACATAAAATGACGCTCAAGATGGAAAAGAAATTTTCTTCTATCAAAATTTCTTAAATCAGTTTACAGCTCTCAAGAAAAAATGCTCGTATAATTATTTCTTCAAGAAATTTTACGGCAAAGGTGAAGTGCTTTTAAACTGGATAGAGCTGCGGACAACCTCGCAAGACTTTAAACTTTTATTAAACTTTCATATTTTTACGAAAAATATTTTAAAAATTATAGTTCTTCGCTCTATCACTTTTAGGGTATCTGCAAACATGAGAAACTAAAAATTTTGGAAACCAAAAATAATTTTTACGAAGGGGTATTCTTCTAACGTCATAAGCTGCCGACAAACGTGATAAAATTTTGAATTAGATGAATACGCTTATTGTCTTTTATTATTTCATGCGTTTTCTCTTGAAATGCCTCTACATTTCATAAAACTTTTTTCAGTTAAAATTAACAACTTTTTTTTTGGGTTTGGTGGTTAAAATTTATTAATTTCTTAATTCTAACCCAATGTAAAATCATATACAAAAATTAATGTATAAATTCTTTATTTGGAGGAATTTATATATGCCTTTAATAATTATATCTAGATTTAGGAAATAAGTAGCAAAATTATTTTTGAAGTCTAAACCAAACTTAATTACGGATATCTAGAAAGAAATTCGAATGAATTAAAAAAGTTCAACGTCATAATTTGAAAACCAAAGTGAAAAAAATTATAATTTCAAAGTAATCTCACCAATCACTTACTTCTCGTAAGACACTTATTCCGCTTTTCTGCTTTTTAATTAAACAAAACTTTTCATCTGCACACTTTCATGCACACAGTCACGCAAGCCTTCTTGCCACGGAATCTTTACTTTTCATTACTTATTTCACGGTCGCAAACTTTATAACCTTGAAATCATAATTTTATACTTAGATAAGTTATTCGCAGATAATTTCGTCTGGCGATTATTGAAATTATTACTCGCGTTCGAGAAATTTTGACGCAAAGTGTCTGTAAAGTTTTTTCGCAATGAAGAAAAATAAGAGGAAGCTTCAGAGTTATATCTACATATGTATATTTGTGTGTACTTATCGGTATGTATGTATGTGCCTAGTAAAGAGACATACATACATGGATTCATAGCAAAAAAGTTAGTAGGCACTTGAAAATTGCGCCGTTTTTTTTTTTGAAAGTGGCATAAGTCGTTTCATGCCGTTTGACCTCAGTGATAATTAACCTGTATATGAATGTGTATGTTATTCGGTCAACTTCATCAGCGAAAGGTAAAAAAGTTTTGTCGTTAGTTTATGATGGTAGAACGGTTTACAGAAGCATTCAGTTTGAGGAAACGAACCATTTACAGACAAGAGGTGCAAACGACTTACGTCACTTTCAAAATAAAAGGGGTCTGTTGAAGAATGGATGCTGAAAGCCGAGTAGGAAAGAAATGCACACAGCAAATAAATAAATAGAGGAACCTTAATGTAATCCACTCCGTAAAGATATATATATATATATATATATATTTAACGATTTTGTTATCGATATATTTATCGCTTTCTTAATGGAAGTATTTAATATATTATTATCGATATAATTTGCGATGTTGTTATCGATATATTTTTGATAATGAATTTTTTCTTAGTTGCTATCGATATAATTCCACATGGGAATGTATATTTATCGATAATTTATCGATAAGTAGATATGTATAAGAGATTTTTCGGTTTATAATCGATATTATTTCACATCAAAATATGTACGCATTTATCTATAAGTTTTCGATTTATCGTAAGAAAAAGGAATTTACATATATATATAAAAGGCGATTAAAAAAGGAAAGTGAAGTGTTTAAATGAGCTCTAGCACAACGCTTTGGCTATGCGTGTCGCTCCCACAAAAGCTCGTTTATCGAATTTAGCACCAGGTGAAGGTGTTATTCCCTGGAACCGTTTAAGCCAAAACAAAGTATTGGAAAGAGGACTATGACTCATGTGACCACTGCGACCACTAAAGGTAATTAGAAGAAAATTAACTGTGAGAGAGTTAAGTTCAACACTCAAGAGATTCGGCTGGTACTGCAACAGGTGGCCTCATCTCATACACATACTTTGATGTACCGCCGTTTTAGTGCCTTACTTAAGTGCAAACGCGCATAAGCCAGTAGAGAATTGCACCATTAGCAGCAGTGTGGTGAGTAGTAATGTTCTCTGCACAGAGTATGCTATGTTCGAACTGTCTTCGTTGCCTGCTGCTTGTGACAACCATATATTTGACGACATCAAAATTTGTTGCATTTCCATTGCATACGCGTTGAGCAGAAGCCAAAATCATCAAAACCAAAGTAAAACAAGCTGCACACAAAACGCTTAGCTTACTAGCAATTCAAATTCTAACACAGCAAAGTTCTGAAAGTCAAAGAACAGAAAAAAGACGGGTGTCGCAGTGCTTTTGTTTTCAGGCGATAACTTTGAATGTACGTATGTTTCGAAGCGCATTTGTGGCAAAGCGTAAAATTGGCGCCTAAAAGCGCACACTCCATACACTAGCAAATGGTGAAATGTATGCGTATGTTTGACTTCAAGTGTGCGCTTTTAGGCGCACGGCATGCCAATGACAGCCAGTCAACTGAAGCTTAAGGGGCACTAAACTGAAGTGTGGTTAAAAGGGTGGCAGGGGCGCGCGAGTTCGCCATTCAGAAATCACATCATAAATTTACTTGTAACTGTCAATGGCAGGCGAAAAGTGCGCAAGCACATATAGACAAACATACACATGTGTGACAAATTTACACTTTTCTATGTAAATGTATCTGCACTTGGCTGCTACGAACAAATTGTGTCGGCGCAGTGATGCGTGAACTCGCGCCCACATTTCCATAAGCGTTTTTTCTCCTACATACGTAAATATGTATATATGTATCTGTGTGTGAGTGCATGCCTGTGCGTGGCTGTGTGTCAAATGCCACGCATTGTAAATTTTGCGGTCGCACTGCACAATTGCTTACGTCTGTATTGGTGCTGGTGGCTGTCACACACACACACGCGCACACGCGCTCACACATTCGATCATTCGTTTGCCGGCTCCGCCCTGCCCACTTTTTCATCGCGCGCGTTGACAGTTTTATTAGCTTTGCGGTTGACATTTTGCGCGCAATGTAGCCGCCGCTGACTGCCATTTTGGTACGCCCTGCGCGCGCTGTTCAAATACAGTTACACTTGAGTAGGTGTACGTTTGCGTGTGGCGGTGTATATGCGTACGTGTGCTAGTACGTCCCTAAAATCTCGCAACGAACTTAATTACTTTTATTGCTTTGTCGCAATTATGTGCCGCGCTTGGAGTGGCAAGTGACAGCTTGGCTTCCCTATCTCCCTTTCACGCTCACCCGCTGCCCTTAATATAATCTCTAGCTCTGCTATGCTTTTGTTTCACCCGCTAAGCGTTGGTCTCTTAGTGCCGCACCAGTTTTAATAACAGTTTTTACGCGCACATTTGCCAAATATTGTGAAATAGTTCCACTTTTAAATTGAAAAAAAAAAAATTAAAAATAAAATAAAATCTTCACTCCATCTCCACTTACTCCATACAGTTTTCCAGGAGCGTATGTATGTATATATTTCACCAGTCAGCACTGCCTACTTTAGTATCTAGTCTCCCTCGCCTTTTTTGGCATAACTTTTTTTCCACCAGGCCAGGCAGGCCCTACAACACTTGGTCTTGTTGTTGCTGCTTTGGCGACAATTAAACGTGTTGGCGTTAATTACAAAAGGCATTTAAATAAATTTTTCGGTTGAGCGTAGCGCTACTGTCTGTTCGGCTGGAGTTTCATTTACAGTTTATGTGAGTGCGGCTGATAATTTAGCAATTCTTCAGCATTTTCAGCGTGGTTGCGTGTGTGTGTGTGTGCGATAAATGTGTGTAATTAAATTTTGTTACTGTATCTGTGAGCCATTATTTTCATTGCACACTCTGTGGATGTTCATTAAATAAGAAATTCGTACTTTAATAGTGCTTGTGTATTAATTTTGGTTTGTGTGAACTGAAAACAAATACTGTAAAAAAAATTAAGACAAGTTTTTATAAGTGGTAAAAAAATCGAGTTATTACTTTCCATTTAAGTAATATAGGTTCTAAATATTAAACAGATCGGACCATAAATACGGGAGTTTCATATACTTCTACAACTGCGCCACCTAGCGGATTAATTTATCTTTCATATGGCATTGTCAGCGGGTTCCGATCTAGTTTTCAAGTTTCAAGTCTCTACCTCATCGAGAGGTTGTTTAAAAAATTCATTGCATGTTTTGATTACACGCAGGTGAAACTTAATAAAAGCTTGTAAAATATTTTTTAAGAGAAAAAAATGTTTGCAAAAAAATGTTGAAATACTAAATTTCGAAAATTTTGAACTCACCAAGTGTTTAACTAACCAGCAAATGCCCGGCTTGCTTCGCGACGCCTGCAATGCGATTTTGCGTTGACAAACACCAAAAAATAGTTAAAAAAGCAAAAACGGGTAGTGAAGTAAAGATTATTAAGTTAGGTTCAAATGACTGAAGAAGAAAACTTTCCGTACTCATAGACCAAGGATAATAGCGCTGAGATAACACA
This sequence comes from Rhagoletis pomonella, assembly GCF_013731165.1. Lineage (NCBI taxonomy): Eukaryota > Metazoa > Arthropoda > Insecta > Diptera > Tephritidae > Rhagoletis > Rhagoletis pomonella. The sequence continues at coordinate 27,676,058 of NW_023458562.1, forward strand.
TGTATGTACTAATCTCTTTCGATGCTATGAGCTCTTATTTCCATCTGCAAGTATTATAAGGTTTGCTAAGCATGTGTAGTCTTCTTCTATCATTTCAATTAGTTAAATTCTATATGTATTTTATTTGCATTTTAATGAGTACTTTAACGCCTTTTCCATGTATATTTTATGTTACAAATAATGTACATATGTGCATTAAATTTCTTCTATTTGACCCATATTCAAGTGCATATGTAGCACGTATAAACGAAATTGATAAAAGTTCTCATGTTTTGTTTAACAAAAACTTTTTCATTACAAATTCCAATTGAAACGTTTCGTAGAGCAAAATACTTGCACTAAAAACAAACCAAAGTTCCTGTTGCGCAGCTGACATCAAAGATGACCTTCTCGTCTGTGTGTGTGTGTGTGTGTGCGTGTACGTATGTATGTAGGTCAATTCAAAGTTACAGGCAAGCTTGTTTGCATGATTCAATTTAAATTTATTAGCAGTTTGCCATTGAAACAGTTATAAATTAGTTCAAAATGACAACCATGTATAGGAAACTTTTTTTTAAGTCCTAATAAGTACTAAATTCTATTTTGAAGCATTATTTTTGCCATAAAATGTAAGAGATATCGATAAGTGAATAAGCAAATATATCGAAAGAGAAATCGGTATTGATCGTCGTATCGAAAAAATATTTAGAGATACATTCATCGATAAACATATCGATAAAAAACGAAAACAAATTCGATGAAAACATGCTAAAAACATCGAAAAATATATCGCACACCTATATCTAAACCGAGCTAACTCAAAAATCAGATCCGCAAATATAACTATTTGTGGTCCGTATAGAATTGATTTATGCAAACAAATCGTACTGTTTTTTTTTTTAGTTAGCTTTTGTGGGCGAATTTTGTTTATATTAAAACCTTATACTAATATTCTCTAAAGATGCTTGTGTTCCAAGGCTCTAGGTTAATTTTTACTATATATGACCAGCTTTTTGGTGATTTCTCCCACTGTGAAACGACATAATAAAATATATCGAGTCTGTTATTGATAATATACCCATAACTGACTTGAAAATTATGTTAACTAAAATATCGATGTCCATATTAATAAATAAATCGAGAAAAGAAACAGGCATGTGAATATATAAAAAAAACTTAAATAGTATATAGTATCCATTTTGCTTTTTATCACAGAAATCTCACAATCTACAATTTTTTTGTTGATACAGTGCTATGCGATATTGTAGTCAACTGAATAAGTTAAGTGACATTTTGACCAGTTTTGGCTATTTTTGTTTTGCTTCTTTTTTTGTTTTGTTTGGTGCTAGGCATTTTTTTGCATATGAAGGAAATTGTTAAATGCAAAATGTTGTTCTGAATGCGACTAGTCATCATGGGTAATTTATGTTTGTAAACTTTCTATGCTTTTGAGAAAAGCTTTCCTCTTCAGGCCAGTACTTCATGCAATTTAATTACATACTAATGATTGCAGTCAAAATTCAAAATAAGAGGGAAGACGTTAAACCCAGGTGCAGCGCAGAAGTTTCTCTACGTTGAGCCGTCACAAAAATTTGCTAACGATTATTATTTTAAGTTACTTGGTACTTTGTTGAACGTCCGCAGCATTACAAGTCTTAATAAAGAATATTAGATTCGTTTTTCCGCGTTGATGGTAAGTCCTACTTTACTTTTCCAAAGTTCAATGTAGTGCTTGGTTCTTGACTGAGCGGAGCCGCCTTGGGCGTAAGCTTTAAGCTCGGCAAAGTATATTTCCAGTTTCTTGAACGTCTAGTTGACCCCCATTGAGCAAAATAGTGGCTACCATTCATCCACTTGTTGGGTCGTGCCTAACTTTAGAAAAAATATAACTACCATGTCGGACTGTTGCAATTATTTGAGAATTCTTATTGCAGGGCAGAAATGATAGGGTAATTTATATTCGAAAAAATTGGGTTTGGAATACCTGAGATGCTCTTACTTTTTATTATTTTACCTTCCTTTTATTAGCTCAGGATGTAACTATGTAATATTGATGCGCCTAAAAGATGCAGCGATTTCTAGGTTCTAGGTTTTAGTTTTTTAACTATAATTTTATTTTAAAGATGTGATAACTCTTAATATTGTTGCAAATTCGCACTCTTTCATTCTCTTGCTTGCTAGATTTGGTCATTCTGCGCCTAAAAGTGTGCACCAATTTATGAATTTATTTACTTCCCAAACGACTTATGAAATAATTTGTTAAAGTTCCTAGCTGACGTGTTTGACACCAATAAGCTTACTGAAAGTTGCTGAGAAGATATCCATACGACTCGCAGACATAGGTTATCAAAGCAGAGTTAAGCATATTAGAGCAATTTATTTTGCCGCACTTTCTCCCTCTTTTCAAACCGCCAGTTCTTTTTTTATCCTATCTAAAAAAATGTCTCCGTTTAGCTAAGAATCGATTCTAACTACACCGCTTAGCGTCGGTTTCTCAAATAGGTTTAAAAATTATCTGCACTACTGAAACATTTTTCTTGAACAATATTTGTCTTTAAAGGGCAGACAAATTCTAAAACCTACTGGATGAAACAGACCTTAGAGTATGGAATTTTTTAAATTTTTTTTACTCGAATTCAGGTCATATTAATACTATAAGTGAAACGATTAGGTTAGGTTAGGTTATACTGGCCGGTTGATGCGCCTTACATAGACGCGTTGGTGCTTTGTAGTGCCAGATGGAGGTCCGTTTTACTGCGATCTAAAGTAGTCGTCGTATAGGACGTCAACGCTTTTCGCGAAGTTCAAGAGAGACTTAATATCCAATTTTGAAGCCTGTTCCAGTCCTTTGAACTGTGAAGCTCCGAGATATCTAAGATGAGTTATAGTTAAGGTTGGAAGAAACAGAGAAGGTATTCTAACGTCTCACTCATGCCTTCCTGCCTGCACTTCCTGCATGTGTCACTGCTAAATAATAATTCCCATTCTGACCGTGCAAGCAAGAAATTGGTGTTTCCTTTGCTGCTATTGCGTTCCATCTCACCCGATCCGGTACCCATCCCTTTCGGAAATTTCCACTCCATCAGCCATTTTGGATCCATCCGTGTAAATGTTATACGTTCCGCTGGCGGGTTGCACGCTCATGCGCCATCCGCCCTCCGTAAACATAGCTTGAAACCTTATTCCCCAGATGAAGCGTGGAGTATGTGATCAATTTTTTTCTCCATCCCCCGGCATATCGAGCTGTGCCCAAAGGTTCTAGCGGAGAATTCACCTAACGCCATCAATCTTATGACAGATTTCGCTGCAGTGCACTCAACTGCGATGTCGATTGGTGGTAGGTCAAGTAACCTTTCAAGTGCCGCCGATGGTTCTTAGCGCTCCTGTTATGCACAGTGCAGCGAGCCGCTGTAATCGCTCCAATGGTTTTCTATACGAGATTTTGTTGGCAGTGGTCCACCATACCAGACCGCCGTAGAGCAATATCGGCTTAACTACCGCTGTGTAACACCAATGCATGAGGCAAGGGGATAGGCCCCATGTGTTACCCAGCATCTTTTTACATACGTAAATGGCACCACTGGCCGTTTTCACTATTTTCTCTACATTAAGCTTCCACATCAGTTTTCTGTCTAAAATTACTCCCAAGTAGTGAAACGATTAATCAAAATATCTTTATATTTACTAAGGAATAAATATAAAACTGTAGACAATCCAGTTACAAGGCACCAAATATGTACTCGTATGTATTTTCATTTTTGTTCTCTTGATTTGTTTAGAGTACCCCACTCAAGTAAACAGACGTCAAGTTCTCTAAGTAAAGTTCTTCTTATAGTCAAATCTTGAAGTTCCTAGCTCGTTTAAATAAACTCGCAATTCTTGCCAGAATTTCGTCTCTTCCTGGAAATAAATATAACGCTTTCATATATGTATCGTCGCATAGTTTGTATGTACTTTTTAGTGGCTCTTATTGCTATAAAGTTTATTTTAAGTTGTTGTTGTTGT
>NW_023458562.1:27680141-27685484 GCF_013731165.1 Rhagoletis pomonella
ATTGATGAAAGAGGAAGAAATTTAACGTGTCGATATCAATACCGAAAAAACTTATCGTTAATTATATCGATAAACCAGTGTATAATCACATAATATTATCGATAAATTAACGAAAATGAAACAAAAATGTTATCTATATACAAAAAATAAAAATTAAAAAATTAAAAAAAATGTTCTTGAATTTGGATTTTAGCCAGCTAATTGAAGGAAGAGGAAGAAATATAACGTGTTGATATCAATACCGAAAAAAAATCTCCATAATTTTATCGATAAACCAGTGTATAATCACATAATATTATCGATAAAAATATCGAGATTAAAACGACAATGATATCGATATACATACTAATATCGACGAAAATAACGAACTTGAAAGAAAAGTGTCATCCGAAAATATAGTTCGCAAATACATTATTTATTAAAATTATTATTTATTAAAATTATTATCGATAAAAATGTCGCTAAGGGTATCGAAATTCTTAACGAAAATCATATCGACAAACACGTGGTAATCTATATCTATCTAAATATATAATAAGCGAAGGCATTTTTTGTTCAGAATAAAAGATCTGCACCGTGCGCTCGATTTTCAAAAATGGGGTGGTAAACTGGTTTTAGTTTTTGGAAAAGAGCTGCCACCTATTAAGCGATTAAGTTCAAATTATTTAAAAATCAATGCCGTCATATCCGCACCGTCTGTTCGATTTCCCAAAATGAGGTGTCAAATTAAAAGGCTTGGACTGTATGTGCAATAAGGTTTTACTTTTTTGAAAAGAATTGCCAGCTTTTGAACAATTATATTCAAATTATTAAAAAAATAAATTAATTATTACAAAATGGGTATTAACATAAATGGTTTTGAACAGCTTTGTTTCTTAGCTGAACTACAGGAGGGTTTCCAACTGTTTAAAAAATGAAATTAGATAAGAAAAATATGTATCACCATTTGAATATTTTGAATAGAGTTGCCACCTGCTTTAAATGTCGAATTTAGTTTACTTATACACAAGTTATATGAAACATCAAGATATGGATGCCAAAGGAAGGAGTGTTAATAAATCTTTTGTTTGAACGCTAAGCATATTTGTGAGGTGCTAAAAGAGGGTTGCCACCTGTTTAAAAATTAATTTCAAATTATTCAATATGCTTAACGAATTACTAAAATGTGGGTATCAATTGATGGGCTTTTGAAAAACTTTTATATCTGAACTGTACTTAGCGGGGCTGTCACATGTTTAAAAAATCAAATTCCACTTATTTCATCAATTAATTTTAATATATATTGCAATGTCAGGCGAAGGAGAGTTACCAAAGATTCGGTTTGAAAATACTTTTAAAGTGGGCTGCCACCTCAATTAACTAATAAAAAAAGTATATGAAATATAACAAGAAAGTCTAAGTTCGGGTGGAGCCGAACATTAAATACCCGGCGCAAATACCGCTACATGGTAAGCCGGGGTGTATAAATTTTGAGTAAATTAGCGTCCTTAACTTTCGAAATATGTAGTTTCAAGCATTTCTGAGATTTACCGTTATATGGAAAGCGGCCGTAATTTTAGTTTCGCTTTCGTGTGGCAAGCACAATAACCATACCGAGTTTGGTACAAATTGATAGAACGGTTACCGAGATACATATATGTGATCATAAATGGGCGGTGCTATGCCCATTTTCCAAAATTTTAACATAAACGTATTACTTGGTAAATAATTGTTGCAAGCATCAATTTTGAATAAATTAACTTTTATATTTACTGATTTATCGAAGATTTTGTATTTCTCTAAATTACCGTTTCGGCCATTTGGTATGTTGTAGCAAGGCTAACCACTGTGCCAAGTTTGGAAGAAATTGGTGCAACGGTTACGGGCGTGGCTACGCCCATTTTCCAAAAATTTATAATATTCATACTTTTCGTCTAAAAATTATTATAAATATTAATTTTGAGTCAATTATCTTCAGTATTTATAAAAATATCGCCGTTTTCGTATTTCTGAAAATTACCGTTATATGGGAGGTAGGCGTGGTTATTGTCCGATTTTGCCCATTTTCAATCCCATCCGTCCTACGCCCGAAAGAAGTGCACGTACCAAGTTTCGTTAAGATATCTAAATTTTTACTCGAGTTATCGTGTGCACAGACGGACGGACGGACGGACGGACGGACAGACAGTCACCGCTTAATCGATTTCTCTTCGCATTCTGATCATTTATGTATACATTTGTCTATATCTATCTCGATTCGTTTTGCCTGTTACAAACAACCGTTATGTGAACAAAGTTATAATACCCTTGTGCACAAGTGCGCTCGGGTATAAAAATACCGTAGTCAAATGAAAGAATGTTGAGAAATCTTTAGTTAGATCATTTGGAATGTTTGAAGAGGGTTGCCACGTGTTTAGAAAGATACATTCAAATTATTCATTTATTTAGGAGGGTTGCCATTTGTTCGAACAATCAAATTCAAATTAGTTCATCAGTTTATTGGAACACATGTGTGTCACAATGTCAGACGAAAGAGATTTAAGAAGATTTTAGTTTGGGAAAGAGAATTTCCAAAATGAGAGGTCCAATTAAAGACCTTACCTGTAGATGTGTAGTAAAGTTTTTTGTTTGTAATTAAGAACTTTTTTCATCGGTATAGGGTGATTTGAAATATGATGAAACTAAAAACATGCACTATAACATCTCTTATAACTCTGACTAACATTTGGAATATTTTTTTTTAATTTTGAAATTAAATTTTGCGTGTTTTAACGCCATTCGGTGTCACTAGTAATGATGAAAACATCGAGGATATTAAGGGCAATTATATCGGGAAAAAATACTTCGTTTATATATCGATATATTTTTTGACAGCTAAAAATATCGATAATAGTAGGGGAAATGATATCGATAAAAAATTAAATCGATAACGATATAGTTTTTTGCAAAATGTATTAGTTAGTATCTATAAAGTGTATTGGCGCACTACAAATACTGTTATGGAAAAAGAATCGTCAAATATATCGAAAAATAATTCTGTTGCATTTGGCTTGTAGTGAACAGCATTTATAAGGGCAACGATAACAGCTGTCACAAGTACAAGTCGGATACGTTGGCAGACTTTTTAAACGTATTTCAATGCAAATACCCGAGGCATGTTTGATATTAGGATATAAATAAGACTTTTAGAAAGATCTGAACTCCAGCTTCTCAAAATGGGGCTATTTTTTCACCTCATACTACCAAGAATTGTTCCTAATATGAGCCAAATTAAAACATCAGTACGATTTTTACAAAGACTTAGCCGCCAGCGCCACCTAGCGGACTCAAGTAGCTTATAAATCTTCCAAAACAATCAAATGAAGTGTTTTCGAATGCACAAAACACAAATTACAAACGTTCATTTGTATAAACTTACTTTTAAATAGTGCAATTCATTAATTTGTATTTAACTTTTGCTTTTATTTATGTCTGTACTCTCGATTTTTTAGGTTAGCACAGAAAACTATACAACCCACAAACTTTCTTCCAAAATCTACAATAATGACCTTCTTCAACGCTGTACGCGAATCCAGAAGACCAGCATTCCTTACACATGCGTCTCTGTGTGAGTGAAAAATAACATTAGTGGCAACTACAGCAACGCGTTCAAGAGAATGAAGACTTTAGACGCTTTAAAGTAACAAAAGTCATAAAACGAGTCTAAGATACACATCACGAATTGGCAATAAAGTGCAACCAAAATGGTGCCTTGACCCAAATTTCTGACGACATAAATCACAAGTGAACTTAAAAAGAGAATATGCGACAGAGACAGAGAGAGAGAGAGAGAGAGAGGGAAGATCACCGAGGGCGGTGAGTTGAAATGAACTGAAATGGCTCGTAAAAGTGTGGGAGGAGAGGTCATTTGGCGACAAAATGGCACTAAGTAAAAGCGCACTACATACATACAGTCAATCAAAATGTTGCTTAAAGAGCAACTTAAAACAAATTGATATCTGTAGTGGGCCGAGGGTTGGGGTGTGCATGTTGGTGCGTGAGTAGCGGAAATGATAAACGAGTGTAAGGCGAAGAGATAATGAAGAAGGCACTGTGTGATGCATATTTATGTGGAGCTGTGGAGGTGCTGGCGGTTGTGTAAGTGACCACGGCTGAAGACGTCAGCAGCTGATGCAACTTTACAATTTTGTTATCTAGTAGTTACATAGTTGAAGGTTAGGCGCTTGTTAGGCACATTTGCAAACACTTGTATGTACATATGCATGTACATCACAAAAACTAAGTTACATGTTTGCTTTGTGGTTTTGCAAATAGTTAAGGACCTTCAGATAACACGTAATCGCATAGACACACACACACACTTGCGCTTGCACTTACACACGCCAAGCGTCGAAAGTGTTGAGGAAAGTGTTACGAATTTGGCATTGTGGCACGTGCCACACTTACGAAAATTTGTTTAGTAAAATGCGAGAAACAAATAGCAGGAAATAGAGGCCTTGTAGTAAACGGTCGTTGACGATAATGAACTAAATGAGGGCAAATTTCTGTGAGATTGTAAACAAGACTGAAGGGAGAATGAAGCTACTCGAAGGTGTGTGAGGGTCGAGCGGTAGGTAAATGGAAAAAGGATACGGGGGGAAGCAGAATATAAGGAGAGCTCTTACCTTGCTTCAAATTAAAAGCTATTCACATTTTCGTATTTGGGGGGGAAAAAATCGGTTTCTTGCCTAGTCTACCTCAAGGCGTTCCAATAGGAATTTCGTAATTCAGATGAGTCAAAATACATGCATATAATTCTAACGCAGGCCTAGATCTATTTAGCTTATTAAATATATGCAATTCTAAGCGCATACTCTCGCAGAAATGAAGAAAAAATCAATAAAGAAATATATGGCCCCTAAAAGTATGCTTGCTTAATTATTCTACAGCCAAAGCACACACTAAATGCTAGAAAGGTAGCAAGCACGCATAACGTATTTATATAACATTCAGAAATGTGTACCGCATTATGTTCCCACACCACATCAGCTCAATAAATCCGTATATGTAATTGAGGGCGAAAAAGTATATTTTTAGGCGCACGAAAATACTATCGCAGTTAAATCCTTTCACTTTATCAGTTTTGATGTTGAATTTGTAAACAAATCACGTAATTTCAATTTATCAGCGCCCTCAAATAAAAACCATGTGCGGCGCATGTGTGTGTATGTGTGAGTTTTGGTTCAGCACGAAAAGAGTTAGTGCTTGAACGCCTGCGAGAGCAGCAACTCGAAAAACAAATGAGCACCAAAGCAATGTCTTTGTATGATAAGCTTAAAATTAAATCGCCAGTCCTATGCAGAAGCGTAAATGCATGTGTATGTG
>NW_023458562.1:27685584-27686713 GCF_013731165.1 Rhagoletis pomonella
GTTGTAAGCTTTTTTAAAATTAAATAAAAAAGCCAAAAAGTTGTTGGCAATCGCTCTAACCGAGGTTCGAACCTGGGCCCTACGGAATTGTAGTGCGCAGCTCCCACCACTCGGCTATCGCTGGCCATTTTGCCCAGTGTTGTCATCGAAAATTTCCCTGATCCACTTTAATTTTGAGGATTAGCTGCAGGACTTAATCCGGGTTCCCGAGATAATTCCGAATTAACGAGTTGATCTGTATCAACGCTCACGGTCTGTCTGTGCTTTTAATGTTGCCTTAGTATGCTGCAGTTTTGAATTTCATTCATACTCTTCTGTTACATATATACTTTGTGCTGACATAATCACCCAACTCAGTTGGTGCGGTTACTTGTGTCTCACCGACGGTAATCTGACCTAGTAGTGACGGCTAACTTTGTTTACTCTACTCACAGCTTTTACCAATATTAGTTTATGTATATGAAAAACCGCCGCGTTCATGCGTAACTTTTGTTGGTCATCATAATGCAGTTAGTTATTTGTTTGCATTTTACATTTGCTTCTCTCCTTTTTGACGGGTTTTCACACTTTCATAGTCAGCAGGCCTTTTTTGCGGTCAATATCGTTTTAATTAGTTTATTACGTGCTTGTATTTTGTTTACCCAAGCGGAGAGCTGGTGCGAAAATGTGCGTGTATTAAGCCGACTGTGTGTGTGTGTGTGGCTTAGAAGAGCATTACAAGTTAGGTTTTAGGTACAATGTACGAAGCTTAAAATCTAAATTTTAAACATACAATTTAATCCCCTAAGTAGTTGTATACAATGCATTAAATTCAACATAGCTAAATTGCTTTAATGCGCGCTAATATAAGTTAAGCGTATAAAAAAACTTAATTTAATTTTTTCACTTGTAAAATCGTATTCAGCTCACGTACTATACTGCATTTGACTGACTTATATACACACAAAAAATAAAACTTTTCTTCTTTAAAATGAAAACAGAAGAAACATTGAATTAAGCTATACGGAGTAGTTTCTGAAATGTTTATAACAGGCTAACCTAATATTCGCGGCTTGCGTTTTGGTACGCATGCCGTCGAATTCGTTTTTTTGCGTCACCCGAAATTGACTTGCATGCGTTTGCATTTGAT
>NW_023458562.1:27686813-27688128 GCF_013731165.1 Rhagoletis pomonella
GTTGTAAGCTTTTTTAAAATTAAATAAAAAAGCCAAAAAGTTGTTGGTAATCGCTCTAACTGAGGTTCGAACCTGGGCCCTACGGAATTGTAGTGCGCAGCTCCCACCACTCGGCTATCGCTGGCCATTTTGCCCAGTGGTGTCATCGAAAATTTCCCTGATCCACTTTAATTTTGAGGATTAGCTGCAGGACTTAATCCGGGTTCCCGAGATAATTCCGAATTAACGAGTTGATCTGTATCAACGCTCACGGTCTGTCTGTGCTTTTAATGTTGCCTTAGTATGCTGCAGTTTTGAATTTCATTCATACTCTTCTGTTACATATATACTTTGTGCTGACATAATCACCCAACTCAGTTGGTGCGGTCACTTGTGTCTCACCGACGGTAATCTGACCTAGTAGTGACGGCTAACTTTGTTTACTCTACTCACAGCTTTTACCAATATTAGTTTATGTATATGAAAAACCACCGCGTTCATGCGTAACTTTTGTTGGTCATCATAATGCAGTTAGTTATTTGTTTGCAGTTTACATTTGCTTCTCTCCTTTTTGACGGGTTTTCACACTTTCATAGTCAGCAGGCCCTTTTTGCGGTCAATATCGTTTTAATTAGTTTATTACGTGCTTGTATTTTGTTTACCCAAGCGGAGAGCTGGTGCGAAAATGTGCGTGTATTAAGCCGACTGTGTGTGTGTGTGTGGCTTAGAAGAGCATTACTAGTTAGGTTTTAGGTACAATGAACGAAGCTTAAAATCTAAATTTTAAACATACTATTTAATCCCCTAAGTAGTTGTATGCAATACATTAAATTCAACATAGCTAAATTGCTTTAATGCGCGCTAATATAAGTTAAGCGTATAAAAAACTTTAATTTAATTTTTTCACTTGTAAAATCGTATTCAGCTCACGTACTATACTGCATTTGACTGACTTATATACACACAAAAAATAAAACCTTTTTTCTTTAAAATGTCAATTCAGCTCTGCTGAATTGTACTAAGCTTTCTATTCGCTCGTGAACAATATGTGTTTATTTAGATTATCGGAGCAGAAACATTGAATTAAGCTATACGGAGTAGTTTCTGAAATGTTTATAAAAGGGAACAAATTATATTTTTGATTTTAATTCAATCGGTTCAGCTGAATTTGTAAAATACTTGCTTTTCGAACCTACGCTAGTTTTTTTTTTGTAATAAAACAAGTCATTTTTAAGTAAAAAACACAACCGACTTGAACTCTCATATACAAATTTTGGAGTGCCGTTAATTTCTTCATGATCCAATGGTCGGATCTAAACCAAAACAGTATTGAGAC
>NW_023458562.1:27688228-27805878 GCF_013731165.1 Rhagoletis pomonella
TTCTTCATGATCCAATGGTCGGATCTAAACCAAAACAGTATTGAGACGAATTGATAACCTCCTCCTATTTTTGAAGTGGGTTAAAAATAGGCCCTTAAATTGCTTAAATTCGATATTTTAAGTTTTCTTTTTCTTAGAAATTCGCACTCAGTATTGCTGAATTTCAGAATTTATACTGGCAATATTTTTTTTTTAAGTTTCCACTAAACTTCCATGGGTGTTTGCATTTTTCTAGGCATGCAAGCTAAAAATAAACCAATTAAAATTTCAACTTTCGTACAAAGTACCAAATTAAAACTTATGCTTACAGCTACCGGCAATGCGGTAAAGTGACACACACTTATTACATCATTATAAACAGAGCAAGAGACACATTACCTTCCTTTCGAACCTCAGGCGAAGACACACTTGTGCACGCACCAAAGGCAATTACATCTGTTTCCAAAGGCTTAGGTAGGCGATGGTAGTCGTATGTACCTTTATCCGCACCTAAAAATGTCACCTCCAAATGCTATCAAAAAAAAAGAAAAATCACTTACACATCTAGCATTTCCTTTCCTACCGCGCCCCTAACAAACTTATTTTCACCATCTTACGCAAATACTCTCGTCCTTCACAAAACATTGCTCTTTGTTGCTTTGGCACACAGAAATAGAGACTATAAGGCTTTATACTATATGGTAATAAAACTATAGCAGCTACTGTTTACATACTTTTACTACATACCACAAGCATACATATTTCGTGATGCCCATCCTTAGAAGTGCGCTGGCTTACATCATACGCATAGGCCAATGAGTACTTACTTAAAGTAAAAAGTAAAAAGAGAACGGACATAAAGCATTATGAAAGTCATAAAGAAAACCAGGTCATCCAGCTGGTTTGACGCTTTTAAATATGCAACATTTAATTTCGTTTGGCAAACTATTCTGAAATGCTGCAGAAATTAGGAATGTTAATCCCGGGATCCCGGTCTTTTTTAAGTGCCGAAAATCCCGGGATTATTTGCCTAGAATCCCGGGATTTGTAATTTACTTTGGTGGCAATAATAGAAACGCTTTATGTTGAACAGTTTTGACTATATTTCTTTTGTTTATTTAATATTTAAAAATTTTTATAAATGTGTAGCTCAATATACACGTAACACCTTGCGGCAGGCAATTTTGCACAAAAAAAAATCAATATATTCGCCAAACCAAGGGCCAAGTATACACTGCACACGGTGGGCAGGAAGCGAAGATAGGTTGCATAAAAATGTCGACAAAATCTGAAAGCAGGGTTGTATTTGTTGATATCTTAAGGTTAAGAATCCGCTTAAATTGAAATCCTAGCTGCTCCTGCTTTAAAGATATCCACATTTTATATACTTCTGATAGGATATATTTGCAAAAGAGGAAGGCGTACTTCTCAATAATTAGAGCATATCTATACGAAAAGAAATCTCATACAAATCTGTTCCGCTTTTTTAACTCACTAAAACGGATCAAATCAATGTGAAACATTTTCATTTGTTCCTACCGAAAGAATAATTGATCGAGATTTATTGGGCGCTACCGGTATACAACTTAGATAAAACACCACAATTACCTTTTTCTGTAGCGTGAACTTTCTCATTACAAACACTTTCAATATCGCAATATATGTATGTAGGTATACAATATTGTATGCTATATAATACGGTAGTAATTTTTTATTAAAGGTTTGTCGCTATAAGCAAGTAGCGCAGGCAAGTCGCACTGCGCTTGTGCAAGAAATAAAAATGCTCTAACTTAGGCCAACGGTACTCCGCATAATAAGTAAATAAATTCAAAGCTTGTATGAGATTTATTTTGGTATTTATGTACTCTTCTGTCAGGAAATAATGACTATTGTACATCCAGAACACAAATGCGATCATAAAGAAAATCGCATGAAAGTATGCGCTTTGTGTGTAGGGCTGCCAGACGTCTCGGTTTTCCCGGACATGTCCCGGTTTTAGACTATTTGTCCCGGTGTCCCGGTCCAACCTTAAAATGTCCCGGGTGTCATTTAAGTGTCTTGGTTTTCGATTTGATTGCACAAATTTTGCTTAAAAATGACTACGCTGAGAGAAAAAAGGCGTTGTAATATTAAGAAAAATTTTATGAATTTACTGGGTGAAATAACGCATAGTAAACATGAATATGTTTTATTTGATTATCGTTTTGAAATGTTCGTGCTTAAAAACAATACTTTCATACCACGCACACGTGGTGTTGAATCAAACTGAACATTTGAATGCACATTTACATGTCTGGCTGTAGCTGAGTGCACGAAGATGCTTGCCACAATTTGCTCATTTCCAGAGCGTCAGGGTTCAAATCCCATTACAGACTGCATGGAATTTAAATAAATTTTTTTTTAACTTAATTATGAAAAAGCATCCGTTAAGTGCAAAGCGCTTCATTTTAATATTGGCGTATTTCAATTGAATATTTCTATACTAAATACTAAAATTTGTATACTTAAATTATTACGAGTTGGGTTGGTGCTCTTTCATATGCGATTTTTTTTTTAAATGTAGCACGTTTTGCATAAGCAATAGTTGATGATTAATATAAGTATGTATCTACCTAAATACGTTAAAATGACATGCACAGAGTTTTACAATATAGCAAAAGCCAGAAGTTTTGAAACAAGCTCACAGCAACGAAACAAATGACTGATATTTTAATGTTACCTTGTATTTATTTTTTTTTTTCGTGAAACCTAGATTATTTATAAGTACCGTGCCGTACAAAATTATTGGCTCGAAGACACTTTCATCTGATCACAATTTCTAATCAGATCTTTTAGAAAAATGTTTAAAATGTAGCATTTGAGCCAATTAGTAAAGTGCAAGTCTGAAGTTACCAGAAAATTTCGTTGATTTTTTGCAATTATTTATTTTTTGCTGACAGTTTCTTCCACATACAAAAAAATGTCGAACATAGTTTGTATGGAAGAAACTCTCAGTAAAAACAATACCAAATATATTGCCTCGTTCAAAGCCATGAGCAAAATCGTGAATACATGGTTTTCCGCAAAACAAGCGGATCTTAGTAATTTTGATAAAAATCTTAACGAACTCCGCACAGCTTTGAAAAGTACTGGAATTTCTCAAACTGTCAAAATCCATTTTATCCTTAAACATTTAAAGCAATCTATTTCATTCTTGAATAACGAAGGTTTAGGATTATGGTCCGAGCAGGCCGGGAAGTCAGTTCATAGGGAATTCATTAAATTCTGGGATAGATTCAAAATAAATATGATTGATAAACCAACTTTTGTGAGTCGCCTGAAGAAAACTGTAATGACATTTTCATTCCAGCATATATAAAAACTTAACTAAATAATAAAATATTTAAATACTAAAATGTGTGACTATATTATATGGTAAGCCAACAAAAAAAAAATAAAAGGAAACAAAAAACAAATATAAAAAAATAAAGCAAGTAAAAAATATAAAAAAAAAACCAAAAAAAGAACGAAAAGGTGCAAAGTAAGTTGCCTCTACGTGGTGCGCCTTGGAAACGATTGAAACCGGCTAAAAACTTACATAAACTTATATTTTCACATAATATATATACACACATTTACTCACACATACATTGTTGAATATTTAATGCACAAGGATGTTTTTCTCTTTCGCAAAAGTCGGTCCTATCATAACTATGTAAAATGTGGATATCTTTAAAACAGGAGCAGCTAGGATTTCAATTCAAAGGGATTCTTAACCTAAAAATATCAACAAATACAACCCTGCATTCAGTTTTTGTCGACATTTTTATGCAACCTATCTTTGCTTCCTGCCCACCGTGTGCACAAAGTATTGGCACAGAAAATTTTACACAATATATGCAACAATTTTTATTCTAATATTTTTCAGCCAATTTTGTGTAAAAATATGGTTCATTCAACAACAAAAAACATAAAAATATAATTCCTAAACTTTGTGCAAAACTCGCGAAAATTCAGCAAATTTTCATCAAAGTTTTCAACTTTGTAATCAGACTTTTAAGAATTTTTTTTCATGTTAAGTCGTTGAAAAATAATAAATATCTAAATCCCGGGACTTATCCCGGGACATCCCGAAAATCCCGGGATCGTAAAAATCGAAAAAAATTTACATCCCCAGTAGAAATGCATAGCTTAAGAGCAGTGAAAAAGCATATTCTTTGAAGAATTTGCTTAAGTGCAGCTACTGCTTTGGCGGTCTGTTTGAATGTTTTTACATTTGAATTGCCTTTAATTCAAGCAAGAAATGTGCGTTGCTTTCTATGCAGTTTATTCAGAGCTGAGTTTCAGTTAAGGTGCGCTGAATTGTTTCACGGTATGAAAAGTCTCTTAAACCAGAAAATTTTTATAAACAGAGAAGTCATGATAAAATACAATCAACCCCTCTATTCTTACAGAGTCACAAAACTTGGCTTAGCTGTTGTGACTTCTAGTGCGCCGCACAATGTACCACAAAAATTCGATTCTAAATGTTAGAAAAATACACAAAAACTTAAAAATTTGCGAGGTTTTAGATAAATTGTGTAGAATCGGAAATAAGTGGCAACCTTACACTAATATCCTTAGGGATAACACTTTGCATATAGGGAAAGCATTGCTTAAGAACCTTTTCCTGGTACCCATAAATAGTAATATTTCAACTTTTTTCCGAAAGAAAAAATTAAATAAATATGCGATACAAAATAGGTGGCAACGCTATTAAAAATATTTTTTGAATTAGGGATTTTTAAAATATCTACCGTTTGATACCCATATAAAGATGTTAATTTGTAACTAATTTTGAATGGGTGGCAACCTTATACGAGTCTTTTCAGAGATAATACCTATTCAGATAACCTTAAAATCCAAAACTTTATCGGTGTACAAAATTTCATCACAATCGCAAGAGCCGTTTCCGAGAACCCTGTGGATGTATGTATTTATATATTTATATACAAGAATTGCTCGTTCAATGTATTTAATAATAACACTGGTCTACAAATTTCAACTTTTTTTCTGCGAATAAGACGGGACCTGGTGTTTCTGAACGGATTTTTCGTGCTGAACACGAATCCGGGGTCAAAAATGTCCCATCACGTCACGTTTTCGAGAAAAAAGGGGTTGAAACCCCTAAAAACAGCGTTTTTGGCCATTTTCGAAAAATTATAGAGCTGAACCCTGACGTGGTACAAATTTTGCATATATCAGAAATTAAAGGCTAAACCGTGCCCTTTCGAATGAGCCCTATGCCGAATTGATCGCGTGCACCCTTAAAGCAGGGGGTGTATTTGTGTTTAGGGGTGCAGGAAAAATTGATCACAGAAAGAATTTAATCTTAAACGATCATAGAAAATTAATAATGCCAAGGTTTTAACTATATTAAAAGTCGCTGATTACGAATCTGCAGTTAGATTTTAAAAATTTAAGATGACGGGTCGAATATGGTGGATATAAAAATTGGACTCCTAGACACAAATACACCCCCTGATCTAAGGGTGCATGCGATTAATTCGGCATAGGGCTCATTCGAAAGGGCACGATTTAGCCTTTAATTTCTGACATATACAAAGTGTGTAGCACGTCAGGGTTCAGCTCTACAATTTTTCAAAAATGGCCAAAAACGCTGTTTTTAGGGGTTTCAACCCCTTTTTTCTCGAAAACGTGACGTGATGGGAAGTTTTGGACCCCAGATTCGTGTTCAGCACGAAAAATCCGTTCGGAAACACCAGGTCCCGTCTTATTCGCAAAACCCTTGTAGACCAGTGTAATTAATAAGACTAGTTTTTATAAAATTATAGTTCATTATATAACAAATATCATATAAGTCCACATTTCGAACTTTGTACAAAAATTGGGAAAATTCAACAAAGTGTCATCAAAATTTCCAATTTTTTATCAGCTTTTTTAGTATGTACCTTTATATGTCAGTATAATAATGTGCAAGTGTGAAGTTGCTGAAAAAGCTCGTTGATTTTTCATAATCTTTTTACCGACGGTGTCACGCACTTTTCCCATACAAAAAAACTTCAAACGCAACACTGCCAGGAAAAAAATATATAAAAATAAACCAATTTTTTTATCAACTTCACACTTGCACCTTTTTATGTTTGAATAGGCTAGACAACTGCATAAAAAAATTTCTAAAAACTCATATTAAGAAGGTTGAAATTTGAACTTAAATGGTTTTTGTTCGATAATGAGCTAACTTTTCTACAAAAATAGTAAACATTAAATAAACAAAAGCAAAATAGTCAAAATGGTAAAAAATGTCGCGTCCCTATTAATTTTTCCGTCATTGTATTTACATATGTAATTAGCTAGGCTGCTAAGATTTGTAAGCGCGGGTGCCATTATTCTCCGTGAGCCATGTTATAGTTTTTTTTTTGTTGTGCGCAAATAGGCAAGAAAATTCAATTAACTCGCCTGTGACTTTGTTAGCAAATATTTGATTTCATGGCTGAGTGAAGTTGATTGCTTACGTAAATAATCTTTTACGATTAGACAGACAGCTACTTTCGACCTGTGGCCTTTGAGTTCTTAATACTAAGTTAAATTTATTGATAACATTATTGCCTTATATCAAATTTGTATATTAAATTCTGAAAAGACACTCAACAGGTATTTCTATATTTTTCATATGCTTCAGTCGTTATCCAGCCCAGTGATGTACGAGTATTAAATTATAGTATCCTTTCAAACCTAAAAGTTAACCTCTTTACAGGCTTATGCAAGGCATTGCCAACAGCCACTCAGCTAACTCTGTATCTTTTCACCAAACCCATTTAATTTTCCATACCTCTAGTGCAATTTTCAGTACATCATTCCTTCATTATGGCATATTGCATTTTTTTTTTGTCCTCTGACAGCAAAGACGTAAGCAGCTATGTTGAACCATAATTTCATAAGCAAGAGGGCAAGAATGGTAGCAAAAACAAGTATGCATGCGACTGAGTCAATATGGTTATATGTACCCTAAGTTTCTAACAAGCTTGACATAAGGTTGTTTACTTAAGTCTCTTTGGCGAAAGGGAAAATTCGCTGCTACTCCTGCGTACGCAGTTATAACAGGGAGTGCTTACGTATAACTTTTCTCATTCCGCATTTTTACTTTTTACCAACATTTTACCCACTCTCCATATTGCAGTTTCTGGCTGAAACTTGTGGCATACTGTAAGGCGCGTATGGGTATTTTCTTCGTTCTTTTTATAACTGCAGGCGAGCCGCGCCTCTTTGTTTAGAAATATTTTTCTAACGTACTGCAAGACCTTTAGGGGTTTATTTTTTGCGACATAGCCATGGAAAATTACATCTTTTGTATGCCTTCTACAGCTGAAGTGGCTGCATTGTGTTGGAATTATCTCTTTTGTTTTTTTTTTGTCTTTACATAAACTTTAGAGGCAGCTTCTTGTATGATCCGAGTATTCGGTGTGTATGTATTTGAATATAATTTTCCTGTGTGGAATAAGTGCATTTGTTGCGTGTAGAGTCTTTCTTGTATTTAGCTTGCTGTAGGATAATGTCAGGCCATTGTTTGTATTCAGCAGCAATGTTTTGTGAATAAATAATTGTGATAAAATTAAATTACACTTCAAGTAAACTTACATACAGGTAAAATATTTAATATGTGCTGAATTGCATTCAAGTACCTGAAATGATTTGTTTACGCTTTAATTACGAGAATTTAATCCCCGCTGAATGACTTTCAGTAAGACCAGAATCAATTAAAATCAAATTATTCGTGGTTACAGCATCTTAACACAAATTCAGCTGAGCTGAATTAAATCAAAATAACAAACATAAAGTTTTTAATTGAGACTTCTTGCTTCTTTACCGGCTGAATACAATTTCTATACTATTAATTTTCAATGTTTATCCATATATTTTTAGTTAGTAGGTATAGCAGCAACCGACCACAAACATGCAACCGAAAAGTTTTTGAACTCGCTTTTTAAGTAATTTTTATTATACTCCTTCATCCGAATTTAATTAAAATAACCTGTGGCATTTATTTTGCCTTTTTTTGCTCATTACAAACAGAAATTGTTTGCTGAATTCCACTTAATAGCAAGCAAACTCAGTTCAGTCTCATCTACATGGTACTTAACCTTTATGTATGCATTTAAAACTATATTCAGCTCAGCTGAATTACGCTAAAATTAAACTAATTCATGCTTGGGTTTAGGAAAAGCGCTAATGACATCACAATTGTGCTAAACTGCTCGCAATCAACTAGATCTGCCTTAGAATTGTGAATGATACTTTTTAGCATTGTAAGGGGTAACACTTGCTTAAGTTTCATTAGAAAAAAACGCTGAAATAATATTCACTTCATACTTGCAATAATATTTGCACTAACTCTAGCGCCTCACTGCTTTCATCTCATTTTATTTATTTGATTAAAAATAATTGCGCTTACGCCAACTACACCTCTTTCCTGCGTTTTGTATGTAAAAGATTAACAGAATTTAAAATTCCGCCAACTTATCCCCTATGAATTGCGCTGAACTCGCACACTCCAGCTATTGTTGACGCCCATAATTGGTTCATTGTTGCCAGTATGTTTCGTTTTTTTTTTACATGCACACATCTGCTTTGTATTCGCTGCTGTTGTGCTTGCTTTTGGCGATACAGTAAATTTCCACACAACCCCACTTCAAACTAAAATAACATAGTTCAGCAACCACTCAGAAACAGACAGACATATTTTAAACAAGTTGCTAATTTGCAAATGTTCATATGTATGTATGTATGTATTTCGAAAAAACTAATTTAAAAGTTCCCGACGTTATTCAACTTTTAAGCGCAGAGGAATTTTACTGTAATGGCATGCAATTTATTGGGTTGACGTCAAAAATTTAGATTCAAAATTGTTAACGAAATATTTTCTCTTATAATTACTGCATGTAAAATTGATTTTAATTACACTCGAGCGAGCGATTCCAGTCTTTATTATTTTTTTTTTTTTGTGAAATTTAATAACGTGTAAAAGTTTTGGAATGTATTAAGCACCAGTTTTGTGTATAATATGACGCTATTACGGCTATTACATATTTTCACTTATTATTCATAACTGAAAGTTCTGTCTTAATTACTATAGGGGTTTGCAAATACATATGTAAAAGATTATCAAGATACATAGCGTTGCAATAACACTAGTTTTCACTCGATGACTTTTAGAATATGGAAAGGAAGCAAAACTTATGACTTTTAAATATAGCTACAAAGTACATATGTACACTGTCTCAGAAAAGTGTTCAGATGTTTTTTAATAGTTCCAATGATTTTCGAGTAAATTTTTATTTTTTTATTTGTATGAGAATATTGATCATGCTTTACCCAAAACCATTTAAATCCAACCATTTCAAACACGCCAAAAAATTTAGAAAAATTCAACAAATTTTCATCAAAATACATACAGTGACTCAAACTAGAATTCAACAAATTTTCATCAAAATTTCGCACTTTTACTATGAATTTTTAGAACATTTTTTAGGATGCTGTTTAATTTAAGTATAATAAAGTGCAAGTCTCAACCGCAAATTGCTGGAAAAACGCATTGATTAATAATAATTTTATTTCTGACAGATTTTAGCACAACGCAAAAGGCGTTTTAGCCGCCTGAAACCTGTAATTTACCCAAAAATGCTCTAAAAATTCAGGTTGAAAGTGCGAAAATTTGATGAAAATTTTTTTGAGTCACTGTATGTACTAAAAGTATTCAAACAGGAAGAACAACATGAATTAGTTACCTAGGTTGAAAGTTATTCGGCTAATGTAATTAAAAGCAATAATTACATACATACACATTCTTTTTTTTCTTTTACCCATTATGAAGCTGAACGCGTCGTCTTGTTTGGATTTTTTGCCCTCTTCAACAATTTTTGTGGTTTTGTGCATTAGTCTAGTATTTACCACGCATTACTTGCTATGTTCTGACTCTGTTTAAAAATATGTAATTGAACTTTGGAGGCGCTGAATAGCATTAAATAACGGCTTAGCTCATTTAAAATGCACTGAATATAACTTAAAGTTAGCTGATTGTGAATTGAAGTGCGCTGAATAGCATTCTACAAGCGCTGAATAGCATTTAAATACATTTTCTTTCAAGTTTCAAGACTAATTTGCCTTTTAATCCCTTTGGCGATGCCGCTTACAACTATACGAAAGAATTTTAATACCTTTTAGCCTCAAAAATAACATTCTCAAATGTATGTGCATTCCGTGGAAATGCCGCATATACAAAATTTATCACGCTCCGTTTAATGCGTGACGACCCTTTCAATTCAAGCTTGTTCCGAAAATGGGCACAAAACTTTTACGCCATAAATAAGCATACAACAAAAAGTATATATTCAGCGCCTGAAGTGGTTTTCTCTGGACAGCAATGAATTCCTGGAAAGTTCAAAACAAACAAACAACCAAGCACAAGAAATGTGTAACTAAAACTTGTGGTAAAAAAAAAATCAAACAAAAGCAACATACGTCGAAAAAATCAGAAAAATGATGGAGAAGTAAAGCAAAGCACAAGCATAACAGGTCAGACAAAAAAAAAGTTCATCAAAAACTGGTTACCAAACAACAAACAATGGCTTGAACTATTGGTACTCGGCGTGACGTGGTACGGAGCTTGGTAACGTGGTCGTCATCAACGCCGTCACTTGCTTGTATACAATTACATACATACTCAAATCGAGATACCGTAAAACCCGTAAGGTGGTTATGCGAGCAGGTATCGACATTTCTGTGCTTGACTTAAAGTTCCTTCTGCGTCGAACAGCTTACGCTGTGTATTGAAATCGTAAAGCTAGTTGGCAAGATCTGTCGAAAAAAGGTAAATAAGAAACCGGTTGAAAAGACGCGACGCCACGCTAGTCGAACGACATCTATAAACAAAAGCAAAAAGGAGAAAAAAATAATCCAAAAGTTTAAATAAAAAGTAAAAAAAAGGAAAACACAAAAGCAACACTTAACCAGTACCAACGTTAGCGATCTTTAGGTAAATTCGCGCTGGGTTTGCATTTTTTCTTTTATGTATTTTTTTTTTTTACTTGCTTTGTCTCGACTGAGTTATTGAAGCGCGTCCATTTAAAATGCGCAAAATGAAAACTGAAAAAAAAATAATGAAATCGCGAAAAATGAAATATAAACACATATTCTGGGGTCACCAAGAAATTTTTTGCATTTCATTCAAGTGTAAAGATACCAGTTTTACTTGATTTTTGTGCTAGAGTTGCTTCAAAGTTACTGGCCATAACTTAGTTGCTTGAAGAGCAGGTAGTACTTGAAAATTAAAACAAAAAAAAAATAAAAACAAAAAAGCGTTATGACAATCGAAAGCCAATAAACCGATTTTGTTATCGTTACGGCATTTACGACTCTAACCATAGAAATGTTGAACCGCTTAGGAGTTACGTTATAAGTAAATTTTTATAACTACTTATTTTTGTATCTGATTAAAAAATTATAGAATTTCTTTAAAAATTCAAAGTATGTTTTAAATTTTTATTTAACAGTTTTTTTAATTACATAGGTACATATTTAATTTGGAAAAAGCTTAGAAAAGTCTAAATTAAAATGAGTTCTTAAAATTAACGATGCTTACCTCTCTGTGGTTAATTTAGGGCTGTTTTCACCATCTCCGGTTAACACTAATCTCCAGTTAAACATCGTTACCAACGTTATCCACACAATGTTATATGCTTGGAGTCAGTAACGTCGGTAACGATGTTTAAGTGGAGATTAGTGTTAACCAGAGGAGGTGAAAATGGCCCTTAATGTGTAAAAATGAAAATTTTGAGAAATCATGTTTGTAAGTTTTTTCTACGAGACTTAACTCTACATTTATGCAATTGAAATTGTGAAATATGTGGTTTCCGTGCACGCATGGTATTCCGGGTTTTAGTACAACATAGAACATCCAAAAGTTAATGAAGTCAACCCAATAACTCAAAACTGATAAATTTGCACATTCACGCTTCTGACATAAGGATGACGATATGTAGCTATTTAAATGTTAACTATTGTTCAATTTGCTAGCATTATTATTTTTTTTTTATAGAGAGACAAATCTTTCTAATAGAGGGCGGCTCGTTAAGGATTGGTTTGGGCTAGATTTATTTATACCAACTTCGAAAACGTTAGTTCCTAACTTGAAACACAATTTACAGGTGTCTATGTGGGATAAAGCCTTTTCCGTATTGTAATTCAGTTTTTTTAAATACATTTTAAGAATTTGTAAAAGTTTAGTCAATAAATGAATTATTCAAACATCAAAACGGGAGTTCTACAGCGACCCATTACCATTACCTTTGAAAAAAGTAAACAAATTTTACGCCACACTTTCATATTATCTTGGAATATATGTATGTAATTTTTTGGCCAATCACTGTGCTATAACAAATTTTTTGCCCAGGAAACAGAACCGAATTTAAGCGAGCAAAGAAGTTGTGAATCGAAAGCGACTAGTACTGTTATTTCCATAAAATCTTGCATTAAATGGTGGTATTTTCAGTTATAAGACCGAATATTTGAGGAAAATATGTCTTACAAGAATATTTTTCATAAAAAATGTGTGTGATCATTTGATGGATTTAAGAATTTGTAATAATAACGGTTCATTCTAACCAAGAAATACATAAAAGCTTTATGATACTTCATTTTTTAGTTCTTTTAACATACTCGTAAATGTAATGATTAGCTTTATAATAATTATGCATGAATGTATTTAAAAGTTTCCACACGCAACGCTTTTCTTAAATGCGTATTAGCAATTAAAAGCGGAAATCGTCAAGAAACTAGTTAAACGCAGTTAAAGAGCCGCTCGAAGTACTAAACAAGTCATGTTTTTAAGCACGAGATAATTGCTAAATTAGCGAAAGTTCTTTAATAAACTTTTCTTTTAAATTTAACTTTAGTCTTTCATATAAAACAGTAATTGTTTTCTAAGCGGTAAATTAGCTTTCGGAGAACTGAATTTCTTTGAGCTACTTTTGTCTAATTTTTAAGTCATATTTAAAAAATGAAATACGTAGCATCTGATGCGCATTCCAAGCGGTGCAAATCTTTGATGTTAATCTCAAATGTATTTAAATTGAGGTGACTGCTCATTTCTACAGACAGCTACTGAAAAAATTATTGAGATGCAAAAGAGACATTCGTTAGCCCAATGATTCAGCGCCATGTTGGCATTTTATTTAATCGATAGTTTACTATCCATCAAGTGGCCTGTATGAAAATCTTAAAAGTGCCGCCCCCTGAGACCTATCTTGAATTTTGTTTTTTTTTTGTGTGGATAGCTAGGCGAAATGCCGCAGTGAGATTTTTCAATCCCAAATAACCTAGTAAGAAATCTTTAGCCTTTGCTAGATCTTTGATAATATGCTCATGATCAGAACTAGAGAAACTGAGACTTTTTTTGGTAATTTTTTTAAGAGAGCTCTGTTAATAGTGTTGGTAATGAATTGTGGGTCCGCCTGGAAAAGCACTGTGGATTGATGACAGCTTGTTATGTTGCAGTCGTACTACTTTGTATAGCAGGATTTCATCACAAGTATCGCACTGAATATGTAAAAAAAGCTGTATTGCATAAATTTATTTGATTATTCGACGGAAATTCGTTGCTGGTACATTAAAGATTTGGGAAATCACCACCTCAATGGAATTTATTTATTTAATGTTTTGCTGTCAAACTCTATTAGTATACCAATATCCGCGAATAGAATACAAATCTTCTGTGTGTTATTGAGACTTCAAGTTGTTTTCGAAATATACATACATACTTACATACTAGGGTTATTGACTCGGTTGTTCCCAACCGGTTTCAACCGTTTTTTTTAATAAATAGTTTTAGGTGGTTTTGGAAATGTTGATTTTTTGAATACCGAGTAAACCGGATTTTTATAAATAATAATAATAATAAATAAACCGGATTTCGCCCCAGTTTATTTATATACAAGAATCTAAAATTCTAAATAGTTATTTTATTGAAAAAAAGTAGAACATTTTTATTAATTTTATATCTTAATGATGGAAAATTTTATTTTCCATTGCAGAAAATTACTTAAAAAAACGAACGAAAATCTTTCACTGTTTTTTTTTTTTGTTAAATCAGCATATTAAACTCTGTCTACATCAATGAATCGACTACATGTAATCTTTATTTTCATCTAATCGCGGCCTCAGGAAAAGGCCAGATCCAACGGGTTTGGGGAGGAGCAACTTATTCAAATAGGACTGAACAGTATAAACTGCTACAATATCCCGAATGGAGTTGAGTCAAAGGATCGCGAGCCTAATGAAACAACTAGAGGTCTTCGTCCGTGATAGGCGGCGTTGGTCTCCGATAATCGAATGAAGAGCTGCCGAAGGTGTTGTTTGATTTTCGACAAATGGTTTATAATAGACTGAATTTTTGTTGTCGATCTTATTCAGCGGATGGTGTATTCCCTTTCCCAAGACTAAGGAGTTTCATTTAACTATCTAAACCCCGTAAAGTGTGAACTTTTTAGCCAATTTGTTTCTTTCTTGGGTTGTTCACACTTGCCTAGTTATCAGGTTATCTGGGTAAAAATTATTATTCTGTAGTGTATGTTATTGTTGTAAACTAAATAAAAAATATAACTACATAACCAGATAACCTGATAACCAGGCAAGTGTGAACAACCCATCTGTTCTACTTGTTATCCAAAATACTTCGAACTTATTTGGCCTTATTGATTTTTAAATTAAAGCAATCAGGCAGGTTCTGCAATTCGCTTTGGATTCAAATTGGCGTTGAAATTCACTCGGCAGTGAATTTCAAAACCTGCCTGTATGCTTATTTTCAGTAGTCATATTGTAATTTTGGTAGATGATTTCTGGCTGACAGCAAGTACCGGTTTATCCTTCTTAATTTTTAAATTTTTTCCAATTGCCATTTTTGGATTTTTTCCAATTGCCTCTTTTCGAATAACTCGAAAACCGATTTTCAAAAATGATGAATAATTGAACAACCTAATACTATACAAACTATTGAGATGAGCTCTATTATACAAGCTTTTGCTTGCACTATTTATTGTACACTCGTTTTTTTTATTTGTATTCTCATTTACTTATCTTTACACGCCTTCAGTGATTGAAGCTACACTGCCGGCAAAAAGTATTGGCACAGCAAATTTTTAAAAATATATGCAACAATTCTTTTTCTAATATTTGTCCGCCAATATAAAAATATGGTTCATTCTACAACAAAAATCATAAAAATATAATTCCTAAATTCACGAAAATTCAGCAAATTTTCATGCAAATTTTCCACTTTTTGATCATATTTTTTAGAATTTTTTTGAGAATGCAGATTAGTAGCCTAATCAGTTTTATTATAATAAAAAAACAAGTTTTAAGTAGCTAGAAATTACCGTTGATTTGTGGCATTCTTTTCACGCAGTCTCTTCTATACAAAAAAAAAATAATTTCAAAAATACTTTATATGAAAAAATTCCAAACACCTTCAACAAAAAAAAAAATTCTCAAAACTCAATGCGATTTTTGACAGCTCCGAACTTGCATTTTTTACTAAAATTTTATGGGCTGCAAAACTGCATACTCAGAAAAATTCTAAAAAATCTGATTAAAAAGTTGAAAATTTGCTGAATTTTCGCGAGTTTTGCATAATGTTTTTTGTTGTAGAATGAACCTTATTTTTATAAAAAATTGGCGGAAAAATATTAGAAAACATTTTTTGTATGTATTGTGTAAAAATTTGCTGTGCCAATTCTTTTTGCCGGCACTGTATTTATCCAAACAGGAAGAGCATTGAATTTTCTCACAGTAGATTCCATTGAAATGTACGTACTATATACATAATTGAAATAAAAACAGAAATGCGATTGAAGCTAAATTTTCGTTTTTAGAGTTTTTTCAACAGTGTGCTTTTCATGCATAGCAATAACTTGTTTTCTTTTTTTAAATGGTAGCATAAAAAATAAAAAAAAAATTAATTTAATGCAATGCTAATTTATTTACTATACACTTTTTCATTTGCAGTAAGTGGCTTGCATGCATTTTTTATCAGTTGTATGATAAAAAATTCGCTGAATTGCATTTACGAATTTGTTTTTAAAATTTCTTTAGAGCTATTATTCTGTGAACAGCAGGAACTTGATTTACTTCAATTGAATTGGATGCCATTACTTCGGAGTTGTTATGGCTGTAGTTGCTTTTGTGGATGCATTGCAAATCTTCATCTACTTTTGCATTCATTTTTGTTTGTATTTTTTTTTTTTTTTGCCAAAAAGTTCGCTATTTCGCTCGCTTCCGTTGCAGCTTGCAATGCTTAAGTATTCAATTGAAGTTTTACCATCCATTGTGTGCACCTACAACCAAGCAACTAAAATCGAATTTTAGGGCTGGTTTATACGCCGTTCTTCCTCTTTTGTTGGTACTCCCCCTTGAAGTTGTATTTGCAACGCGCTGCATCGTTGCAACTGCATCCATAACAGCAGCGGCAGCAATTGCTATCGTCGTTTTTTCGAACCAAGCTTTTGTCCAAAGTTCATTGGCTTTCCGGCTTGGGCTAGCGCTGGTATGATGGCGTGACGGTTGGGGTTGCTCGACGATATTCAATGCAAAATATACCTACTTAGCGAAATGCATTTAAAGCGTTTAGCGAAAAGTAAGCGGGCATATTGAATTTGCAACTTTGTTTGCTGCTGCTGGAAAATTTTTTAGCAAAGTTATTTTTTCCCATTTATTCACTTTTAACTGTTTTTCGCTAACGCGATTGTTTTGTTATTTCATTTTGATTGTATTTTTCTGCTTTCATTCCAAACAAACTCACGAAGCGGTTGCATTGTGTAAACTTGATAAAGTTGCCTCTTTCCGCTCAGCTTTTTGATAGTTAGATTTTGGTTTACTTTCTGAAGGTACCTCATTTGGTTTTCGGCTGGCAAAAAGAGATGGAAAAAAGTATGTATGAAATAGGATGAACTCGTTTTCTATTAATTTTTCAGTGAAGCGTAATCATTTAGGAGTTTGAAGGAAACTAAGATTTCGACATGGTTTTGTAGAGTCTCTGCTTTACTGTGTTAAAAAAGCGACCACAAAAGATGTTACTAATTAGTTCAGCAATCAATTTTTAGCTGTGTTGCGCAGCCCTCGATTGCCAGATTACCTCGTTGTAAACTCCTAGTCAACTATTTCTCCATAAAGATAAGTGTACTCCACGAAATAGAGAAAATAATTTATGCTGGTTGCAGAGAAAATAATTTACGTAAAATAAATTAGAAAAATTTTACTAGTTGTATGTGAAACAAATTTTCTATCATTTCGATTTACTGCGATTGTTCGTGAAATCCAAAACAAAGGCAAACATTCAGCAAATTTCCAGAGAAATGTTCCGAATATTTTTAGTCCCAGCAAAAAATTGCTATTTATTTTACTTTAAACATTTGTGGCAGGTTGTAAGCAAAATCAACCATTTTTCCCCTATTTTGAGGAGGCTCTGAGGAGCCCTGGTGTCGGACGAGAAAAAGATTCATTCCTTGGTATTTGCTCTTTCAAGCTGGAAAGGTGACGGTACCACGCCCCCTTCATTTTTTGGTACCAGCCTTGAGCTAGCAGATACTTTTCGCGAACCCAGCCCAATTTCCATTCAAATTTAAAACATTTTAAAAAAAAAATTTTAGGTATGCAGTTTTATAGCCCTTTAACGAAACTGGTCAAAATATCGCATTCCTATTATTTTATGTAGTAAAATTCATAGCTTTTGAATACATTTGTATGTATTAAGCAAATAAATACAGTTGGTTTTACTAAACAAACAAGAACACTGATTTCTTTTTCACCGCTACATCCATTTCTCGCACCTCATAAGCAAAGTGGAACGGATCTATTTTTACCATTTACTCGATAAAAACGTCTATGAGACGGACTTTCCTGCCAGCTAACCTCTTTCAAAACAAACGAGTTGTACGACCACATTTAGATTTATTGAGGCAATGAGTTATGGTTGTCAAAGATGTTGAAATGCCCACTAACAAATTCGTACAACTTTCTTTTTATTCGCATTTTAAAATAAGTCCATCAACTGCCTTTTTATTTTGTAAAGTGAAACACCCACATATTGGCTTTTCATAACTATGCTCATACGTGCACAACTTTCAATATTTTTCGCATTGACATTCACTTTACCGCTTTATTACTATCATCAATTTTGTTGCTATAACAATACTTTATCATAATTTTGGATATATCCTACTCTGCTCAGCTTTGTTTTGCTCTCTTTTATACCAAAGGCAATCGAACTGAGTGGGTAAGTACTCGCTTAATCTGTATGCGAAACCGTGTTGTTTTTGCTTTATGTCAAATTTAAATGAATTGAGCACATATTTGATTATTAAGTTATTAATGCACATTTGCGTTGGGAATTTCATTCAAGTGTACTTAAAAAAACAAATATTTGTTTACGAGTGCGTGCTCAGAGATACGATTGTAGGAATTGGATGTGTTGTGGCTATGAAAAAATGTTTAATAATGAATGCCATAAACATCGACTGATGATGATGTCGTAATTTCTTATATTTAAGTAATTGAAATTCGAGGTGACGCTGTTTCTAAAGCACTTTATTGTAAAAATGTTAAACACATATGAGTTTAAGTTGAAATATTTGCTTACTACATATTAGCGTGGGCCGAATTTTAGAATTTTGATTGGTAATAGCAAAAATATCGAGCCCTAACCGCCAAAATAACGTAAGCGACATTTTCTTCAAAATTTTCTTTTTGATGCAGAAATATTCCTAGAGCATCTAGATGCATTTCTGCATCAAAAAGAAAATTTTGAAAAAAATGTCGCTTACGTTATTTTGGCGGTTAGGGCTCGATATGGTTCATTATGCTCTAAAAAAAAATCTGTGTGAAATGTGGAAATTTTTGGGTCAATAGGCTAGGCTCGCCCAAGTCCAAAAAAGTTCTAGTACTACAATTTTTTTTTCTTAGCTAACGTCAGTTCTCTATAAAAAAAGGTCCATATACCAAATTATGTAGGACTAAGAAGATTATTGCAATTTTAGTAAAAAAATGTATTAATTAATTAATTTATTAATTTTTATTTTTTGAGCATATTGAACTTTGATGGACTTGGGCGAGCCTAGGACATTGGCCAACAAATTCCAAATTTTTTTAAAGTATAATTAACCATATTTTTGCTATTCCCAATCAAAATTCTAAAAACGCGGATTTTCGGCCCACTACATATGTATGTACATACATACATATTTTTTGATTTGCTTTAATCAAGAAAAATCGTCCAACATATTATGTATACATATGTACATTGAACATACATACATACGTACTCTGGCGCCCAAAACTGAGTGAGTGAAGATTTTTTAATATTAACAATAGTTTTTAAGCCAACATTTTTTTGTTAATATTTATATACATAAATACTATACAAATAACCGGCGTGCTTCACTGCAACTTAAAAGTATTACTCGTATTGTAACATTTCATTTATTTTATCAATTTAATTGAATTAAATTTTTTAAACAGGTAGCAACCCTCCTCAAACACATTTCCGGCAGTAAACTTTTCTAAACCTCTTTAGTTGGATACCCATATTGCATATGCAATTTAGCTTATCAATTACATTAAATTAATATTATAAAACAGGTGGCAACCTGCAACAAAAATAGTTTTGGCTGTGAGCCTTGTTAACCGTCTTTCTTTTGACAGCCATATTGCAATATTTTCTTTATCTTGCCAATTTACCTAAGCTGCAATTTTCAAACAGGGGGCAACTCTCCAATTTTTTTTCTATCTATATTTTAAGTTAGACCTCTAGCAATACAAGGCGGAAACTGCATTCAATTCCATGCATTATTTTTACAAACATACAGACAGACAGAAAGATAGAAAGATAGACAAAAATTCTAAAAATTGTTGATTTATCTTCTGTTGCTCTAATAAAGGCCCCCCAAATGAATTTTTGTTTAATATCTATAAGGTACAGACATCGGCATGTTACAATTTTAAATAGGCAATTTAGGGCAATTTATCTAAACTTGCTTAATTTTGTATGGAAAATCGGTTTATTTAAGAAGTTTGCGTGGCTACGAAGCATTTACGCGTTTCCATGAATACCCATTTTGTTTTTGCTATAACCATAACCGTATTAATCAAGGTTTCATACTTTATAAAAAATTTACTAAAAGTGTTCATAAAAATTTAAAGTTTTTAATCTGAATTTGTATATATTTTTTGGACACGAAGTTTTATAGCCAATGAAATTTTAGGATTACAAAGTGCATATTTGAAGTACCTAAGAATTCGCGGTGATTTTTAATATTTTTTTTTTGGCGTCGGTCTTTTGCGGTCTTATAAAAACTGGCGTTATTTTTTGAATTTTATTTGCAAACGGTATTACGCATTTCTTCCAGAAGGGATTCGTATTTATATGGAAACAAGTAATTTTAAGCAAAAAACAAAACCGAGTTCAACTCTCCTATAAAAATTTAAGAGTACCGTTATTTTCTTCATGATCCAATAATCTGATCTAAACCAAATTAGTATGGGACCACCTCTGAGGTACCAACTTTCTTTTAAAAATCGAAATACACAGTCGGTGAACGTCGTCCAAAGTTATGCGGTAACATACATACATACATTAAAAAAACATACATTGATAATCTTCTGCTGTTTTTGAAGTCGGTTAAAAAGTGCAAAAATGTAGATTAAAAAGGTTGAATTTTCGATGAAAATATGTTGAATTTTCCTAAACTGTCTATAAAGTTTGAAACTTTGGCTGATTCATACGGTTATGGTTATAGCATGAAAAATATTTTATAAAAAATTATATTACATTTTTACTTGAAAATCATTGTGAATATTTAAAAAGGCACATTTTGACGAAAACTGTTAAACATAAACCTCCAATTCTTTTATGGTTTTGTCAAACATCATAAATGTTAATAACCTCCTCTCATCTATCCATAATTTTCGATTCACACAATCTGCTTATGGACATACATATAAATAATTTTTTATTTAAAATATGTATTTAAACTTTTGTGAAAAACATTTACGGTAGATATCACATTCACATTTTTTTACATACATATCTTATTATAAATAATTAATTATCTGGTCACCCTGTGCTGTGTGTACATAATTCTTTTTCGCTCACACTGTTTTGAATTAGCGAAGAACATCACCACTGCTTAGCGGTCAATTGAGACATTTGACAACGTATGGCAATCGCTTCTGTAGCCGATGTGGTTGAGGTGTGCCTTTTACTAAGTGGTCGCGAGTTCAAATCGCGACGCAAGCGGTTTTACGCTTGGAAATTTTGTTGTATTTATAGAATTTTGTGTGGTGCCCCATTGCTGTACCAAACGGAAAGTTGCTGTTTTAAATGCGTTTTTCCAGTACACGACGGGGCTATAGGAAATAATATTCCCTTTTCACTCCACGGGATCACTGCGTAAATACAAAGCTTTCGACCCCACTAACCCCAGGGATACAATATTTTTTTCTTTTGTTTCGTTTATTATACAATTTTAATCAAGAGGAAACGAATACACAAGTTCATATTACTGTGATGTAAATAAAGCTATGAGAATATAATAGAATACATTCACTAACTGAATCACGCGCACTACATATGTATGTACATACATATAAATAATTTTTTACCTAAAGTCCCAGTGCGAAAAGGGAATATTTGGGAATGCATAAAGTAGTGGATAGCCCCTATAACCTATGCACGAAAAGACAGCGTTGTAATGCATTCCCATTTTCACTGGGATATTTTGTGAAAACTAAAATAATAATAAATAAAATCTGTGGTCACCCTGTGCTACCTAACATCTTCGCATGTACATATTTCTTTTTCGCTCACACCGTTGTGAATTAACGAAGAACATCACCACTGCTTGGCAGTCAATTGAGCCATTTGACACAACGTAGGACGATGGCTTCCGTAGCCAAAGTGGTTTAGATATGTGACGATTTTGTTGTACATACTCGCTTTACCAAGTGGTCGCGAGTTCGAATCGCGGCGCAGCAGTTTTTACGCTTGGAAATTTTGTTGTATTTATAGAATTTTATGTTTGCCCAATGCCAGCCAACAGGGGAAGTTGCTGTTTTAAATGCGGTTTTCCTACACAGACGAGGCTATAGAAAAATATTATAATTAATTTCCCCTTTGTTACCCAGCCGCGGGCTCATTGCGTAAATGGAGCGCTTTTCGACCCCACTCTCAGAGGAATACAATATTTTTTTTCTTTTCTTTCGTTTATTATATAATTTTAATGTAGAGGAAAAAATACACAAGTATGTACATCTATATTAACTGTAGGAATTTTACGTTTTAGGCCAGTTTAACTTTAATGCTACTAGAAGCAAAGAATAGTTTAACTTAAAAACTATTATTTACAATATTTTAAACTAATCTGCGAGTGATAAATACAAAATAAGTGATGTAAATAAAAGCTATGGGGATATAGTATATGTAATGCATATTTTTAAAGCCGCAAAAACGATAAGTACGTATAGGCAGTAGCGTTATTAATAAATAAAATAATGAAAAATCAAAGTTGAGTACAGTATACATACATACAAACATATGTGCATATGCACATAAAAAGCATAAACAATAATAAGCTGGAAAAGCAACGATATAGCTCGAAACCGGAAGTCCTAATGTTTGATACTAAAATTATCTAATACATAAAAATACTTTGGTATTTTCACGAAATAACTACTTTGTTGTAAATAAATCTGCAAAGTATTTTTGGGCTTGATTCTGAGGATTTTTTCTTTTCAAATTGTTGGAATTTTTTTTTAGTAAATGGAAGTTTTTTCCCAAGAAAGCTTTTAAAATTTAATATTTTTAATTAGAAGCACAAAGTAAAACCGCAAAAATAATAGTAAACTTGTGAACGCTTCGCTTAACTGATTGTTTTTTTTTTTCATTTGAAACGAGAAATGAAGGCAACCAAATTTTTTCGCAAGGTGATCTTGGCACATTTTGAAAATACATTCACTTAAGGTTTTTTAATTTTTATTTCAAACGATTAAAAACTAAAGCGAAGTATTCATAGCAAAAATCTTTGGCGTGCCCACTTTTTCAGATTGTTTAAATTGGTGGAGGAAAGTTGTAAAATAATATAAAGTATTGAACTAAAAAATTACTATGTATTAAGCAATTTGATACCATACATAAGGTGACTATCCGTCCTGCATTATATGGGACAGTCCTCTTTTTTCGCCAGTTGTCCTGGTAATTTATTTATTTCATATGGAACGCCAAATATTCTGTATTTCTTTTAATGTCCCTTATATGTCCCGTATTCGGTATTTTTGACGCCTTAACAGCTCATGAGAACGACATGCCTATGGACCAGTTTTCATTTTTAAATCTGAACGCTTGTGATTCGAATCGAGGAGCACATATGTACATATGCGATCAACTAATTAGCAACGAAATTCAAAATGATATTGTTTGCATATTATGTCCATTTATTTATTTTTAATAATTTTCATTTAAAATATAATTCACTCTATAACAGAAACCACAATAATAAAAGTTTAAAAGCTTGCACAAGTTGCAAAAAAGTTAATCAAACTTCAAAAAATTGTCATCAAAATTGCAAAATCTTTAATTAGAATATTTGGAAATTTTTCGGGTATGCCGTTTTGTAGCCCATTCAATTTTAGTATAAGAAAGTGCAATTTTAACGCCGTTAAAAATTACCGTCGATTTTTTAGAATTTTTTTTATGGAGGGTGTTGCGCATTTTATTCCATATAACACATGATCAAACATTTGTTCAACAGTTCTATAATGTATCATCACTTTTCTCAGCTCTGAGCGCTTCACAAATGCAATGTTAGAAAAAAAATTTCCATTAGAAATTAAAAAAAAAGAAAAGAACTAAATCAAAACAAAAATTCTCATTGTGTAAATTGTTTATTCGAGAAACTACGCCACTTAACATAGTCTAAAAAAACTCAGTTTCATTCGATTGTGTCCCCCACTAAGTTAACAAATTAAACGTTGCTTTACTGAAGCTGCAAATGAATGTTCTTTGGCGAAGATTACTTTATGTACATGAAATAGCTGTTAAATTGTTTTAAATAGTTTTTTTTTTTTTTTTAATAGCACTGACCCACTTTCCGTAGCAGTGCGAGCATCATCCGCGTGTGAAGTGCTTAGTGGAAGTGCATAACGCTTGATCAGCCAGAGTTCCTCTCTATTGTTCGTAATAAAATAAATCTTTTGTATGATGTTTTAAATTAATTGAATTGTAAGCACGTCGCTGGGTGCAAGCTCGTTTTCAGTTCATTCGTTTTGATTAAGATCGTTTAGTTAATCGTTTAATTTTTGTATACACATAACTTCACAGGTAGTTTCTCTAGAAGAGGATAGAGCATTTGACGGGCGTATGGAAACGATAATACGAAAACTCATTTCATATGACCCGCTTGCAAGTGTTCATTGTCTATCGTATGGGAATTCATAATAGTGGGGTAAAATTTTCACACATACATATCTTACTTGTGATGGGGTGGGGGAGGTTTACTAATTGATGGAAGAATGCTTTTGTGTGCTCTGTTAGTGCCACAAATGTCTATATTTTATAATCTGAAATTTACAATTGTCTGTTGCATAATTACAGCTTTTAAATAATTATTCAAATTAAAGTAATTAATTTTAAAAACAATTTTGCAGGGTTGTAACATGAATTAATTATACACACATTTTAACAAACCACGCATTTCGTTTTTAAATAAATTTTTATTTGGGGTTTTTTCGTATAATTTAAATTTATTTGTATTCCTTTAAATAATTGTACACGTATTCTACGTTTTTCGCTGGTAGCCTTTTTCATATTTGCCTTTTTTCATGCTTGCTGTTTCATGCAAACATATGTATGTACATACGCATTTATGTCTCCATGATGTGACTTGTCTGGCTTATTTGATATTTAACTTAAATCTTTACAATAATAACAAATATTAAACAATTAATGTCTTTGATTAGCGAACAACAAAAAGTCAAACGACAAACAGATGACAGTCAGTGAATGAATAAATGATTTTTAACGATAAAAAAGGAGCTGTATGGTGGTCGTAGTAGTGTTATTACATTGCTACCTTCCACCGCCTTTTCCTCTGCTACTAGGCGCATGCTCTCCAGCTCTATGAGCGCATATGTGCAACAAGAAACCAACCTAGACAAATTCATAGCCAATGCCAAATTGAAAACCATTCACTGGCTTGTCGGTGGCATATTTTCGTACAGGTATGCAATAATTCAATTCGATACGCGCACGTTCAGCTAATTTAAATGCCAGACCAACGCCGAGAGCGCTGCGCATGTTGTCTGAAAAAGAAAAAAAAAAGAAAATGTAATTGAGAAAAAAAATGTCTTTAAATTTTTTCAGTTTTGGTGTCCTATAAGCTGCGAGGCATATATGGCTAAAATAATAAAAACACGACGCTTTGACCAATTTTTATTACATTTCTTTTATTTATTTGAAGCTTTTTATCTAAAAAAGCCATTTAAAACCAAATTTAAAATTTTGTGCAAAAATTAGGAAAAGCCAAGAAAGTCTCAACAAAATTTCAAACTTTTTAATCAGAATTGTTAGAAAAGAAGTATGCAGTTTTATAGCCCATTTAATCAAAATGCAAGTTTTAAGTTGCTTAATAATCGCGTTGATTTTTAATATATATATATATTTTTTTTTGCTGCGGGTGTGCACACTTTCCCCACGAAAAAAAAACAAAATGTTGGAAATAGTATGGAAGAAAATATTCGACAAATTCTGATTAAAAAGTTGGGGATTTTTATGAAATTGTTTATTTCGTTCTAATTTCTGCACAAAGTCGTGTTTTTCTTATTTTGGCTGTAGATGTAGATATATATTTTTTTTTTAATTCTCACATTTTAATATTCGCATTTAGAAATTGACAACTCAAATTTAAAATTGTGTTTGAATATTATGTTTTCGAAAAAAAAAAACGTAATGTTCAGACTTGATTATATTTTTTTATTACTATAAAAGTTATCAAAATAGTGTTCAAAAGTATTTTTGAAAAGTGAAATTTTGAAGAGGCAAAGAATACCTGACATTTTCAGGTGTAAAATTTTTATTTTGCGGATTTTAATTTTTAGATCATTGCATATTCATTATTTAAAGACTTCTATTTTATTGAACTTATTTTAATAGTAGTAGTAGTTTTTTTCCAAACCCTCATTACCCAAGATTACAAATTAAAACTCCTTTTTTTATTTTTCGACATTTAACTTTTTTATTAATTTGCAAAATTATCAAAAATACAATTTCTAATTATTTTAAATTTACCACAAATCTAGCTGAATGGTGCATGTGAGTTTTCTATTTCTTGGTCAACTCTTGTTTTTGAAACATTTGAGATTTAAATTGGAAATAGTTATTTATGGTTTTATAATGTGAGTTTCGCAGGTACATATTAAATTTTTCATATTTTTTTCGAAAATCATCAGCATATTATTGCAAGAAATTTGGTGGACGCATGAGTTTATAGTAAAGCTTATGGTTACCTGTTTTCCAAAATTCAATTTTAACTTTATTTAAATCTCAAATGCCACAAAAACACGAGTAAACTTAAGAATAGAAAACACTCTTGCACTATTGGATTCAGCTACACTGAACGGGGGAGCGTACTCGCGCGACTCTCGTGTGTGATTTTTAAAATCGAGCAGTGTGCCCCTGCCAAATTCCTTAGCATTTTAAATAACAGATTTTTAGCAATGCTTCCTGGCCAGCAAAAAAGAGATAACCCATTTTTGTAAAATTTTGTTTTGTCCGTGAGCATGTTCTTGATTCAGTTTTGAGCAGTTTTGCATAATTTTTAAGGATAAAATGATTTTTTTACGCTTAAAACTATGAAAAAGCCTCAAAATGCAAATTTGAATTGAAATGTGTTTTAAACAAAAAGAAAACTGACAAAGCGAAAAAAAGATAACAAATACGGTATCGGTTTGCCACTTTTATTTATTTATTTTTAAAAATTTTCATTTAGAATGCAGTTCATTCTCTAACAAAACTTATATAAAAACCCAAGTTTAAAACAAGCTAAACAAAATTCAACAAATTTTTATCCAACTTTCCAATTTTTTTTTCTGAAGTGTTAGAATTTTGTTTGAGTATACAGTTTAATTGTCCATTCAATTTTAGTGTAAAAATATGCAAGTTTCAAGTGGCTAAAAATTGGCGTTTGTTTGAG
The DNA here is from genome assembly GCF_013731165.1 of Rhagoletis pomonella. Classification (NCBI taxonomy): domain Eukaryota; kingdom Metazoa; phylum Arthropoda; class Insecta; order Diptera; family Tephritidae; genus Rhagoletis; species Rhagoletis pomonella. Next base: position 27,715,474 of record NW_023458562.1, read on the forward strand.
TATACAGTTTAATTAATTGCCCATTCAATTTTAGTGTAAAAATATGAAAGTTTCAAGTGGCTAAAAATTGGCGTTGAATTTTTAGATTTTTTTTGTCGATTTTACTTCCATACCTGCAGGGCGTGACCCAATCCAACTTTAGTCTGTTTACACTAGTACTAACTATTAACTGTACATTTTGTTCGAAAAAAGCTAACTACTTTTGTGGGGCGATGACCGCAAAAAAGTCAGACATGGATACCTCTGCATTACATGTCAACTTATTTGTAATTAAATACTTTTGGCCATAAAATATCAATAAAAAAAAAAACATTCTATTAATTTTATTTTTTTTTAATTTTCACTTATTTAATTTATATTCAACGTTGCATATTAGTTTACATATTCTGCAGCAGGTAGTACTATATAGGAATTCCGTCAGACATAACATAAAAAATGATAATGTAAAATTTGGAACTTCATTTTATTTGTCGAACAAGAATTTGTGAAGTGCAAAAATCAAATATAATCAAAGCAGTTTTTGTATGAGGATTTTTAAATAAAAAATTGTAAAGAAAACAAGCTCCCGATTGCGTCTGCATGACTCCTGCGTGACTTTACAACTCATACCTAATTAAAAGTGAGGTATTTGTCGAAATCCCAATGAAAAGCTAAGTATAAATCGGTTATTTTTAACGACTGATAATTTTTCACTGCAGGGATATAGCGAATAAACACATTTAATTTTTATATGGAAGAAAACCGCGTCATCTTCGGAGAAAAAATTCTATAAATTTAACGGTAATTTTTAGCCACTTGAAACTTACACATTATTAAAATTACATTGGCTATAAAACTGTATACTCGAAAATTCGAAAACTTCCGAGAAAAAATTTTGAAATTTGGATGAATATTTGTTATTTTTTTAATTTACAACAAAGTCTTAAACTAGGGTTTATATGGGTTTTGTCAGAGAATGTGTTGCATTTTAATTGAAATTCTTAGAAATAAATATACTTTGCTTCATACACCTTTTAATTTCAATATCTCTCGCTTTCTAAAGGGTTTTCTTCAGTCACAATTTGAATACAAAGTAACCCATTTTATCCTTGAAAATTGTGCATTTTATATGAACAAAAGCCGTAATCAAGAACAATTGAAGCGACAGCAATAGTGTATTAATGAAATTCCAGCTCAAATCAATTTTTTACAAAAATGGGAAATGCCTCTAGCTGATTTGGAAGCATTGGTAAAAATGTGTTATTTCAAGTGCTAACTTTTCTAGGGGGGGGGGAAGGTTAGTCTGTGTTATGCAGTGTACATCTAAAAAAACGAAGAAACGCACCCCCCCTCAAAATTTTTCTCAAATTTGGCACATTTATAGCTTTAGTTGAAACTGAGAACGCAAAATATTTTTGAAATTCATTCATTAGTATGATCGGCGCGATAGGAGAGCTTATGCTAGACATTTAAAATCGCACAAAGTATTATCTGCAGTGGACTCATTTTACATACATATGTTTGTATGTAATTTCCTTCCATTCAAATTTCAAAGCCAAAACCTTTGAAAGTGAAAGTGGAATAACATTGTATTGATTAATATTCTTTAAGAAAATTTGTAAGCAGAAATTTTTCCTTTTACTTTTTTAACATTGAAATTTAAATGTTGCATTCTAATAGTTTATACGAACTTAGAGCTTTATATTTACATATGTTTTTAATTGTATAGCCATCTCAATCATACTATTGCATTTAAAAATATTTTGCGTTCTCATTTTCAACTAAAACTGTAAACATACCAAATTTAAGCTACTTTCGAATTCGCTGAGTTTTAAGCATTCGGCAACATTTTATTGGAATGCTTAAAACTCGACTAAACTAGCTTCGAAATATATAAACGTTCACTTACCTGCCGAAAGCGTGTTGAAGCCACCGCAGTTGTAGAACAAATGCGCGCGGAAGTTCTTAGCCAATCCCTTGAAAACATGATTGAATGGCAGTGGTCCCCATAAGTGAAAGCCTGTGGACCAGTGAGTCTGAAAAATTGTAAGGAAAAGTTATTAGAAACGGTAAGCATATGTATGTAAATAAATGTGTATCAACTTACTTGCGCACCAATCGATGTGCCATCCACCACAGGTCCAGCGCCACCAAATTTGAATCCTCGCAGTGTCAGCGGTCCACCGCAGTAGAATAAGCTACTAATAGGCAGCACTGTCGTATTTTTAGTCTCTTTGATCACACCAACTCGGCCACAAATCTGCGCTACAAGTCCGGCAAACAAGGGTACGCTGATCTCACCATGCGTTGTTGTACTCATATAAGCTACATTGCCACCCAAACCACAATACTCATTGACTGATTTCAACATGATGCCTTGTGTTGGAAAAACAGGATTATCACGTTGATCATAGATTACTGAATAACGCACTAATGATGCCAGTTTTGGACCGCAATGCTCGCGTATGACAAAAGGCACGGTCTTTGCCAGCAGCGAAAGTTCGCGTATAGAGGCTTCATACTGTATGGAGTGGGTGAGCTGTTGGGGGAGAAGAAAAAAAATGCTTAAATAACCATAATATTAAACAAAAAAATATATTGCTAAATTATTACCTCAAATGGCAGCAGTGAATTCACTGAGAAGTCAGCAACGAAACCCAAATTAGCATTTTGGAATGAGCTGATGTCCATGCGATCGACGTGGCGAAAGAGCGAGAAGGAGACTCTGTGCAAAGATAAGATAATCAAGTTTGAAAAATTATTGAACCGGTTATTGTATGTATGTTGCCATGCATTACTCACTCTGGTCGATTTTCGACGAAACGCGTGTGAAAGAATGACTTCCAGAATTTTAGCTGTAATTCATTGGCGCGTGTTGTTGCGTAGGAACCATGCAATGAGATGCTTTCACCGCGTCCAAATAAATTTGGTATACTTAATTCGGTGCGTAGTGAGCCCTCATTTTGGCCAACCTCAGTGCCGACAGAGCCGACAAGACGCGAAAGCTCTTGACCCTTTAATGTGACCTCATAGCCATTGGGTGAGGCATTCTCACCTTTGCTAACATCGATGCGTACTAGCACATCCTTGAAAATGCCCAATTCATGTAGGTACGTTTTGGCGCTGTTGGTAATAAAAATATTTTAGAAGATTAGACAAAAAAAGAAGCGACTTGTATGTCTTTATTAGCTACTTACTTCATCGATTCAATCATAACATCTTGAAAATTACGCGCTTTGAAGAGCCCTTCGGCTGCCTTCAACACATAGTCATTGTGTGTGCGCAACAAACCGCTGACGTTAACGCGCTCCACGTGTGCCTGGAAGTTAAAAAAAAAGAAATAGAGCATGAAATCTCTTTTCGTAATATGTACAATAAGTAGTGAGGCATAAACTCACCGGTATTTTGGATAAATCCACTTTTGCCTGCTCCTTCACCGTACGTGTGGGTCTCGGCATTTTGCTGCTGATTTTAATTTATTTTCTAATACGATATATGTCCGTTGTTTTAAATGCAATTAATGCGAATAATGACGTCTGTAAAGAAAATATAAGTTATATTAGTATCAATATATGTACATTAGGGTGGTCCATAAATGTAGGGAGAACATTTTTACATCAGATTTCCTAACCCCTACGTGGATGCTACTATAGTCGTAGATATCACATATAAATTTTGTTCTCGATTGAAGCGATAAAGTCGTGTCGCACAGGGGGGGGGCAAACTTCAGATTCCTCTATGGCAGAGGTGAGCAGCCTCGGCAGAGAATTGTTGTAGTGTGCGTGCAATTGATGTCACTGTGTGCATGCCAACAAGTCGTGCAATTGAATGAAGCTTTCGCTGCCTTCTCAAGCTCCCAGCTCTATGGAGACTCGAAAAATTTAAATCAATTTTTTTCGCCTAATGCCCAAAATCGATGCTATAATTGTCGAGGATATCACGTATAAATTTTGGTCCCGGTTGAAGTCGGTTTTGGCGTGTCGCACAAATGTCAAAGTTCAGATTACCCTATGACGCCGTTTTAACCGACTTCAATCGGGACTAAAATTTATATGTGCATTAAATGAAAACACATATTTTTTAATTTTTTGAGTCCATCGGGACCAACATTTATATGTGATATTTATGACAGTGGTGTTACCGATTGAAGGGGTGAGACTGACAAAACTCGTTAATTTGATTTTTTAATGACCACCCTAATGTACATATGTATGTAATAAGAAAAAATAATAATTTTTTTTCAACTTTTGAAAGCAAACTCCTTTCTTTCGATTTCCCCGTTATCTTGCCATGATGGAGAAAACTCGCTTTATTCTGTATTGGCTATTTATTTGAAGTTGGCTATAACAGAACTTACTTTCCGTCTACAAATCTATACAACTAATTATAACTTTCACCAATTACATATGTATGTTTGTATATTTTCCATGATCTTCTGATTATTCAAAAATACCTACTTTCATATCAAAGCACCTCTATCCTATATTCCACGGTTAAAACGAAATTGTCTAATTCTATTTTTCCTTTTTATTTGCAGATCGAATTGGAGAATCTCAATAGTGCAACAGATGAGATTAATAAACTCGAAATTGAATTAGAGGTACACATAAACATTTTTGTAAAACTGTGAAGGCAAAATGATTGGCGTCGGTAAAAACCAAAAAAATTGCTCAAAGCGTATGTTCTAAAGTTTGAAATTTTGATGAAAATTTTGTGACTAATTATTGGGAATTTTGTACAAAGCTGGCAAAATTGATTTATATGTTTTTTGCTATAGAATGAGCTATATTTTAAATAAAAATTAACGAAAAAGATTATGATGGAAAATATTTTCCATATTGTGAAAAAACTAAATTACGAATACTTCTGTGAGTGACTGAATGTACATATGTACATATGAACCTTTTGAACCGCGTATGCACCAATCAATTTCCTCAATTAGTACTTGCAATTTTTAAATTTATTTTAAATTTTTTTTTACTTTCATTTCCTTATAGGAAGCAAATTCAACCTTCCGCATATTGTTAAATGAATCTACAAGACGCCTGAAATTATCATCAAAAAAATTAGGTAGCTGTATTGAGAAGGCTCGTCCCTACTATGAAGCGTTGGAGAAAGCGCGAGAAGCGCAAATTGAGTGCCAGAAGGCAGCTGTGAAATTTCAACGCGCCAATGGTGAGTGAAATATAAAATTTCTTTTTAATGCTTCAACGTGTAAAGTTCATTTCAAAAAGCTTTTCTCTAGCACTTAAAGATTTGAAAAAATTACTCATTTTATAATTTCCTCAGAAATTCACACCGCTGCCAAGGAGACTGTAGCCTTAGCTGAAGAACGCTTCATGTCCAATTCACATGAGTGGCAATTCGACAATGCTTGGCAGGAAATGTTGAATCATGCCACACAAAAGGTGATGGACGCGGAAAAACAAAAGGCCGAATGCCATGCGGAACACCAACGTCGCACTAAAATCTTCAATACAGCTGAGCAAAAGGTAAGCAAACGCTATAAGCCAGCCTAGCGTGTTATTTAGAGAACACTAAAACACAAAAAATCTAATTTAATATTTCACTCAACTTCCAGGTCCAGCAGTTGGAGGAGCGCTTTCGTCGTAGCATTACAAAATCGCGCCCTTACTTTGAGGAGAAGCAAATCTGCCAAGACCAGCTGCAAACTCAAAAGAACCGCATTCAAGAATTGCAACAGCAAGTACAATCGGCAAAGAACACCTATTCTACAGCGCTACGCAACCTGGAACGCATCAGCGACGATATTCATCGCCAACGTGGCGATTTTCCGCAAATGGGCGCACCACCACCAGGGCCGCGTGAACCTGGTGTCGGTGCCGAACTGAATTCGCCTACAACGACCACTCTACCGCCGTTACCCGACTTCCAACTAGAGTTGGAGAAGTGTGATTACCCTTCGATTGCGGGCAGTCAGATCTCGCTGAGTGGCAATTCGCATCGTTCCAGCGATTTAGCTAGCGTCAGCACACAACCTGCCTCCATCGGTCACAGCGCTGGCGACGAATCCGAAACCGAAGAATGTGAAGCCGACTATGCGGATAGCGGCGAATTGCGTGGAGTTGTTGATGAACGTGATCTCGAAGAGCTACGTCAGAAAGTTAAAATACTGGCAGTGCGTCCCATCGAGGGCGGCGATGGTGAGCAACAGCGCAATGATATGTGGGAGCATGAGTTGACCGCTACTGTTGACAAGCTGGATCAATTAATGCTAATGAATGAATGCGCGCTAAAGCAACAGAAACAATTAAAAGTAAAACATCAGCTACAACAACAACAGCAGCAACAAGATCGCCCTGTGATTGGCGCTGGTGTACGCCCCGTTTCGTTGGGCGCCGAAGCACCAGCACAAATGTATGACATTGTACACGCTAAGCCGGTAGCGGTTGTTGAGGAAATCGACGAAGACGACGTTGACGTCATTATGGTGGCGGGCAAGGCTGGACCGCTCGTACAAATCACACACGCCAAACAGTCGCTCCAGCAGCTGAAAGCCGATGCCGGTGTAGTCAGTTATCCAGCCACACCCGAACATGCTGTGCAACCTGTAAAAAAGTTGCAACAGAAATTGGGGCCCTTGCCAACAGTGAATGTTTCGATGCGCGAATTGCCGCTGCTAGCGCGACTCTCCAACGAAATCCTAGATCGTGCAGCAATCTATAATAAAGGCCGTCAGCTGCGACGACGTTCGTTAGACTAAAAGGGGGTGTGTGTTTGTGCCAGTTGCAGTGGCCACCTGAAGTGGGTTAATTTAAGGGAGCATTAATTAGCGTTAAGCGGGGAGAGTACTATTTATATGTGAATATGAACTACTGAAGGGGTGGAAAAAAAGAGGGTTAAAATACTTTACAACTAGGTACACAGCATACAAGCCACTAATTTTAAACATACATACATATATATTTGTGGAATATTTATTTTGTGCATAGAGAAAAGGTTAAAAATTTGCAATGAATATATTTGCAGTCAAAATTGTTTACCATGTAAAAGTGAACATGTTTGAAAAATCGAATGTAATATTTATTTGAGAAATTGTAAACGTAAATAATGATTGTATTACTAATTGCTATTATATGTAAATAGGCAAATCATTAAAGTGAAGAAAAAGTGCAAATCTCCAACTACACATAATGAAAATTAAATGGAAATAAATCTGAAATTGCTCTGTCAAAGAAAAGGCACCTTTCAATTTGAATGAAGATCACAGCTACGCTTAAAGTTCAGAACGATGCATACATATGTAACAACTCGACTTGAGCTTTGGATTGCTTGATAATTTTTAAGAAAATTGTTTTAAGTGGTAGGTAAGCAAGTTCTCTCAAAATTAATGTTAAAAGTGCAGCAGCCTGCAAAATGGGCTTAAATATCGGAGTAGCAATTAATTTTAGGTTGTGTATTGCAAAAAAAAAATGGAAATAAATTTAACTTACTTGGCGTACTTTGGAACTACTGATTAAGGGCGAGATGTGGAAACGCTTAGATTTGGATTTGGCCAAGTGGTTAGAGAAACGTATTACACCCGGAAGAACCTAGGATAAAATTCCTGGTCGGATGGACGTCCAAAAGGGGTTTTTTAACAACGGTTGTTCCGTTTAGAGAAGCTCGGCTCAGCACCCAGCAAAATGGGTAACTAATGAGTCATGTTTTCTCAACTGGCCCACCCAAAGTTGACTTTTCGATTTTTTATATTTCATTGACCGATTTTGAAAGTTAACATGGTGTGCATTATTGACACCAAAGATTTTGCGATAATTTTATTTCCTTGACGAGTTATTTTTGCAAGCAAATTTTTATGCAGGCTTTTAAACTTTTTGAAATATTTCAGCAACCTATCATTCGTATCTTATAATTTTTTGGCAGCAGTTAGAGAACTTATTGGGCAACAAAATAAAGTAGTCAGTTATAAAATTTCGTTTCTTGTTTTATAAAAAATTTCATTTTTTTAATAAACTGATTTTTTGTATCAACTTCTCATATACCTAGGAAAAGAATTCAAAAAACATTTTTTGCGCAAAACATTTAATTTTACTTACCAAAAAAAAAATGAACCAAATTTTAAAAATTATAATACAAATGAACTGAAAAGCAAAAAAAATATAATTTGATAATACTTGCGTTGATATTTAAGTTTGAAAATTTTATTTTGTGCTTTTCAGTTCATTTGTATTATATTTTTTTAAACTTAGTTCATTTTTTTGGTAAAACGCTTTAAGTCAATCAAAGATACAGTAATTTTTAATGAAAGTAAAATTGAATATTTAGCGCAAATAATGCTTTTTGAATTATTTTCCTAGGTATATGAGAAGTTGGTGAAAAATGTATTTTATTAAAAACTAAATTTTTTATAAAACAAAAATCGAAATTTTACAAACTGACCACTTTATCTTGTTGCCCAAAAAGTTATCTAACGCTGTCAAAAAATCATAAGATTCGAATGAATGGTTGCTGAAATATTTCAAGAAGTGTAAAAGCCTGCTTAAAAATTTGTTTGCAAATAACTCGTCAAAAAAGTAAAATTGGCGCAAAATCTTTGGTGTCAACATTGCACACCATTCTAACTTTCATAATCGGTCAATGAAATATAAAAAATCGAAGTCAACTTTGGGTGGCCCACTTGAGAAAACATGACTGTAAAGATAAATCGCTTAACGACCGAGATATGTAATCGTCCTAAAATGCTTGTTCTCCTAATAGAAGTCTTTCTGCTATAAGGGTTGCAAGATTTTGGAAGAACGATTTCAAGACAAGACAAATAAAAGCTTTAAAAGTATTTACGCAGTAGGCACGAGAAAAATATCTAAGGTGTACCTATTAGTTTCAAAGATTATGGAATACCATATAAGCAGGTAATTAGTTTGTGTTAAAACATCTGCAAAACTGAAAAAAAAAACAATAAATGCTATTGAAAACTTGTATAAATCAAACAAAAAAGTTCAAAAAATAGAACGTTTAAATCCACGGGAATACTTGGGACTAATTATTGGAAAATAACAACCTAGGTGGTATATTACGAATAGCGACTAAGACCTTGGTAGCAGCTATAATTGAAAGTTAAGGTTATAGAATTTTGGAGTAACAGAAGAAATTAGCTGCAGAAGCAGTTGAAAAAGGTAAAAAATCTGAATTCAAATCGCTGCTGCAATCACTAAAGTGCAGATAACAACTCAGTTGCCATCTGTAATACCATTTTCGCCACTGGGAACGCATCTGAAGTTCCGTTGCCATCCGTATTCGACCCATAAAAACTGGAAATAATAACCGTTGTCCAGAATTAAAACATAAAAACGGTAATCTCTATGAAAACAATCGTTGGTAAGAAGCCTAAGTAAAAGAGGAACTGGAAAAGCATTTGAATACTTCGAAAGCGCCCAATATTATCTTGATCTTTGAAGATTTTTATGAGTTACAAGTTTTAAAATTTTAAAGTTTGTGAGTTTAATAGTTAATATGTCTTATTTTGTTAACATAAACATTTACTACGATATAAACCAACAAACTAAATTTTGTGATACTTTGTGTATATTATACCTAAGTACATACTACTACGTACATATACAAATATGTACATAAACTATAAAAATAAAATAATGAACGTATGTACATGTGCAAACATACGTCAATGCATCAATAAAAATTACATTTTATGTGGGCATTTGATGCTGTTCTAAATCGGTATATTTAAATTTAAGGCATATAAATTTGTTTTGCGATTTTAACGCATATATTGCACCTTATGTACTAAAAATTAAGTGTAATACGTAACAGGCGAATATGCACACTTGAAATGTTTGAATTTAAGCCTATAAATAATCAGTCTTATCATGAGGTACATTTTCCCCGAACCCGTTCACTTTTTATTTTTATGTATTTAGTATGGGCAGATGGAAAATGTTTAGGTGATTTTTTTTTTGGCGAAACTCAGGATAAGGCCGTTATATAAATTCAGGAAAATCGAATAAATATTATTATAATGAAATATAGACCTCTTGTTTGATTTTAATGTGATATGCACACATATGTGGGACTTGGGTTGTGTCGCTACAACAACAACAACATGGGTTCGAATCCTGGTCCGGGCAACATCTAAATTAGAAAAAGTTTTTTCTACCATCGGTCACCGAGTGCGGGCCTGTTCGCAAAAAAGCGGTAACACTGCGGTTGTGATTGCATTTCGAACGATGCCTTGAAAAAGTATCTAAAAAAAGTTCGGAGGCGGAACAAATATGTACATAAGTGCCTACGTCTGTGTCAACCAGAACTCTTCATTAAATTCCGAATTTTATTCAGCATTACAAAATGCTATTTTCGTTTCAAAGAACCCGAAACAAAACTGGTCCAACATTACAGAGTTATGACATCATACATTTTTTTTAAGACATCTTTAATAATGAATTGTGAAATATTTGGGAAAATGCGCCTGTTGCACTCGAATGCTTACATTGATTTAAAACACGCGTAGGAAAATGTAAAATCTAATGAATGTTATATTAGTTATTTGCTGGACGTTCACCACCTGCCGACACTGGATAAAGGCATCCAGGTGGTTGCCCCACGAAAGTCGCATATTTCGGGCACATATTCTTTTCCATGGATTTACCAAAGTATTGTTTAAGCTTTTTGTATTATTTTATATCTGTAATATAGCTAATTAGATGTTTTATTAATAAAAGCCGAGTTTTTCCAATACAGCGTCCAACGATTTTCTTACAAATTATATAACCTAAATTTGTACAATGCTAAACTTGCCTTGGAATTTAGACGCCAACTGATTGCTACACACTATTAGCACCTCTTTCTATTTATGCACTTTTATTTATTCACTGAACACAACTTTTTTTAAATTATGCACTTGTTTCCCCCCGATTTGGTGCAAAAATTACAAAAATCACAAGCAAATGCAAATCACACGCGAGAAAACAATACAGCTAACTGTCAACCGGTAAAAACTGTCAGTGGAAACAGTTATCAAACAGCTGACAAGCCCAGTGCTGAAATTCCTCAATGTGGAAAATAGTCGGTAAATTTAGTGGTGGATTTTGGCAAAAATATAAATCAATCAGCTAATTAAAAACAAAAAGAAGACCAATATTCTGCTCCTAATTATTGCGAGTTTTGTGCTCTTAATAATAATGTTTAAACATTTCCTATTAACTTAAAACATAAAAAAAAGAAACAATAAAATGTGCCTGCATTTCCAAAGTGGCATCGCTGTTAATTTTTCACTCGAATAAAAACAATTCCGCCCGCCACCCCCTACAAACAGCTGTGCATGATTATAAATAATCACTGGTAACCACATTGGTAGGCACCATATACGTAATCGCTGCATTTCTCCCAAATGGCTCTTTCACACGCCCGCAAAGAAGAGATTCCCAAAGATGCCATTGTTATCAATGAGGAGCAGGCGCTAGCTTATCAGTGGCGGGTCATATCGAACTGGGAGAATCGCTGGGAAGTGTGGAGCTTACGGTACGGACCCGGTTTTCTTGGAGCCATGGCTGCGGCTACGGGTATTTACGTAAACAGTCATTACCGTCACAAGTTAAAGCTGGGCAATTATGGCAAGGCATCTACTTACTTGCCCATCGTAGTCATACCAGCTATGTTCTCAGTGCTGTCACACAAATTTCTAATACAACGAAATGTCTTATTGGATCAAGGTACCCAATGTCCGCTTTGCTTACAAATACGCGCCGGCGCTTTTCAAGCAGGAGTGGGTGTTTGCTATCCAACCGTATTGGCGCCATTTGCAGCCTTCATGTTCGCCACTCGTCACTTCACCTACCGTTTGCCGTCAATAACAAAAGAACCAATCGCGGTATTTAGATCATGGCGAAATATGACGCGACCCATATTTCCGGTGCTAGGAGCGGCAATTGCCGGGCAAGCGGTGATAGCTATGTATATCACATATAAGGAACAGATGCAGAATTGGCGTTTAGAGATGAAAATGAGACGCTTGGAACAGTTGGCGGAGGAGAAGCTTGAAGAAGAAAAGCTGCTGCAGGCAGCAAAGAATTTTTAAATGCATTTGATTTGTATTTATTCATGGATTAGGAGTTATTGAGCGAAAAGTAAATATAACAAATGTTAAAACACATTTATTCGAAATTCTAATTGCACGAGTTTTTTTCTATTTAAACGGTTAGGGATATCTAAAATGTAATAGATGTTGAGCAATTTCCTTCCATTGGACAGTTAGTCATGGCCCCACTCCCAATGTTATTGTTTTTAAAATTATTATTTTTTCAAGGATCCAAAAAGACCAAAAAAACATCAACAAAACATATATTTTTCAATTATAATTGATATTTTTAAATACTTTAATGATCCATGCTTATTTATGGGTACAGTATTTATTTTTCCGTTTTCTTACACAAAAATATGTAATTGAACAGCTAATCAATTATAAATCAGTTGGCTCCAAGGTAATATGCACTATGTATTTAAGCGATTATAAATTAAAGAATAATTTTCCTTGTACTAAACGACTAAGAGAACAATTTAACTATTGCTTAACTAAATTCACAGTTGATTGGCTATATATTTTTTTTAATGTTTAAATACTATGCAAAGTATTGTATTTATTTGTATTTTGTATTTGCATGTATTCACATAATTGGGAAAAGTTAAATAGTGCAATATTGACCGAATTTTTTGGTGTCAAAAGTATTAAAAATATCTTGAAGAAAATATACCGTTTTCAAAGTGCACAAACAAGCATCAACAATTTTATATTTGTATTTATTTTTGGTAACTGTACCACACACATTACCAAATCTCGCATTGGAATATTTCGTTGGTTTCAAAAAACTTACGTTAAACTGGAATTTACTAATGCTGTATTTTAAAACAAAACTAAAACACCCGAGAACAAAAGAAGAAAGAAACTATACTCTGTGAGGAGTGGAATAGTCCTATACCAAATTTAAGTTGCAATTGTAAATACAACGAGCTTTAATACTGTTGTTGTTCATAGTTGTATAATTGTTTCAAAGTATACGTTTCTATGTTGTTATCATACATTATTAGTTTTTAATATTAGCATAACTATTACATATATTTTTATTATTATATAACATGTACATATGGGGCTATTCAGAAATGCAGCAAACAAAGCATCAGCCTCTTTCTAAACTATAATTGATGGAAATTTGCAATATGCGCAAACGTGGTTAGATGCCGAATTGGAACTTAGCTGCGCCAATTGGGCAATTATAGTTTAGAAGTAAAAGACACCGAAGCTTCGGTTTGCTGCATTTCCGAATAGGGGGATATGCCATGTACATATGTATCTCAAATGTGTATTGATATTAGTTGCTGTTAGTTATAAGAACAAGGGAGTACGGGTTTGTAAACTTTGAAAATACGTTCAATGCAAATTTTTTATTTAACATATTTTTGCAAGTATAATAGTGTTTATTTGCAATACAGTATTTGTTGATATACAATATGAATGTGAAGGAGGTATATATAATACATACACTAAATATGTATGTATATGCATATGTAGGTAAATGTATAACTATAAATTCCTGAAACACACATTTATTTTATAGAAAGATAATTTATATATATATGTACATACACATCTTTTTAACAAATTTATTTATCTGTTTCCAAGTATGTAAGTAAATATTGCAATTTCCAAAGGCGTACTTGTATGGCGTCGAAAAAAAAACAAATAAACGAATTCTTTCTACCATCTCGCACCATTGCTACTTACGAATGCACATTTTTAATTTTTGGAATATACATGGGGTTCATACCAAATAACGATGAAAGTACATAAATCAAAATTAAACGATGTATAATTAACAATCAACTACTTTAATATTTGCTAATAATACAATAGACACACCGATAAAGTTAGTTAAAGTTAAAGTAAATTTTACCGCTATATACTACGCCCATCTTTCATATTATTTTTATTGCACCCAAGTCACAAGGATTTTAAATGTATTACCATGTACATTCTCAACCCGGTTAAACTCAACGTGCAACCAACTCCACGCAGCAGCAGTATTTCGCGCAAATATTGAATTTTCCGCCCTCAATCGAAGGTCAGGGGTATTGAGGTAAATGGAAGTACTGGACATGTTGGCTCTAATTGCAGCGCTGTAGCCATACAATCGGCGGAGGCAGTGTAATCGCCTAGCGTCTCCATGACTTTGCCCAAGCTAAACCTGGATGTGTGTAGGAAATATGAAACGTTTATTAGTAAAATATACAAATCAGTGTCTTCTTTCTATCATAGCTTACCATATTTTCGGACAGTTGGGATCCAAACGTGCTGCATCTTTTAACATTTTTTCCGCTAGCCTGGGCTCACCAAGTACATGATGTGTCTCGCCAAGTGCACGCAATGCCTCTGTGTGATTTGGATTGGCCGAAACGGCATTAAGGAAACATTGTTTGGCATCGTTCCATTGCTCTAGATATAAGTAAATTTGACCGCGCTAAAAGAAATTGGATTGAGAGTAAATTGTTTGGTTAATGTTCTTTAAATGCTGTATAAACTATTTTTTCAAGGTGGACGAATTTGGTGATATTTTCAAATTGTTGTAAAGTACGCAAAAATGGGGAACATTATGCGGGTGAAATCAAAGGTTGAAATTTATAAAAAATACTGCTAACCATAAACATAATTTGATGTGAGAGCGGATATATTTGTGAGGCTTCTTGTATACAATTCAAAGCCTCATGTGGTTGTTCGATATTCAAGTAGACATCAGCGAGTAAAAGCCAAATCTGTGTATAAAAGAGACCGAACGTTACAAAGTCCAAAATTCAGTAAAACAATTCATCTAAAAATTACCTTTATCTGTATCATCCATGGCCGCTGGGGCCCGGGACGCGGCGAAAAAGAACTCAGCGAACTGGCCGCCTCACTCAAAGCCTGTTCGACGCGGGAAACTGCCGCCAGGGAAGCAGCATAAACCGAATCTTTAAAAAAGGTTAATTATTAACCAAATAAGCAGTAATGTGATTATAAGAAATGAAACGCCAACTGTGAAGAGCTGAGTGAAAATTGAGAGTAGCTTAAAAGGTTGAGCAATACGAGTAAATCTAATAGAATTGTTTTCGTAAATGGAAACTAGCAGTAAATAGTAAATTAGTTAGTGCAAGTGATGCGCTCGCGTTTTAAACTTAGTTAGGAAATTTAAAATTTGCGTGTGATTTGCAAGCATAGCCAAGTCATTTCTTCTTAAAAAAATGTATAGATAAATAAGTCACACTTACAATTACAAAATGCGTTGTTGCGCAAAAAGTGGTCAACAGTAGAAATATGATAATTTTTAACATGTGAAGTAAATGAAAATTAGTTGAAATTACGTAAAAATATTTGTAAGATTAGTTGAAGATTCGCTAAAGGTAAGAGAGATGAAGTTTTAAGTAAAATAATACCAGAAAAGTTATTTTGAAAATTATTCGGATATTAAAAAAAATATATTTCAACTTCAATTGATTATTTCAAATGCACAATTATCGAGAATTTTATTTATTTAAGACTTTGATCTAAAATTTTATTATTATTAAATAAATAAAAGACGCCAAACAATTTTTTTGCCCTCATTTTTCTTACCACACGCTCCTTGGTCCTCTCTCAACTTACTTGAATCCTTGTCAGACATTTGCGATGAGACTACCGTCGGATTGACATGCACCACAATACTTTTGGTATCCGACTGTTTTTCCTCCTCGGCACTCACTTGCCCCTCGTACAGCTCACGCCAAATGGCCAGCATCTTTTGCACCGAAACCAGTGATAATTCGGCGTCTTGTAAATGCAGTTGAAGGTGGGCTTTAACATGCAATAAATTCAAATTGTCCGGAAACTCGTCCAATGCATCCTCCGCAACGGCCAGAGCTTCGCGTGGACGCCGGGATGCGGTCAGCAACAGTGCGAATAAATGCAAACTGGGCGCATGCTCAGTGCGCAGCGCCAGCGCAAAACGTACATGTGTTAATGCTTCGGTGATATTGCCGAGCAGCGCATATTGCAGCGAAAGATAATATTCGCAGAGATGATCGTTGCCATCGTTTTGTACAGCCTTTTCAAGAGCCTCCAATGCCAATTTATTGTACAAGTCGCGCTCCGATTTTAGCGTTGTCAGTATAGCCAATTGCTGGTAGCCAATACCAACGAACAGCTGACTGCGTGACGGACGTATGCCTGTGAGGAGCGTAGATAAAATAGTTGAAAATTAAAATTTTTTTTTGCTAACCTTTCGTTTCGCGCTTGAGGGCTAGATGCGCAAGGTCCAGACCCTCCTTGATCTGCGATAACGACTCGTAGCATAGTCGCGCCGCCAGCAGGCAAGGCAGCGGATCACTTGGCGTCAATTTTATGGATTCCTGCAGAACACGCAGCGCATGTGCATGTTTGTTTGCGGCCATTAAACTTATACCGTACTGCCGCCAGACATGTTGTTCGCCGAAAGAGAATTTCAGCGCCTTTTCAAAAGATTCCTGCAGCATATTTACCAAACCCCAACGCACTGATGCAAGTGTAAGCAAATCATATACTGCTGAAGCATTACCCATTGCATGCTGACGAGCTACACGAAATTCTGGACTCTGTGAGAGCACTGTGTCGCGCACCGCTAATGCTTCTGAAATAAGTAACAACAGAATCGTCTCCTCATGCTGGTTACGTGGCGTAAATTGAGTTCGTGCCGCATATTTGCGTGGTTTCCACAAGCGTTTTGTTGTGGTCGAACGGAGTGCCTGTCCTGTTGGCTTCTTGGTGAATGGCGCTGTATAAATGGTTCCTGAGACACCGCGCAGCAGTACTTCTGCCAATTGACGTGCCAGTGTTAAGCGCAATGATTGCGTTGTTTTTGTTTCGATCGCATTCAGCATGGTGCGATAACGCTCGATGGCTTCTTGTAATTTGCCCGCCTTAATTAGCACAATTGGGGCGCGTTGCAGTGCTGTCTCGAGTATGGCACCCATGCGACGGTTAAGTTCGAGTGGATTGGCAGGTATGGTGGTGCTTATCGTGAGACTACTACCACCCAGCGAAGATTGTAGACCAACCATATTGCTAGTGGTGTTTATGGCCAACATAGAACCCGCATTGACTGCGTTATTCGTCGCTGAAGAATATGTGGCAATATCTTGCTCTTGCAAATACAATAGACCCAAGTCAGTGGCGCGCTCAAAGCAAGAAATCTATGAGATATAGAGGAAACAATGTATAGAAAAACTTTGGTTTATATGAAGCGAAATTTCATCCTACCATTTCCGTTTCTTTTTCGGCCTTTTTAAATTTCGATGTGGGCTTACTGGTCTGGTTTTCCAAACACAACCCTTTTATGGCATATGATTCAGCTAAGATTTTTAAGCTGCGGCTGTAATATGTATAAAAAGTAAAATACTCGATATAGGCAATCCGCAAACCATTCAACTTACAGTGTCAATTCTTTTTCAGCCAAGGTATTGAGCTCGGCTTTAACAAAGTTTTCCAAGCTTTTCTCGTACTCGCCGCAGGCGTAGCACAGCTTAGCCAGAAGCAAGTACGCGTCAAGGGCAATGCCCGCCTTCTGGCCATTTTCACCGGTGACTAGTTGCAAACAGCGTCTCGCATCTTGCAGTCCGGCTTTGGCTTTGGCAAAATTACTTTCGATGGGTGCATTTTCTTCGAGGTAGTTTTCCAGTTTCGCCTCACCAATAAGGAAATTTGCAAGGCATTCTGAAAAGGAAATAAGAAAATGGTCAAGATTTTTGTGTGATTAATATTCAGCGCATTATAACATGAAACAACTTAAAACTTAAAAATTAAAAATTTAAGTAAAGTTTTGTAGATTTCTATCAACACAATAGGGCAAAAGCGACCCGCTTTTCCAATGGCTTGTAGTGAGTGACACAAATAAGAAACTACTACTTTCGCATGCGGAGTGCGTCTT
The DNA here is from genome assembly GCF_013731165.1 of Rhagoletis pomonella. Taxonomy (NCBI): domain Eukaryota; kingdom Metazoa; phylum Arthropoda; class Insecta; order Diptera; family Tephritidae; genus Rhagoletis; species Rhagoletis pomonella. Next base: position 27,733,389 of record NW_023458562.1, read on the forward strand.
TTATTTTGTTTTGTTGCTGTTGTCTGTTTGATGACATAATATTTTAACCTTTAACACTACTTTCTTAATTTGCCATTTATTATTCTCAATGACACACTTAAACAAAGGTCGGTGTTGTTGTTTTAAATAGCGTTTAATATTGTTTTTTATGGTTTTCATGGCTAAATAAGTAGTTTTCGTTATACAATTGAAGTTTTTTACCTTAATTGTTTAATTAAATTAAAAATTTCTCCAACCCATTTACATTAAGCACTCACCATTGTTGGGCGAGCCCGTTTTGAGTTCCTCGGTCAGCTCGATGACACGCTGCCACTTGCCTTCGCTGCGACAGCTCTCAATAAGTGCCTCAACTTTTGTGGTGTTACGCATTCTGCCGGTCATAACTTTTTAACTCCACCAGCGTTTGTTTATTTGATTTTCGTATTATTTATTTAACTAAACTGCACATATGTACATATACAAACGGGGTTTTTTTCTACTTGGGTTTATGTGCGAGCGATAGTGTTAAGTCACACCTGGAAATGCCACAATTGCTGGACTTCGTCACCTCCTTAAACGGAGGGCCCCGTAGTCTTTTAGCTTATGTCTAATTGCTCAGCTCTACATAAGTACTTGCGCTGCAGTTTTCGTTACCGAGGCAAATCCTTAAAATTTATTTTTAATAAGCACTTCAATTTTGATTCACTTTCCTTTTTTAATTTTTTCTAATCAATTTTTGCACCTCTGTTTTTTTTATTTTTTTCGCTGATATTTCTCAACTACTGTCATTGCTGTCATCTGCTTATAAAAGTTTGTTGTTGTTGTCCTACATGCCAGAAAGCAGCTTTATGCCATGTACAAGGAAGGTTGTCGCAGGGTGACGCTGTAGAACTACACAATTTTTTTATACATTAATTTTATTTCGTATTCACTACTATTTTATAAAATTTTTATCAGCCCAGTTCTTAATATTCCAGGGGCGTTCGTTCTCCGGGAATTTGTTTCTCCTGGGAAAGAAATCCTCCAATAATTAATTCTAGGGAGTAGCATTTTCCCCGAAAACTTGAGACGAAATTCGAACTTCGATTAATATAAAAAATTCTCAGGGAATATTTATTCATGAGAGGAGGAAAGTAAGAAGAGAAAAAACTCCCAGGGAGTTTCTGTTCGGAATCGGCCTGTATATGTATATTTTATTTAATACTGTTTCTTTGTTCCGCTTTCCGATCGAGGGAAATTTAAACTCAATATCTATGAAGTTTTATCGTTTAATTCAAGTTAAGTAAACATTTTCCTTTTGTCTACCCGTTTTTTTTTGTATTTTCTACAGTAAATCCAACTAATTTTACTGGTTTTTTACTGGTTGTCGTTTTCGTACGCAAAAACTTGCAAGAAACTAGCAAAAGTGGGGAAATTGAGAGAGCAAAAATGACAGCTGAACCTGCAAGTTTTACTGGATTTCTACTGGATGAATTTTTACTAGCAACTATTTGCTAGTAAGGTCGGTGTTATGCAGACAAACTTTTGTTTGCCAAATTAAATGGCGGCTGCTGTTAAGAGCGAAATACACCACACAAGCGGTTTGACAAACCAAGCGAAATTTCCCTTTGCTTCAAGCCATTTGTGCTGTGTATGGGGGTGTTTGAAGGTTTGACAAACCGCTTGAGGGAAATTTGAGCAAAAATCAAAATTTTTTGATTTTCTGGCCGCCATGTTGATGTTTGATCAAACCGCTTGGGTTGTGTATAGCAAAATCGCCTCATTCGCAACGAAATTTTCACCGAGTAAGGACGTAAGAGAGGAAAATGAAAGAAAACCATAATATTTAGCATTGCGAATTGGAAGAAAACTAAAATTCTTTGCTTGAACGAGTCATGTTTGCATGGTGTATGGCGAAATGGGAAAAGTAGGTTTGAAGAATGTTTGACAAGCCGCTTGTGTGGTGTATTTCGCTCTTTAGTTTGCTCGGAGGTGGTTATGTCGAGTTTGGCACAGGGTTGCACGTTCATTATGGTTTTCATGGCTATTGCCAACACGAAATGAGAATTTCAGATGTACATAACGCGCACAATTTAAAATTTTTGTATGTGACAACACCGAATTTGCTGCAGTTTGACCAAACAAAATTAGTTTGCTGTGAGAGTCGCCAAACTCGCTCTCTCCGAGTTTGCTACAACAACAATTGCACGCAGTTTGCCAAACAAAGTTTCTGCATAACACCAACCTAAGAAAAACAGCTGATGGCATGATGCTTACACCTGATTTACATGATTCAAGTAATTGAAAGCAATTCTTGCTCATTCTCTTTTGTGTTTTTTATTTGCTTTTACACGTTTCAATTCTGTTGAATTCAAGTCTTTGGTTCTTTAAATGGGAAGCAACGAAAATGCCAAAAGCAAAGCACGAAAGTTGAAACGACTTGACGGTACAGACGCATGTGTACTCGTCCCTTTTCTTCTCACCCCCTCTCTACCACATGCGAGCAGAATTGAATTCAATACTTGAACTGTGTAAAAGCAGTCTTAATGTAATTCACATTACCAAAATAATTGTTTGTGATGATTTTGGAGTTGCAACCCTGCAAAAATCATTGGACCATGTAGTCTATTTGTGGTATATTGGAGTACTTACAAAAGTGTTCCTCTGTCACGCTGTAGCGGACCAACTCGTGTCTCTGCGCCAGCTTATTTTTTGTTACCCGATAACTGCTCGTGTTTTAACGAAATGTGATTGAAGTTGAACATTTGAAAGTATATTTGCATGTATGGCTGTAGCTGAACGTGTAGAGATGCTAGCTGTTAGTTGTGAGCTCCCAGCATGTTCGTGTTCGAATGCCGTCAGAGGCAACATGTAATTTTTAATTTTTGTCTTAGTTTTTATTAATTTCGAAAAAGCATCTGAGAAGTGAAGAACAAAAGCGAGTACAAACGAAAAAATATAACAACAATGCCATTGTTAATATGTTGGAGTAGTTTTGTGCTACTCTGATGTAATGCAGGGATGGAGTATATGGTCCTGCCCTAGGACATCGCAATGTTAATTGGGCCATATTTTTTATATGAATTGTGGTTAATTTTGGAGTACTCCTTGGTCCTTCGGGAGTACTCTTTACATGCATGCATGGAGTAGTCGCTATTTTTGCAGGGAATTGACAAAATAAACCTATTTAAATATATAATGAGATGGAAAATACCAGTTTTCTAAGAAAATTGAATCGGAAAATCACAAATTAATCATCTGTTCATAAAACTACCAACTTGCTTGTTTTGCGTTTTCGTACTTTCTTGCATATTTCACTCATTGGGAGTAAATATTGGCTTATTTTGTAAAGCATTTGCTCGAAACTTGGAGTTCTCGGACTGTTGAGAGCCACTTTGTGAGAGTAATTTGAGCTTCTCACTAGCCCGAGAAAGTCCGAAATATTTTTCTGGGCAAGTTTGTAAAAACTGTCACACTGCCAGAAGAACAATGAATAACAGGCGGCTTTTAACTAACAAATATATGCATATTTAGCTGTTGCTATCGTTGTAACAGCATAAAAATTACCCAAAGAGTTTTTGGGGAGTGATGCTGAAGGAACAGTTCCTGGCCAGATATAAAGCTGGGTCGTGGGAAGCATATTCAGCTGTTTGTTCTTTGATAAGTCATTACGACTTTACGTTAATGAGTTCCTTTTCGAGCAATTTTAAATTAAAAATTTTATACGACTTGACGTTTAGTTTCGATCACGAAATTGGGCGTTTTTGGGTTTCCAAGGTTTGCGGCAGTTTCCCTTCATTTGTGAGAGCATCTCATACTCACGCTCGTTTGCTTAACGGCCCATAGTCATAGCCGTAAACTTTAAGTTTAGTATAGGTTTTTAAGTTTTGTCAATCGTAGACATCTTAAGAAACATTTTGTAACGCAATTGCCCGAAACTTGGCCAGAAATTTAAGAAACTAATCTATTACATACATACATATTTCCTTCCGTTTTTTTCAACTTTTCAACCGTTAATTGTAATTGCAATTAATTTTTTTTTGATTATGTTAAAATGGTGATTATTAGGTGCAATCCGGTATTCCTCGGACTAAAACTAGTAAAACTGTCAAAAAATAAAAATTCGATCAGAGCGAGAGAGTAACATTGAAAAGTTCAGGTGCCCGCATGTTAAGGCGAAGCTTTTGGCATGCATTTGAAGATATTTAACCTTAAGGGCACTGTACTTTTGCAAAGAACTATCTTGTGCTTACATTGGGTCAGGTGGTGTGGCAAAAAATGAGTCGAGCATACATAGGCGCACTTTGGCAAATCCGTTTTCATAACACCAGAAACCTCGATCCATTTTTGCTATATATACAATAGTTGCGGGAACTTGAGGATCTTTAGATTGCTTTGCTTGCAGAGGAAAAGGAATATGGGCAGCCGTTAAAGCAGCAACTAATTTTTCGTTTCGAATTGTTTTAGTTTTCTCAACTTCCGAATAAATGAATACTTCAAATCATAAATTTTCATTTGTTTATTTTGAATTTCTTTGACATTAATCGCATTTCGAGAGAGAAAACTCAAAATGCTAGCAAACGGCAAAAAAACCCAATGGCGGACGAATTGTATCATGCATGTAAGTAACCAAAAATACTTTTTAATTCATTAGAATCCACTTAAACAAGTAATTTATACTTTTCCACATGAACTAGCAGAGTGCACTTTTCTTTTGTTTACAATTTGGTTGCCAAACACACCACAGATCGTTTGACACATTTACCAGAATTTACCAGCAAAAAATTCTCGGACTAAAACTGGTAACTTCTGACTGAGAGAGGACCTCATTTACTATCTTTGTTGTCCTCTCAGTAGTCAGAGAACCGCGTACGGGATCGATTTCCTGTAAAATCTGACTGATTCTGACTATTTCTGACTAGTCCGGACTCGTACGGGATCGCAACTATTATAAAACACAATTATAGTCGTTAGAATCTTGTCTTAACTTCTCTATGACTACAGGCCCCTAGGCACACTTACACTAGGCGACAAATGAAAGTGTACACCTTGTTCTAATATAAACTCCACAGTTATTTTCATGAACAAATTTTTGCATTAATTATTTGTGAACATATAGTTCATTTAATATAAATCATATAAGTCAAAGTTTCTCGCTTTATATAAAGTTCACAAAAATTAAAAAGAATGTTCATCAAATTCTTCAACTTTTTATTCACCATTTCTAGAAAATTTTCAAGTATGCAGTTTTGTAGCCCATTGAAGTTGTCTCTTGAAGTGCAAGTTTCAACCCGCTAAAAAATCGCGTTCATTTTTGAGACTTTTTTTGGGGACTGCCTTTGTGTTTTTTTATATAACAAATACAATTTACAAAAACTCACGTTTTTTGAAATAAGAACTTCATGCTTATATGGAAAAAAGTGCAAAACTCCGTCACCAAAAAAAAAAAAACAAGAATGAAAGATTTTTTAGCCGTTCGAAACTTGCACTTCATTAGACTAAAATTGAATGGGCTACAAAATACGCCTACTAGTTAGAAGTTCTGAATAAAAACTTGAAAATTTTTTGAATTTTTGGGAACTTTATATAAAGTGTGAAACTTTATGGTTAATATTATATATAGAATAAACCATGGTACAAAAATTTAAAGGTAAAACCGCTAAGGGACAGCGTCAACATTTTTGAAGTTTGCTGATATAACAAAAATGATTTCAAACTTTCAATCTCACACATACATTCCCACTTTCAGTCTCAAGTAAAAGCAAAATTTAATATCGTCATTTATTTATTTTTTGTTTTACTTTTATTTGGCATTTGAGATGCTCTGAAAATTTAAATTTTATAAAGTAGACAAACTTCAAAAAATACCTGTATCATGGAATGTACGATATTTTCATAAACAATTAATGCAAAAAATTGTTCAAGAAAATAATTGAGATTATTATATTAGAATAAGATGTACACTTTCGATTGTCGCCTAGTGTATGTGTTAAAAGGAAATCCGTAAATTCCAATTTTGAAACACAATTTTTTAAATAAAAACTGAAGGTCTACGATTATGGATGTGTGTATATTAAAAAATCTCTAAATATATGTATGTAAATAAATAACAATATTCTAGTCAAGTATGTTCGGCTAACATTTCTGTAATCCATGGCATATATTCAAAGACATTTGCATAGGCTGCCGCGCTTGTACCCTCACCCCCGCAACCAATCAAGCCGAACGACACTATGCCATATTGCACTTGACGATTAAATGTAATTTTCTTGACTTTCTTAAATGGCACTGAAGCAAAAAGTGGGCCTCCAGAATCTCCTTTACACGTATCGACTTGACGCTCGCCACCAGCGCAGATGTGATCATTCGTAATTCCTACACCCATAGGACCGAATATTCTTTTGCAAACTTCACGATCCTGATGGGGAATTTCAGCGCGCTGCAAAATATCGGTGCTAGTTGCTATTCGAAAATACATACAAATACATACATAAGTATAAATAAATTAATGTTTTTGAGTAAGATTTTGTAGTTTTGGAAATGAGAAATACTACAAACAAGGCTACATACATATGTAGCTACTGGACTTACTATTCTCCGGGGCATACGGAGCAATGTAGTAGGACTTTGGCAGGTTGTTGTAGTCCAAGACGAGTGGTGTGATTGGTAAACAAATGGGTTTAATGTGCACTAAGAACACATTTATAAATGATTAATAAATCATTTATTTCACAAATAAAAACTTACCTTTAAATTTCACTTTACGATCGAGTTTTAGCAAAGCCACATCGTGCGTCATATATGGCTGATTATAGCTTGGATGTTTGATTATCTGTGCAATTTCAAAATCTTCTGCTTCCGGCAGGCAGAGTGTATCGCTCGCGCAGTCGATATCAGTTCTAAGATCATGCTCACCCAAACGAACACCAACTCTGGAATTTGAATAAATATAAAACAAACGCTTGTACAGAAGTATTCACAGCATCGGCATGCACTTACAATTTTCGTGTGATACAGTGAGCTGCCGTGAGCACAAAACGATTTGTTATCAGCGATCCACCACATAAATATGGACGTTTTGCCCCGTCGTAACGCAACAATGCCATGAAGGGATATTCACCAAGTATCGCGTTCTCTCCATTGGCCACACGGTCGCTAATTGGTCGAGTACATTGTACTGATTGGAGTAATGCCAAGCCTTCAGGGTTCAACTGGGACAAATAGTCGACGCCGGTGAAGTAGGGATTGGTGTAGTTGCAGCAAACGTGGATTTGCTAAGTGAATGTTGAGTAATTTATTTGGAGATTATTTAAAAAATACAAGGCCAAAATCGATGATCATTCAGAAATCTTATACCAGTTCAAGCCCGCTAGTTTTCGAGGTATCGTCAAATGCCGCTTGTTCAATAACAAAGGCCAATCACAAAGTTACTAATAACTGGAGAATCCGTTTACCAACGGCAAAGTATGCACGGACGAACATGCATCGTTTCGTTCGTTCGTTTTTAGCTGTAAACTAATAGGCTGACGATGGCCGTATCGTCACTTTTACTAATGATGACGATATTCGACATAGGGCCGAATGTTATCAGTGAACAATATACCACGCAAGGTATGTCATATTGCTGGGAAATACCCAACTGGAAAAATCATGCGAAAACTACAAACTGCTGCGTAAAACTTTGAACTAGACAATATTTTTGCTGCAGATGATAAGTAGGAACTACGAGTAGAATTTTAGACGTCTCTGAAAAAAATGTTGGCCCTAGTTTTGAAAATCTGAAGGTTTCAAGATATGGCTGTATGTTTCATTCACCTTCTGCAAACTGACGATTTCCACTAGTTATCCACAGTCTAGACCAAATTCTCATGAAAAATAATTAATATTTAAAACAAGTACGCATTTTTAGTTAGTGTCGAAAATAGTAACGTCTCATTATAATGAATAATACCGGCCAACAAGAGTCAGATATACTAACATATATTTTCGAAGTGTTTTTGTAAGTGTAAATAAATTTTTTCACAGAAAAGTAGCGAAATTATCTTAAAACCCAAATCTCCATTTTCCAATGCCATTGCCCAAATATTTTTTTCTTTCGCGAAGATATCGCATTTGAAAATTTTAATATTTAATATATTTAATATAATATCCATTAATCCTTTGAACCACACATTTTTAGAGAACGCGAAAGCTCAGCGAAAAATAGGTATTTGAGCAACGGCACCTAAAAGAGTAAGTCTTATCGTTTTATACCCCTTCAAAAACCTCACGTGAAATAACAATTCTGCGGCCAGATTCGGATTTAGCGCACCAAATTTCTTTGGAAATGTGTATTAGTGTTTTTGCTTTAAAAAAAATGGTGGACAATAGGTAGGGAGGGAAGATGACACAAAATCTTGACCTGGCCTCGACTTATGTCGCACGCAACTAACAGCTGTTAAATTAAAACTGTTTTTTGTTGGGTTTAGAGTTACCTTCGAATCGTTTATACAGCAAGTCCCCATGGGAGACCAAAACACTTACGTATCTGAAGCAGCCTGATTAAATTGTAGCTCTGGACATTTGGCTTTTCGAAGTCCAGGATAGCAAGCATTGATTTCGTTTGATTCATTTATTTCTGGCATTAAAAAATTTGCATAAGTTCCTTCTCCCTCATTATTTGCCTTTTTATATGTATGAAAAAGGTGTAGTTCGTTTTCACTTAAATCGAAGTGTTTGACTTCGTTTATTTTTAAACACTTCATTAGTTTCCTTCTTTGGCAAAAACATTTCACTTTTTTCTTGCACATAGGCCAATTTGATCAAAACAGAATATTATAGCAAACATAAATTTGAAATTGATCATGTCAATGTTAAATTTCACCTTTTTTCATCCATCGAAATTTTTTAACTTTTTATTTTTTTTAAACTTGAATTCTGGACAATGTATTTGCTAAAGTATGCGTTAAATAAAATGCACCACTTTCATAGACAAATATTCTCGCGATTTTTTGCTAGGGTTCCCACACTAGTGCAAATTTTAAAAGACTTAGGTCAAAAAAATAAATATTAGTAAATTGTACTCACATCTTGTTTGCAAAACATCTTCTGCACATCCTCGCTAGTTTTAAGATTATGATGCTCGCGCCATTGCGTCAAATTGGCGCACTCTGTATAGACTAGGCAGTAACCCGCCGAACCATTTGGCGCAATGCAAGTTTCCGCTTGAGCATAGACATTAGGCAGGATGCACACTTGCAAAAGTAGGAGTAGCGTTAAACTATAAAAGATAATTAAAAAAAAAACAGAGATTGAGAAAAATTGTGGAAAAATTATTTATGTATCTGTATTAGTTTTTTTAAGTAAATTAAGTTTGAGTTGTTAATCTTTCAACGCAATTCGTGGAAAAAATTAGCCTCGTCTTATCTTTTACTATACAGCTGGCCCTTCAACTTACCAAGAAATATTTAATGTTTGATTTCGCATTGCAAGCCGTTTACTTTGTATGCAGTTGCGAATTGTTGCCGACTATCTGCCGTAGCCGCTGTCTCGGCGTGAAATAAAAGTGATCTTTTGAAATGTTTACAAATAACTTGAGATTTAATGTGAAAGTCGCTACAGCTGCTTTTAGTGTTGTTCAGCTGCTAAGCTTGGCTTTTAGAGCACTTATGGAAAAACCGGTTATTTAATAATGTTGTGATGACTTTAATCATAAATGTAGAAATTGATAAAACAAGTGCGTCATAGCAGAATTAGATGGTGATTCCCGAATCAGAATAAACAGTAAAAAAGGTTGAAATTATAAAAAAAAAAATCAAGTTCTTTTCTTCGCCGGCAGTTGCTGAGCTTCGGAAATTCGTGAAAGGCGGCTTAAATACCAAAGTTTTTAAGAAAATCGTTAAAGTAATACATATTGATAATATTTCGAGCATTAAATAAACCGATTAATTATGTACCTTGATTTAGACAACTCTAGTCAACGCTGTCTTATCGCTAAATGCAAGCTTCAACGATACTATATATGTACAGACAGTGACTCCCAGAAGTATGTTGTATTGATTTTTTTTACGATATTTACAATGTTTTTCGTTAATCTTTAATAAAAAAAAAATATAGCTCATTCTACAACAAACACCACGTAAATCTAAATTTCAAACTTCGTAGAAAATTAGGCAAAATTCAAGAAGTATTCATCGAAATTTCAAACTTTTTAAGCAGATTTTTTACGAAAAATTCAAGTATGCAATTTTATAGCCCATTTAATTTTGGTATAACAAATCGCAAGTTTTAAATTGCCAAAAAATTTCGTTGATTTTTTGATATTTTTTTTGTTGAAAAATGGGTTTGCATGGTTGTTCCTGTAGAATGAGTATATTTTTATAAACAAATAACGAAAATAATATAACATGAAAAAATTTGGAATATCGAAAAAACAGATCAATGCAAAATACTTCTGGGATTCACTGTACATACACACATATGTACATATGTACGTAAGTATTCAGTGGGAAATAACGCATGGTGATCACTGAGAAATCGCAACGTATTTCCCCATATTAGCAACTTATCAGACTTGGGAATATGTTAATTAGTTATTTACGTTGGTATGCATGTGTGCATCAATTTGATATTTAGACATTAGGCAAGTCCTAATTTAATCTGGGCGTTTTTCTGAAAAAAAAAATCTTACAATCTGCGTAGGTATATTGGGTCACAAAATTTTAGATAAATATTTTGGAAAAATGAAAATTTTTACATCTCATAATTTTTTTGTATTAATTTTCCGGTGTCCTTAAGGCCAAATTTTAATAAAACTACAATGTGAAATGTATAAAAGTGTATCCCCAAGGAACTTTTTAGTAAAAGAACGGCTCCCATTTCCGTTAATTTTACGGAACACCAGATAAAAGGTCGTTCTTCTTCTTCAATTTGCATAAAGACTACGGCAAAAATTACTGACGCCTTTATGAGACGCTTTGAAAGTGGCATTTAATTTGTATAGAACGTCAAAACCGAGATAACGGATTTTCAAATGATGATCAATATGTAAGTAATACGTACGTATGTAATAACAAATAAGTATGTATGTACTGTAAAATTTCAAAGCTATAACTATAGAGTACAAAAGGACATCCCTAACAAATGCATAGTTTTTAAACATGCGTTTGTTTATGTTGACGCCACAGCCGCTGGTTTGTGAATTTTCGCTTGCTTTAACAAGACCGCGTATTTAATGTGATGATTAATATTTGTATAGAAAAATATATGTATATATGTAGTAAAAAAAAATTGGATAATGATAGCAGAGAAAAATAAAAAAACTATGTACTAAAACTGTACGAAAGTTCTTAAATATACGAGGGGTGGCTGATAATCATTGGCTGTGCGGTGCTAGGCGAGTCTATATAACTCTTCACAAAAATATTTATAAGTTTATGCATGCATACAAACACTGTCGGAAATAAGTATTCCCACAGAGAATTTTTCACAATAATATGCCAAATAGAGATTTTTGTCTTTCGAAAGACTTTGGTGAGGTGAAGATAGTTGCCAGAATTGCCCTGTTAAAGTAGCTAGAAGTTACCGTTGATTTCTGGAACCTTTTTTAAGCCCTTTTTCCATAAAAAAGTTCGAAAATACTTTGTATAGAAAAAATTCTCAAAAATCAACGCGATTTTTCCACAACTTCAAGCTTGAATTTTTTGATATCAAATTGGTTACGTACTCAAAAAATTATAAAAAATCTGATTGAAAAGTTGAAAATCTGTATGCAAATTTCTAGAGTTTATCACAAATTTTAGAAATCATATTGTTATGTTTTTTTGTTGTAGTATGAACCGTATTTTTATAATAAATTAGCTGAAAAAAATAAAAATTGTTGCATATATTGTGAAAAATTCTTTGTGCTTGTTCGGTATGTGTATGTAAAATTTTTTATTAAAATTTTCCATTGCATTTTTTTAATATAGTTTGCACACAAAGTAATAACACCGTCAGAAACAAAATGTGACTAGAAAGTTGCAAATTTGTATGCATATTTATAGAATTTTCTCGCGTTTTGCCCAAAGTTAAGAAATTTTATTTTCGATTTATGTAATATTATTTTTATTAAAAATCAGTGGACAAAAATGAAAATAAAAATTTTGCATACATTGTGAAAAATTCTCAGTGCCAAATCTCTTTTCCGGCAGTGTACATATGTATGTACCAACACACTATACATACATACTACATATATTCCGTGCCTTAAACCATTTACTCAAATATCTATTCACCCCCTATTTCCATTCCCAGCTCAATATCTCACACTACCAAATTTGGTCTAGTTTCACTCGTAGGTTCTTAGCCATCCCGAGTTGTGTCTTCACAAACATTGATTCAGTTCTTTTTCTGCTTTTCCAATCGTGCACACTAGGTTCGACCATCTTTGTTTTTCTTTTGTACTGTTATTACGCGTATTTTGACTATTTTTGTTTTTATATGTTGTTGTAGCCGCGTCCAACAGTTTGTTTTGAAATCAAATCAACGCGAGAGAGAACTCAAGTCAGAGCAGAATTCTGTGCGTTTTTTTGCTGTTTATATGTGATTTTTTTCGGTGCGCATGTGTGCTGAGTGTGTATTGGCCAGGGCAGCAACATTTACATAGGTTGCGAAGGACGTGGTGGTTGAAGTGGAGATGCCCGTGTGGTGAATTTTAGCTACAGTGTGCAATTTCGATAAAGATATAAAAAAGTTCACCGGTTTGCAAATCATTTGTCAAGTGGTCATAAATTTGGTCGAAAGCTGTCGAAAATTTGGTCGAAAGTGGACGAAAATTTGATGGAAAGTGGTCGAAAATTTGGTCGAAAGCGGTCTAAAATATAGAAACGTCTAACGTTAAAATTTGTTATTTTGTTGTTACTACTATTTTAGTATAGTATACATAGAATTTAAAACTGGTATAATTTTAAAATTTGATGGGAAGTGTAAATTTAACTTTCACATTCGCCATTTGAATACCTTTCTGAGTAAAAGTGCACATGAAAAAGATCAGTTTTATCATGAAATTTTCAATTATAGATTAAAAAAATTATATTAATGCCTTCATCCAACACAATATTTATAATTATAATTAATGTATATATGCCTAAGCAAAAAATCTAAATAGAGTCTATCAAGTCGGAAGAAACAAGGCTTTTCTACTAATCGATCTTGTTAGAAGGACCTTTGCTGATTGAGAGTCGAACCCCAAACACGCGCGCATTCACCGCCACCTTACATTTACCCATCTGCATGCGACATCATTCGTTGCAGCAACATATTGCCTCATTCAGCTGCAAGCACAACCGTAGGGAGTTCACATTTTCATTCATAGCTTCGCGCCACCTCGTTTTTCCCCCTCTGATTTTCTTGTATATAATGGAATGCCCAGGAATATTTATTAGCTCACACTCAAACCCATTTCGCTCTCTCTCTCTCTCCAATTCTTCCACACTCTCTTGTCCACATTGTAGCGCTGCTGTGGTGAACTCTTCGGCAATAATATGAGCCCTTATGCCGATACACCACCACCAATCGCCAGGAATTTTCAAGCAAAAACCCTGTTTCGGAACGTAAACTGAACAGTCTGCAAAGGATTCTCAAAGCAAACGCTTCAACAGCTAAAACGTTAAAAGCGACGCGCTCTTGAAAATCTTGTGTACAAAAATTATTTGGAAGTGCAAAAATATTCCACAGAAAAAAAAAATTTCAAAAATAAAAAAATTTGAATATTTTGGGAATTTGCAAGCATTTTTTTTCGTGTTAAATTCTGAGCAAGTAAAAAGTGCTTTTTGAATTTGAAAGAAAAATTTGTGTAACAGCATAAACAAATTTTAACTGCTTAATTACTTAAGTGGTGTATGAAAAGTTTCAACTGAATACTCGAACAAGCGGAAGTGTACGCCAACGCCAACCAGACAAGCAAAGCGCAGCGCAGCTAAAGAGGAAACACAATAGCAGTTGACCAATTCACGGGTACATTTTATTTGATATTATATGCGCATTTGTTGGTAAATTTGGCTATTTTGGGTGTTGTTTTTTATTTTATTGTTTTTTTTTTTTGTTTATGATTGCTAGTATACCTTTTTTTGGAAATGGGTTGGATAAATATGTTGTAATGACTTTCTCTGCGTGGCCATTTTCTTTCACTTGTTTTGTTATTTGTTTTCAGAAATTGTTTTGCTTTATTTAGCAAATCATATTGGATAAATTGTAAATAAGCAAAGTCCGGGGGCAGATGTACATAAATATGTAAATGAGATTTGCCAACGGCAATTGCTAGCCTGTAGCTTTTTATTTTACAGAGCGACGGGGCGTATGAGTTACATACATTCAATTTGGGTTTCCACACATTTTTTATGACATGCAGTAAGACATCAGATAGTTTCATTAAATAAATTTTAAAGCAAATAAGAAAACGTTCAACGAGCGTTTTTTATTGTAGTTAAAGTTAAAATAAATTTATTTTTCTAATTTTTTTACCGCAGACCTATTATGCCGTTCTCTTCGAAATTTAAAACATATGATTGATACAAACAATTATTTTAAAAATTCGGTGTAATGTACAATATTAAGATATGTACCAAATAAAGGAGAAAATTCTGTTGAATTGAAAAGAATTAAAGCTTTTGTTGCACAAAGACGAATAGGTATTGAAAATTGAAATTGAAAGGATATTCAAGGATAGAGTTTTAAAAGGACATTTTCAATATCTCTTCGTAATAGTGCACTAAACAATCTATTTTTATTTTCAATGCAACAAAATTTTCTATTTGCATACAATCGCCGTTCGGAGTCGGCGTAAAACTGTAGGTCCCTCTTTGTATGACAATATCAGCTCGGGCAAACACTAACATATGGTTGCAAGCGCCAATCTATAATTATCAACATTGCACTGAATTTTATAAATAATTTTTTTTGGGTTAATCATGTCTTTAAAACTTCAAAGTAATAAAAAAATGCGGCCGCCAGAGAGAAACACTAATAACCAGGGCTTATGAGCAGAGTTTTTTTTTCATCGCTCCGCTCTAGCTCCGCTCCGGTATGTTATTTCGCTCCGAGCTCCGCTCTCGCTATTCGTTACTTAGTATACATCGAGCAAGAACCGAAAATTGTTTTGAAGCGGTTACTTTTTTGGCTGTTTTCCTGAAATTTTTCGATTGATTGAATTTTTCGTTCAATACGCTTTCCTTCTGCACTTCACGGATACTTTTTCATGGTTCGAAAAATGAAAAATAAGGAAGCGCCTGATGGCATTCGAACCCGATTATTATATTATAGTCGTTTGCGTTCGTTGCCGGATACGGGCGTTGGCGTGGCCACACAGTCCTTTTCCTAAATTTTGCAAAAATCCAATTTCTGGCTAAAATTTGACTCCAACTATCAAATCTGACCAATTTAGCACCATTACATAGCGAATTGTAACAGTTTTTGCATTTTTATGAAATATTGTTATATGGGAAGTAGGCCTAGTTATTGCAAAAAATTTCAACGTCTAACTTAGCGAGATCAAAAGCAAGATGCGTGTACCATTTTATCATAAATAATCGGTGTTACGCCCATTTTCGGGAGGTAGGCATAGTTTCAGTGCTATTGCTCCCATTTTCAATACAAACTAACGTTGAGCCAAGAATAAGCCAGACAGCAACTTGCATTGAAATATATATTAATTCAATTCGAATTATCGTATGGATGGACGGACGCACAGACAGACATTTTCATATATGTATAGTATACGTGACTCTATATCTCTCTTGATGCCGGTAGGCTATTACAAACAACGGTTATATACCCATATGCATAAATGCATTCGGATATAAAAATACTACTTTTTAGGGATTAAAACAGGTACAATTTTTAAGTCAAAATCATACTCCGATGCGCATACTATCAGCAGAGGACCCAGCTTTGATTCCCGCTCCGAACACGTCCAACATAAAAACTTTCCTCGAGTGTACTTCTGCCTTTCGGAAATAAAGCAAAAATAAATAAAAATATTTTTAAACTTTAATTGAAACTAAAAATATTTTTTTCTTTTAAAACAATAAAATCTAAAAATTATATTAGAAAAAGAAAAAATCAAAATCAAAACAAGTAAGAAAGTCTAAGTTCGGGCGGAGCCGAACATTAAATACCCGGCGCAAGTATTAAATATATGTTTTTTCACCTTTCCGAAACCTTCCGCTAGATGGTAAGCCGGGGTGTATCAATTCTGAGTAAATTAGCGTCCTTCAATTTCGAAATATTGAAGTTTCAAGCATTTCTGAAATTTACCGTTATATGAGAAGCGGCCGTTATTTTAGTCCGATTTCAATAATTTTCAACGTTTTGCTTATATGTGGCAAGCACAATAACCACACTGAGTTTGGTACAAATTGGTAGAACGGTTACCGATATATGTACTTATATGTGATCATAAGTGGGCGGTGCCACGCCCATTTTCCAAAATTTTACCATAAACGTATTTCTTGGTAAAGAATTGTTGCAAGCATCAATTTTGAATAAATTAGCTTCAATATTTACTGATTTATCGAAGATTTTGTATTTCTCTAAATTACCGTTATATGGGATGTGGGCGTGGTTATTGTCCGATTTTAAAAAGTTTCGGCGATTTTTTATGCTGTACCAAGGCCAACAACTGTGCCAAGGTTGGAAGACATTGGTGAAGCGGTTACCAAGTTATACACAAGTAACCATAAGTGGGCGTGGCTACGCCCATTTTCCAAAAACTTATAATATTCTTATTTTTCGACTAAAACTTATTATAAATATCAATTTTGAGTGAATTATCTTCATTAGTTACTAAAATATCGCAGTTTTCGTATTTCTGGAAATTACCGTTACATGGGAAGTGGGCGTGGCTAAAGTCCGATTTCGCCCATTTTCAATACCAACCTACCTTGGATTAAGGGAAACCTACATACTAAATTTCGTTGAGATATCTCAATTTTTGCTCGAGTTATCGTGTACACGGACAGACGGACAGACGGACGGACAGACAGACATGGCTTAATCGATTTCTTTTTTCATCCTGATCATTTATGTATACATTTGTCTATATCTATCTCGATTCGTTTTGGCTGTTACAAACAACCGTTATGTGAACAAAATTAACATACCCTTGTGCACAAGTGCGCTCGGGTATAAAAAGAAGAAAATAGTAAATACCTAAAAATTAACAAAAAAAATATTTTTATTCTTAAAAAACCCAAAAATGTTAAGAAAATTTAATTAAGAAATTAAATCAAAAAAATAAGAAAATAGTAGATACCGAAAAATTAACAAAAAAAAAATATTTTTATTCTTAAAAAACCCAATAATTTTAAAAAAATTTAATTAAAAAAAGAAAAGCATATTAAACCAAATGAACAAAAATAGATAAAACAAGTCTCTAAAAATTGAATTAAACTAAAAAAGGTATTTTTCTTTTTAAAACGATAAGGTCTAAAAATTTAAAAGAAATTAAACTAAATGAAGAAACAATTTATTAAAAAAAAAGAAAAAGATAAATACGCTCCTAAAGATTAAATTAAATTAAAAAAATACTAGTTTTCCTTTTAAAAGAATAACATCTAAAAATTAAAAGAAAATTATGAAAGAAAAAATAAATTTAAAAAAATACATTGAATAACTTTTTAAAAAGTAAATTAAATAAAAATAAATAAATAGTAAATGAAATAAGAAAATTTAAAATAAAAAGGAAAAAATGCCACTGCCTGACACGCCTGTGCTTTGTTCCGTCGACTATTGCGATTGTTGGAGCGAAGCGAGCTAAATGATCTACAAGTGCTTCCTCTCGAAATAGATTTTTACCACGATTGTTGAATTAGAGAGCTTTTTCTACGACTTTTGTGCTAGAATAAAAAAAAAATTCGAACTATCTTGCAATCCGTATTTTATTTGCCTTATGAAAGACTTTTTACTATCTGAGCCAGAAGTTTGCAATTCAGTCTGAGAATAACGATTGGAAAAATCTAATGAAAATGAAAATAGCAGATAATCTTTTATGTCTGTGAAGTTAGAAATATTCTTAAAAACGAAATTCTTAGAAAATTGTGAACAGATTTTGATAAGACACTCAACTGCTCTGTAGACCTGCAGGCATAGTGTAAGTTTGTTGTGCTTCAGAGTGAGCCCGGGAGTGTGGGCGCCCAGTGCTGAATATTCTATCCTTTCGCCAAAAAAATAAATTTTACCACCCTGCCCTAAATGTCACTGCCATGGCATGTATGTAGCTCAAGTATTTAAGACCAATTTCCAACATTCATTAAAAAATCGGTAGCTTTCGGACGAACGCTGCAGCTGTTTTTTTTTTCCTTCAGAGGATATGAAAAAATTTCAACACAATTTTTGACTTTTCTAAATAAAATCTTCAAAGAAATAAAAAATAAACAAGAATGCATAACTAAATTTATACAAATATTTCAAAGTAAATATTGAAATGAGTAGGAAATGTTCTAAAAACAATTCTTGGGAAAAAAGATAAAAGCCAAGCGGCAATAGTTTATGGTAGACCGCTAAAAAAAGTAAATAAACCCGCATTAATGCATACATACATACATACATACTAAGTACATGCAAGCCACCGAAGTGGAAATGAAAAAAAAAAACGAAAACAAATGCGCAATATTAAACCACAAGAGCTGCAATAAAATGAAAACAAGCATTTAATTGAATTTTAATTATTGGAACTTATTGGTTTCGTAAAGTATTGTTTTTAGCTGGTAAAATTTAGCCAAGTAATTTAATGCTTCTTAAAAATTTGTTTGAATTGAAGACGTAGCGTAGGAAAATCCAATGAGCTGCTAATCGTTTCAGTTAGCATTCTATGTAAATATTTTTTCTTAATGTGTTTTTGAATTTTTAGGTATTTGTAAGGCCGCAAAATTCATACTTATTTACATATGTACCTACATACAAGGCTATCATGACTTACTAAAAATCGCAATGCTTCAGCTAAATTTCCTGTTTATGTATATACAAAACAAACGAATGTTGTTATCCCCCGCAAAAATCTAGGAAACATTTTGTTTTTATTTCTTAAAATTTTAGCGGAAACAATTAATTACTTAAATTTTTCTAAAAAATCTGATTCAGACGAGTTTTTTTTATGAAAAATAAAATTAAGTATATTCTATAAACATGTGCTGTTTAACAATTGCGATTATGTACAATGTACAATAATGGGGCGTTCACAATAAAATGAGATTGTCGACTATGTGCATATGTACATATACATGTACAAGTATTTGATAATCAAAGTTTTCCAAAAACTTTCTCTTTTATTCCACTGAATATTAATTAGAACTGGACATTCAAGTAATTTCAGGCATTTTCTCGCTGCAAAACACTTGGCTGTTATAATTAAAATATTCAACCAGCAAAAGAGTACTTTGGAAATTGAAGAGCTGTTTGCAGCCCTCAAGAAAAACGAAAAATTCATAAAAATGACGCACAAGTAATGCAAAAGCATTTTTTTCTATCAAAATTTCTTAAACCAGTCTGCAGCTCTCAGGAAAAAATGCTCGTTTATTTATTTCTTCAATTCTTCTTTGTGAATTTTCTTGAGAGCTGCAAACAGCACTTGAAGGTGAAAAGCTGACTCCAAAATGTGTCTGCCGTGATTGAGAGCAATCATTCATTAAACATGTTTTCAGTGGACAATACTTAGCAGACATAAAAAATGCAATATAACCAAAACGGGGAAAACTGCATCGAACGTTAAAAACAGTGCTAGGTTAGTTCAGTATAATTTATAAAGCATTTTAAAACTGGTCGAAAATTTGTTCGAAACTGGTCTAATTCCAAAATATGACAAAGAAGTATGTACATATCTATGTATAAGAGATATGAACATGATATGGGATAAATTAAGTATTTAATTGAGTCTAAAAAGATTATTTTTCATTAAGAAATATTGAAAATTATGAAAACAGGATTATAAATCATAGACAATATATTATTTCCTAGTCATAAATCAAGCACAGATACTCTTCTTGTATCCGGTTCTTTCAAATTAGGAAACAAAAATATTTAAATACTTCAAAAGCATATTTCCAGTTCATAACTCTTTGAAGAAAGAAATAATTCTTAACACTCATACATATATGTAGATTTATCATTTTAAATAAGCAAATAAACTGTTTATACATACATACATAATTATATGTATATACATAGAAACTCGCACCTATGTATATTATTTCAAAATAGAAATCAGGCTAAACAATTTTTGCAAAAAAATTATATGTACACACATATGTACTTATAAATATAACATAAACAATGAAAACGAAGCTCATTTTAAATTTGTTTAAAAAAACAGCAAAACATGCCAACTAGTACGTGAGAGTATAATTAAAAAGCATTATTGTCGGCTGGAAAGAGCACAATGACGCTTGCTGCCACGGGATAGCCTCCTGAGCAGGTGATAAGTACGTGGAATGTGGCATGTGAGCGCGTAGATTAGCATGTGGGCTTATGTGTAAAATGATGTGGTGTTTTTTTAATACTCGTAATTGCCGGTTGTGGAATTTTGTGAAGTTGAAATAAAAAAAAATGTTCCACCTCAAAAAGTACAAAGAAATAAGTGAGTAAAAATTATGATTTTGGTAAACAATTTTTCATATGACTCCAATGAAG
The DNA here is from genome assembly GCF_013731165.1 of Rhagoletis pomonella. NCBI lineage: Eukaryota > Metazoa > Arthropoda > Insecta > Diptera > Tephritidae > Rhagoletis > Rhagoletis pomonella. Next base: position 27,753,987 of record NW_023458562.1, read on the forward strand.
TATAAATAAATTATAGTATTTTGTTTTCAAATTTAATAGAAGTGTAGGTATATCTTCAAAGGGAAATTTTCGAGATATCTAAAATATATATTTTGATACTAAAGAGCACTTAAAGCCTAATGCTATATAGCACTTTATATGCTAACAGAAAGAAGTACATTGTCTGTCGAGATGAATAAATAATGCGAAAATTATCCACATCTCAATTCCTACACAAATCTGCTTCGTCTTTATTTATGCACTCGAATTCGTAGCATTTCACATTTAGCAATGTTTGCCTGTCCAATTAGTGTGAAATGTTGCACGCCGGATAGTTTCTAGAGTTTTGTATGTACATACATACATATGTAAAAATAAGCATATTTCATGATGTGCGAGGTGATAATGATACTTGCCGGCCCCCGTAATTTTTAACGCTACCGGGACATACGCACTTACTGTGCAATTTTTTCATATTATGTCAAATTGATAGCCAGTATATAAAGTGAAACCCTCGATGTTGCGAAATTTTTATACAAAAATGCTTCAGAGATATGAATATAATGAAGAAATTTTGAGCATGAAAACCTTAGGAATACATTGATGGTTAAAACCCCGTTAGCAAAAGCTTATATATATAACGAAGTCTAAGGCCTCTACATAGAAAAGTCTGACTATGTTTACGGTTAGAGTCCCATTAGAAAAACCTTCTATATAAAACGATTGCTGAATATGTTGACAGTTGGAGTTCCGTTAGAAGAAAAAAAAAACGAAACTATGTTTGGTTGGTTGGTTTAAGTGGATTGTCACCCTGGTGATAAGAAATTAGTAAGTTTGACATTGTGATTCCACAACTCGCACAACCTACAGCCATTTGGCGGCTTTAATAAATTTGAGTACGAGGGCTGGACACTCGCACAGGAAGTGTTCGAATGTCTCGTTTGGCCCGGGTTATCGCAACTGCGACATAATCTGTTGAAGGGCAGTTCTATCCTTTCGGCATGCACCCCAATGGGCAGTGCCCTATGCACACTCCAGTAAATCTGTGCACTTCAAGATCTAACAGAGGTAGAAGAAAGTGCCTGAATGGCCGCTTCCCTACAAGAATTGTGTGATGGAAACTAACACATTCTCATTTCCCTTACTAACACATTTACAAACTTTGCGTTGGTTAAAAAGAGACAACTAAATATTGCCATAAGTCGGAGGAAGACGGAACACAAATGTTTACATCAGATTTTTCACACTGCCCTTTAGAATTTGATAGAAACTTGTAGGCAGCCAGTGACAGAAATCTCTATCAGTCTTGCCACTCAAATGATTTGTCAAATGATAGTCACTGTTGTTGGTGTTGGTTGATTTTTCCGACAGGGTGGTAAGATGGTTCTCGAACGAAAAATTACACTGAAGATGGCACAACGCCGAAACCGGTTTGTCTGCAAACCAAACTTGACAAGGGATGACGGAAATTCGTTCCAAAATAAATCATAGTCACTGTTCTTGTAGGGTTGGCTATCCGAGAGGATGTTGACCTGCGTTCTCGCCGGTATATTCTCTTTGATGTATCTTACTGCCTCCTTAATAGCTAATGTGTCGGCCTGGGAAACGCTTGCATAGTCTGGTAGGCGGAAGGATAACTTTAGGTTATATTGTTCAATGAAACCCCCTGTACCAACTCCGCATTTCATCTTTGACCAATCCGTAAATACAATTAAGCCTTGCAAGAACTCGCCCCTATCTTGATTCCAGTCACTGCGGCTTGGGGTTTTCGTGCGAGGTTTGTGGTGAGCACAGGTCTTCGACAGGATTAATTTCAGATGGTAGTGCGTATACGATGGAACCGTGCTCGAACGGTCTTTCTTTCCAGAACCTGAGGACACGCAGTCTGATAAACGAAATTATACTTATATAGTTTTTTTTTCAAATTTTGCATTCATCATTGTATTGAGATTTTGATATAATAAAAATGTAGCGAAACTATAGATATAACCAAGCATTTGTCCAACCCCTTCAATTTCTTTATATCGAGGTCTCACTGCTTGTATATCTACATATATGTACATATGTATGTATATATTAGAAAAAACTGACCAACTAGCACAAACTTTAAAATTATAATTTTTTTCTATCTAAATTGGGCCTAAATATGGTTAAAAACTATTCACAAACTAGTCTAAAATATGGTCTAAACTGATCTAACCTTAAAAAAACGTAATAAATTTCAATATGTAACCCTTTGAGAGTAAATTAAGTTTTTTCTTAAAAAAAATTGGTCGGAAATTTTGAACAACTCAAAAAATGGTTCGACCATTTGGATAATACTTTTTTGTTTCTTCTTTCTTATTACATAGGTCAAAAATTTCGACTAACTCTTGCACCATACAAATTTGTTTTGCTTACAATAGTTATAAAAAATAGTTATAAAAACAAAATTAAATAACCATTATTATTTTTCTGAGTAAAAGTAATTTTTTAAGACGAAAACACTTTTTAAACTTGGCTAATATCTTAATAAAACAATAAAAAATTATAGCATAATTTAAGAGCTTTTAGAAACTCCGATCGAAATCTCCACAAAAAAAGGAAATTGAAGCATTAAAGCAAAGTAAACTAATAGTAATAAGTCGTCCTGCGATACGCGTCTTACCACGTACATATGTAAGTAGTACTGAATGAGACGAGTTTTTGTATAAAAATTAGCTGTCTATACTACATTTAAGTATGTACGTTTGTAACAATACTTGCATTCTGCCTTCATTTTCAAAAAATTTCAATGTCAATATCCTCCTCCACCTACTATCTACCCACGCACACGCGTTGCATCAAATACACAAATACTTTCAAAAGCTCAGACCCATTTATGTCAACAGCTATGCGTCAAACACCGTCAGTCACGCTTTTGTCGCATGCCATTGCTACTTGCTACCTTCCAACGAAACCATGCCAACACTGGGAGATGAATACATATATGTTTGTACAATGTACATGTATGAATCTAATGCCTCGGTGACACGGCAAGTACTACTTGTACAAAACTGACACCATTGACACACCCCATGCCTAGTTGTGGTTGCTGAGAAGAGAAACTACTCGTCCTAATTCAGAGTGTTCAACACCTCTAACAGCTCAAAGCTGTGAATCATGCAACAGTACTAAGTTGGTAGTGTGATGTCTCTTGAACACTTGGTTGCCGGCGTGTCGCCCTGATTGACTCACCTGCGCGAGTGGCAGCGCTTGATACTTTGGCTCAAGTAAAGATCTTGGGCTCAATGTGCATACGACTACGAGGAGAGGCTGACACATTTATTTACTCACATTTATATCCATATATATTTAATTATAACGGAAATTTGTATGCGTGGATATGAGGCTAGATGCGTTATGTCTAAATTTGTCTGCAGAAAATTTCATCCTAAGCTCGCAGACATTCATACTCAGAGTATATACCTATGAATCCATGAATATATTTATGTATATTTGTAGGTGTAAATATGTATGAACTTATTTATACTTTGCAATTTACATACGTAAGTGTGCATTTACATGCTTTGTTTACCAAATTTTTATCCATAAAAAATTTTCGTTTTCCTTCTGTCTTGGTCAGTCATAAATTTCCTTTCGTTCAGGCTCAGGTGCTTTTGTTTGCTGTTATCGATGACATTTAGTAAATGAGCTGTGAAATTCGCTTGAGTGCAATATGTACGCTTTAAGTAGGTAATTTGTGAGGATTATATTTCATGCCATTAATGACAGATCTGGCAAAAAGTAAGTCGCTTAAATTTGCGTACATACATATTTATTATATAGTTAAATAGTCGTTCATATGTACTGGTATGTGTTTCCTACTTATGTTAGCCCATATTCGTAAAAATATTTTAATTTTAGTTTCGTAGAAATTAGACAAGATTTTTGAAGCCTGCAGGTGTAACATTCTTCAAATTGAAATACAAAAATAATGTTAGGTTTTTAACTCAGCTATATTTTCAAAGTATAACCATCCATATACAGTTTTCACTATAGTGATAACAGAAGTATGAAATTTTTATACTGGTATAAAATCTGGTCGAATTTTCAATTCAATATAAAAACTCATAAATGAAATGCTTACAATTTATGGAGATTTTATAGCCCGAAATTCAGCACTAAAAAATTAAAAAAAAAAGATTGCCTTGACGAGATGGTTGCTAAAATTATTTAATATTTTATGAATCTTATGTAATGAATATGATTTTAAATACAAAAATATATATACAAAAAAAATTAAACTTCGCAACTGGCATGCAAATTGACAGAGTTTTTCTCTACAAAATTTCTGCAAAGTAATGCTCCAAGACTGAAAGTAATCGGAGTGATTCACGAGAAAGAGGCCTCTTCTGCGATGGATAGAACAGGTGGAGGGGCCTTACCTTTCCTCCGCGTTTCTAATGGCATCAGCTGACAAGGAGGCACGACTGGCATGCTATGTTGAACAATCAGGAGGAAGAAGAAAAATAGTAGCCGGATACCTTGTTGTAAACTTTTTAGAGTAATATCTAGATTTTGGCAAAATAATCAACATGTAACTACAAAAATTATTAAAAAAGTTGATTTGCCAGCTTTCTGAATATTTTTCTTCTGAAAATTATATTGGAATTTTTTAGCAAAAAAATTTAGTATCTAACGTATAGAAATTTTTTGAAAACTATTTAAAAAAAGAATTAACACTTAGGTTAAGGCAATTGAAGTATTTGGCCAAAAAGGAATTCAAGATAGAACTTTCATAGCTAGTATAAATTTTTTATAGAATTTTCAAATTTTTTTTTAAGTTTGCGGTAATTACTTTTCCTATCAAATTGTTGGTTCGAATTTTTTAAGTACTACATACTTTGAACTGGTTTACTAGTTTGCTAAACTGGTCGAAAAATTGAAAGCACTCCTGGGTGTTTCTTTTTCACTAATCCTTAATCTTAAATATAATAGTGCACTGATTTTATACTTCATTCTCATACGCCAGCAGACTTTTCAACTTTGTGATAAATTCCGTAATTTCCAAAGTGGTCGAAAATCTGGTCGAAATTATAAAAATGCAATAAATTAAAAAAATTTGAGCCAAGCCAAAATGTAGGAGGAAATATTTTTCAAACTGGTCCAAAATTTTGGTTTATACATTTTCAAAGTTTTGATAGAATTTAGATTGCACACAACTTGTATTTTATGACTATGACTAACTTAAAGTAATAAATTATAACGCTTGAAAACTAGAAAATTTATAAATTATGGCCATAAAAATACTAATACTAGTAAATACGCTATGCTACGAGAATAACGCTTTACCATTTCCAATTTATATAACTAAATATGTACTTACTTATGTACATTATATGTTGCAAATATGTATGATGCAAATATGTGCATAATTACATTGCATCTTTATTTCCATTTTTTAGATTCTTTTTTTGCTAACCAAATAAATCTCTTTTCTGTGTTGAAATAAAATATTGACAATAATTTGATTTACGCATGCGAATGACACAAATAAAGCCAATATTGAACTGATTTGCATATTTAACACGCAACAATGCTGCTTGTCGTTTAGATTTCTATTGTTCATTTTGGCTTTTATAAAAAATGTTTTCGTTTTTATGATCGTACAACGCAAATGACGTTAACTCCTTCTGTGTGTTGGCTGTTGCCTATACGCCCACGTGTATATCTCATGTCCTGATGGCGACAAAATTCGGTGCTAGGGAAAATCAATCAACCTAGTCATAGCACGTGCGGAAAGAAATAAAAACAAAATTATTTATATTTATACTCTTAAATGTTTTTTGTTTTCGCTTCCTATATCTATTATGCTACTTACTCTCCTTGGCAAACAATCAATTTTGTACAAAGCGCGCTGCAATTTACTACGAAAATAGTTCGTGCCTAAAAGTACTAATAGTATGTATTTTTGTAGATTTGCAAAAAAATATTTACTCCTACATGCATTTATTGGTGACAATACCATTGTTATCTGGCGTTGAAGTGACATTTTCTGTAACAAGCTTAATTCAGCTTTCCACAAAATTCGCTTTCAGTTATTTTTAGCAATTTAACTGTGGTCGTTATTAGTCATGCAATAACGTAAATGCAATAACACATGCATACATACATAGAAGCAAAAAAATAAATTATTAAGCAAAACGCAGACGCATGTCAAACAGGTGACACGAATATCAAGATTTTGTTTAGTGAAATATAGTAGAAGGAGATGTTTCGACACACAATTTTTACTTAGAATTATTCATTGGAGGGAGAAGATTTAGTATAAATTTGTATTTCGAATTTAAATTAAAATATCTTAAAAACACTGGCCGGTAATTTAAAGCCAAGTCAGATATTTGAAACAAGAAACTCAAAACTGGCAGAAAAAGAAATTGAAAAATCAGCGAATTCAAGGAAATCAATGCCAGGGAATTTGGAGAGTCCTTTATTGAGTACATAGACGCTAAAGACTAATAAAAAAGAGTTTTAAAAATTAGCAGACGTCTGATCTGAAGTTCACATGCCAAAAGTCTAAAGATGTTCAGATTTTTCGAACATTTATTTTCTCAAAACTGGTCGAAAAAATGAATCCTTAGCAGCGTAAAAAGGCTCTGAAGCATAAAAAGCCTTTAATTTGGTATCAGTAGGTAGAAAACAGGTTAAACAATATCAAGTTTATTTCCAGAGCTAAAAACACTGGTCTAAAAAGTACAAATTGGGTGTTTCTTAACTTAATTCTACAAACATGAAAACCGGTCGAAAATAGAAATTGTGAATTATTAAACTGAAGCTCAGGGGCAGTAAATTTCTTACAAAAAATCTCTTAAAATTTAATACATTTTAAAAAATAAATACATTGCAAAACTTAAGGCATAACAAAATTAAATTATTAGTAGTTCAATTTTATACCACTTGGTTAAACATTATTAACGGTATTTTCATAGTGATTTCTTAATATTATTTTTTCAAGAAATAAGTGCATTTTATAATACATATAAACCCAATTTTAAAACTGGTCGAAAATAGAAATTAATAAATTAGTAGGCTGAAAAAAGTCAAGGATAGCAAATATCTTAAAACGGCAAAATTTACTAAACTTCAAAAAAAAAATAAATGCTTTGCTAAAACTAATGGTATGACAAAATTTGGCAAATCGAACATTGAGTGGTGTTACGATATGATTGTGAAGATAGCTAAAATAATTGCTATTTATGAGACATAATTTCATTATTTTCTTAATTTATATTTTGTCTTTTTATAGTGAACTTCTAATTAAAAATAAATAAATGGAATTCATAATTAGGTAGAAATTCAGATAGTCAAAACACATATAGAACTCAATGCAAATATTTTTTGAATAAAACTGGCATATGCATATTCCAACTAAAATTGGTCTATACTGGTCTAAATACTTTTAGGAGAAATTCTATAGCCTCTTAAACAAGTTTTTTCAATACATAAAAATAAACTTGGTTATTAAAAAACTCGTATAAACTGGTCTAAAGTTATAAGGAAGATTAACATCACTGAATCTTCGAACGCATTTTTAACGCGTAAGTATGTATATATGTATGCACATATGTACGTATGTATGCATGTATTCTAGCATATTGTATTTTTAGTGCACCGCTTTGTTGGTAATAATCTAACAATGTTAAGTGACAAGTCGCAGATTTGAGTGGATAAAAGAGCGCTTGTGTGCACATTTAATGAACTTGCAAACGTTATATTTATTTGGTTGGTTGTGTTGGTGTGCCCTGTACACGTTTAGCAACATACTCATGTGTAACTTTTATACGCACATGTACGGCCACTTGATATTGTATTATATGTGTTAACTTAATTTAGCATAGGGGCAAGATAGTAATTTAATGGTTCATCATCAAGAATTGAAGCACATATACAGAAGCACAGCATACGCGCCATACAGCGTAGAGGGATTTACATTTTATGGCGTGTAAGTTGAATACCTACATACATGTGATTGTGTGTCAATGTGTACTTGGCGTTGCCTTCGGGGCGTATACGTAACATTTGACGCCATGCAGTTTGCCCTCTCATTAAAATTGTTGAAGGGGTTGGCCATGGTTGTTGTTTGTTAATAATAAAGAGATTTTGTGTTTATGATTCAATTAATTACATACAATTTATAGTTTGAGTGCTCAAAAGATTGAAGATACTTGGGAAAATTTTCGGGACATTTGCGTATTTATGATGGTGTCTATGGAGTGCGTTGGAAGAAGCAATGAGCTATGGGCGCTGGGTGCTGACATACGAAAATTAAGATGTGTATATCGACAAACATACATCTATGTTTGCAAGTGGCACACAGAGGTCAACTGCTCGTTCTAAGTTTGGAAATCACTTATGTACAATAGGGTGGTCCAAAATAAGTAAAGTCGGAATTTTAATGTTCTCCTATTTTTTATTTTAGAGATCGCTCAAGGCGCTCGAAGTTTTCAATGCATTTTATATGGGAAAAAAAATAACTTTTCCTAGAAACGGCATCGGAATACCCTGGCTGTCTTCAGAAGACTTTATTGTTTATTTAACCATTTGTTAATACTAAAGATTTTTAATTTATCCCCCCATTGCATTTGCTGGCATTTTCTGGCTGGGGGACCTATGAAATATAGTTATTAAAAAAAAATGGTTAAATAAATAATAATAGAAACAGATTTTTGGAATCGAAAAATATAGATTTTCAATAACTCCATACCATTTCTACGAAAAGTAGTTTTTCTTAAAAGTTTTTTTTTTTATTGCAAAACAAAAAAATAGGGTTTATTTTTTCGGTATAGAACAATCCTAGGTGGTGATAACATAAAAATTTCGACTCTACTTTTTCTCATGCATTTTTGGACATTTGGAAAATTGGACCACCCTAATGTACATACATATGTATACGCACGTAAAGCATCTCAAGTTGTTTAAACACCCAGAATAGTTTTGATTACACTTTATTTTGTTGCTTATACGATATGTAAGACAAAAAAGGAGCACATGGCATACAATCGTAATCAGTTACAAAATGCTGACATAAAGCCAATGGTTCCCGGTAGAAAGTGCCAGTAAGTGGACCTTTATAACTTTTTTGAATGCGTCCAACTGTGGGTGTGGGCCTATACAATTCGTTTCTTTTTGGCAACCAAACACCTGTGAGAAGGCTTACTCTGGGGTAGACATTGCGATGTATTCAGCTTAGGAGCTCACTAGAATATATAATTCTATATGACTGACCATCGCAACATTATCAGAAATCAGAGCGCATGACGGGGTTCTACCTGTATGACGAACTCATGCGGAAGTTATCACAGCCCTAAAATTACTGACGAACCTGAATATCTACATCTGTTATCTTCAGTAATTGAACGTAATATGCCTTACATTTGGCCACAATAGGAACTTAATAAAGTGTTCTTTCTACTAGCGAAGCTCAGCTCTGAGCTGTAATACTACACTGGCTTACAAGCCAGAAGGCCAGATACTGCCTAAAACGACTACTGTCAAATGGAGTAGGGACGAAAACCGACTGGAAACAGTCGATCACATTTGGAAGAATTGGAGTATTATATTTTACGTGACCTTTACAAATACAGCCTGAGGAAAATTTTATTTTTTTAGATTGAGCTTAGGTTCGCTGTCCAATTCTGAATTTAGTTATAAACTTTTTATAGTTTGTAACTTAGAATAGCTATATCCATAAAAAGCCACTGTTCTCACTAGGGATGCCAAAATATCAGGAAAATTGGGATCCCGGGATTTCGGGATATTGTTTAGGTAATCCCGGGATCCCGGGATTTATCCCGGGATTCAATTGAGACTAGATAAATTAAAATTGCATCGTTTCGAAAAGGGTAAAGGTCCTTGTTTTATGTTTTCTCGTTTATATTCAATGAAAGGAAAATTTGCTAAGGCCAAGAAAAGCTCCGAAAATTCGATAAGGCCAAAAAAGTTCGAAATCTTTTAATAAATATCGAATCCCTCCGATTGTATGGAGTTTTGCTTTGCTTTAAACAGGCAAAATGTTGTATTCAAAGTTTTGCGAAATACTTGAAGAAAATGGCTATACGAAGTTTTTTCCTCTCCTGTACAATTTTTAAATTTGGACTTAGCAACTTTGCACTTTACGCTAGCGATATTTATTAAATCAGACAAATTTTAAAGTAAAACATTTTTTTAATTGTATTTAAAAAATGTGATTGAGGAACGTATACATCACAAATAATAATGTAAATACCAGGTACTTTTGAAAGTGACGATGAATAAAAAAACACATAAAACAAAAATATACAAAAACAATTTCTCTAAACATGTTTATTCTACTCTATAAAGAAATGGCGAATGGAGAATTTTTCGCCATTTTTTCGCAATTTACTAGAAATTTTGAGGGTGTACGAGTCAAACGGATTTCAGAATCGGATTCATCGGGTCGAAATACATGTTGGTAGTTGGGTCTTTTTTGCCGGTGTTGTTATTATTGCACTTAAAATGTTTTCGTAAGAGCAGCAAAGCATTCAAAGCGAAGTCTTCTAAGCTTGACCTGCAGTTTTTACATACAAAACCTACTGATGAAAAACATATTTCGGCATCAACACTTTTAGGCTTAACTGTCAAAAGGCAGACATAATCCATAATGACCCCTATCTCCTCCATTACAAAATATTTGAACTTCTTTTACCAGCACGTCGGTCAAATTATAAGTTTTTCGATTTGAGGAAGTTTTGAGTAGATTGATCTAAAAAATTATCTAACTTTTCCTTAAAACTCTCTGTTTCGTTTACATTAGCGACGTTATGAGTAAATTCATTGAAATCTTCTTCAAAAAAGGCTCCGACTGCAATTTAAAAGTACAGTTTCAAGCTTTTTGTTGATTGCAGTCAAAACGGCATTTTACAAAAATCATACTTCAAAATTCATAAACAAATTCTTACTATCAATTCGATATTTCAAAATTTCCGGGACGTCAAAAACACCGGATTGGCATCCCTAGTTCTCACCTTGCTTAACTCAGCCTTATCGAGGTCTTTCCGTGACATTCTAGGTGAATATCTACGGACCAGACTAGTATTTAGATATCGAGGAAAATTATAGGGTAATTTGCATCAATGAATAATCCAGAGAAATGAAGACTTGCAGCAAACGCCTTGTACTTTAAATTTACTCGTCAACTTTAATATAGACTTTAACTACTTTCTAAATGTAAAATTTGTATGAATTATTTTTTTATGAACAAGGCCATACATTTGTACCTGATACCAAGGAAATTCTCGATAATAGCTGTTGAAATCCGGCACTAGTAGCGAAAACATTACTTTTATCACCTTAGTAGATGGTATGATAATTGGACAGTATTTGATGCACATGCTCGGAAAGAGAAAGGAAATACTGTCGCAGTAGGAGAAGAGAGGGTGGCTCACTATTAGTCTACTATAGTTACTGCTCGAGCCCAGACGGAGCACTGATACTTTTATAATAGGGCAATTCATCTTAAGGCGTAAATGCCTCGTAATCATGTAAAACTCGCAATCTTACTTCATTTTGTATGGAAACTCGGTTTCTTTACATTAGACCGTACCGAAAAAAAGTTCGAAATTTCGAAGAAAATTTTTTTGGTCGGTTTTTTTTTACAATTTTGTTATATCTTAGTCATTTACAGATGAATATTTAAGTATGATACATCGATATTCTTGTCTCAAGGAGATAATTTTTTTATTGCAAAGCTCATTGAACGCAAGTACCCGTTCTAGTATTTACCCACCAGATCTTAGTTCCTACCATCCTAAAGTATCACCGTCATGCCAGTAAATTAAAGCTCGCCAAAAATTATTAAACTAATGCTAAGGAAGTATTTTTGGTTCATCCAGTAGAACTATGAGTATTTACAAAAAATTATATTCCCGAATGTAGGTGTCATCGAAAAATGTTAAAAGGCGAGGCGAGCCTAGACTCTGAATTTTTTGTTTGCTTGCAAGGTGGTACGTTTATTATGTATTATATACATATATTTAAAAATCTACTCCAAGTAGAGGTAGCACATTTTCGTTCTTCCTTCTGCCTCCCTTTTTGCAACTCACATCGTACATTCTTCGAAGCTTACGTTGCTTCGAATATTAATTTCAATTTTATTGCTTTTCGTTTTTTATTCATCCTCAGATGTCGTGAATTTGTTTCCGTATTTACTTCCGCTTTTGCAGCTTTTAAGCAAAAGTGTGACAAACAAGGCGAGTGTCAACAATGTTTGTTTTTCTATGTCAGCATTTTAGCTTTTGTTGACACAATAATAAAAAAGTTCGATTATTCTTACACGTTTTTTTTGTGTCTTCCCCATTTCTTACCACGCGCTATTATTTTCCACAACTGTTTGTTTGCTTATCTACTACGATTTCCAACGTTTCATTGCCGCTTCAGTTTCGTCGATTAGAGCTTTAGCCTATTTTAGTTTTTTTTTGATACCGGTATTCATTTGTCCTCTCTTTTCCATGGTGGCTCTTGCTTTTGCTAAGTGCCTGTTGTGCTTGTCTCTTCACTTTTAATACCTAATGCATAGACTTTTCCTGCTTTTGCCTTGATTTTATTGCGCTGAGTTGTCGCCTGTCGTTGACAAATTTGAAATCAATTTGCTCTGTCCGTTTGTCCGATAGAAATCGATAGTTTTTTTTTTGCACTCAAGGGGAAGGTCCACTTGCTCTTTGAGATTTATTGTATATTAAATGCATGCGAATAATTTTTTACTTTGTACAGCAGTACTTATGTTTGTATGGTATAGGGTGATCAATGTAGACATTTTTTCAATTTTAAATAAAACAATTAAATAGAACTGCATGTTGGAATCTCTATTATTAACTAAAAGAACATGCTCTGACAAATGGCTTTTAAAAATAGTTTCGTTCAAATGTTGGTCCCGACTACGCTGTAGGCGGTCCAGTCGGAAGGTCAAATTTTCAATTACTCGTTCAACATTACGCGAATTAAGTACGTGAGTAATGTTGGCTTCCAAGTTTTGAATAATAGCTTGCTTATCGACGAAGACTTTTGACGTCACATAACCCCAAAGAAAAAAACCAGAGGTGTGATATCACACGATAACCTGCTGAAACCAAATGTTACCGACATCATTGGCTTCAATTTAATTTTGAATGAAATAATTTTTATGTCAGCGAATGTTCTTTCGGGTAATAATAAAGATTCCGACATCCAGTGCTTTTTTTAAAACTAGCAAATACCCGCCGTGCTTCACTGCGCCTTAAAAGTATTTTTGTGTTGTTTGACACCCGTATTGTAATATTTAATTTATTTTATCAACTCCAATACAATTATTTTCAAATAGCTGGCAACCATTCTCAAAAATACTTTCGGAAGTAAACTTTCCTAAACCTCTTCAGTTTGATACGCGTATTGCAATATTTAATTTATCTAATCAATTAAATTAAATTTAAATTTTCAAACATGTGGCAACCTCCACAAAAATATTTTCGGCTGTAAGCTTCTGAAACCTCTTTCTTTTGTCAGCCATATTTCAATATCTCCTTTATCTCATTAATTTACTTAAACTGCAATTTTCAAACAGGTGGCAACTCTCTAATTTTTTTCTTTCTATACTTTAAGTTAGACCTCTAGCAATACACTGGAGAAATAATAATAATAATAATAATAATAATAATAGATTGGCGCTTACACATATGTTAGTGTTTGGCCGAGCTTCTCATCCGATTTGTGGCGTGCGCCTTGATGTTGTCACACAAAGCGGAGGGACCTACAGTTTTACGCCGACTCCGAACGGCGATTGTATTTTTATGAGAAACTGTTTTTCATGGCAGCTCTTAAGAAAAAACATTTTTCTAATTTTTTTTTGCGCTGTTGCTTTGACCAGGGCTTGAACCCAGGTGCTGGTGAGTGAAAGCGTGCACTGCTTACCACTACACCACAGCGGCCGATACAGTGGAGAAAACTGCATTCAATTCCATGCATTCGTTATCGAGTGATGAGCGCACAAACATGCATACAGACAGATAGACAAAAATTCGAAAAATTGTTGATTTGGCTTCTATTGCTCTAATAAAGACCCCCATATTAATTTTTCTTTAATATATATAATGTACTGACATCGGATTGCAACAATTTTATGATATGTATATTTTAAAGAAGTCTAGAGAGATCATCCTATATATGACCTGAACTTGTCGACAACCATTTACTGCCCTTAGTCCGATTATACCCTTGGTTATGGTTTTCAAACTATCTAAAATAAGATATTTATAGAATTACTTAGAGAGTGCATTAAGCAAACCAGTAGTCGGTAAATCATAGTCAATTCCTCCAACAAAGGAATATTGGAAATGAAGGATCTTTATGCCTCACCAAATTGATGGCAACAAGAGAAGAGAAGAAAAAATGGCTCACTGAACCCGATCTAACAGAAAAATAATAAGACTAATAGGAAATAGCAAAGTCTTATAATTTTTCAAGCAAAGTCTTTATTCTTTGAATTGAACTTTTTTCGAACGATTCGATTTCGAATAGTGGTAAAACCTTTTATTTTGTAAAGGTTTTGAAGACAACCATATTCGAAATTAACAATGTGCTAGATGTACTCGTAAAATCGGCCTATAATGATTCCCCAGGCAATGGAGTTTTCTTCGCTTTAGAGCTATGCATTAATTTTACTACTATACCAACTTCGTAAATCAGCTTATTTATTCTAAAGCAAGACAACTCTGCTGCTATTGGTGCAACAACACTTTGTGCCGAAACCATCTTGTGCTTGGGGATGTACCGTGATGCTGGCCATAGACCACGCTTTATTCTCATAATAATCCAAAAGATTTTTTAGTACAGTACCAAAGCAGTCCTAAAAGACATTTTGTCAGTATTTAACATTCAATAAGCTTCCATCCAATCCAATCCAAATCATCAAATCCAATGATAAACACTTCAACGCCCACGCAAAATTTCTGCTTTATTTCGCCATAAATGTGATATATCTCCATTTGTAATAATTCGCTCTAATAAAAAAAAGAAATTTCGCCACATTAAACATAATTTTCCCCAGCGCATATTAAAGGCTATTAGTTTACAAATGCGTCCCTGAAACATTTATCATTCACACACAATGGATGCGGCACTTGCGAAGCACGCATTTACTTACCTACATACATACATATGTATGCAAATTATGTGTATTGTTCGTTGTAGTTGTTGCTCTTTTCGCTTTTAAATGTGTCAGTTAATCAACATAAATGCCAACATTGACAGATACCATATTAATAAAATACCGACGACAGAAAAAATTTACCACAAACACCATAGGGAATATGTTGAGAGAGCCACGCTGAGCAGTGAAAAGGACAAACGTTCAGGCCACAAAAGCACGAATGCACTCGTCTGTATACATAATCATTAAATTAATGACATATTTATATGACAGCTTCGTCAACTGCAGACACGTAAATGTCATTTATAAAATATTTGAGAGTTATGAAAATACTGAAATGGAAGTTAAGGTGAGGTGGTATGGTCATGGTATGGTGGTGCCAAAATGCATGTGAAAAAGTAAAGTCGGAATTTGTATGCTCTCACCTCCTAGGATTCTTCTATACCGAAAAAAATAAAGCCCCATTTTTTATTTTGAAATCAGAAAATATTTAGAGGTTGCTCAAAGCGTTCAAAGTTTTCCATGTATTTTATATGGGGAAAAAAACAACTAAAAAATTTTTATCAAAAAATCAAAAAATGGTTAAACAAACAATTGGGTATTGTTACTGTAAGTTTCCTGCAGAGAACTAGTGTTTTCCGATCGGAAAATATTGATTTTCAAGGAATCCATACCATTTCCACGAAAAGTGCTTTTTTCTCATATAAAATACATGAAAACTTCGAGCACTTTGGGCGACCTCTAAATGTTTTTTGATTTCAAAATAAAAATAGGGGTATATTTTTTCGATATAGAACAATCCTAACATTTAGTTTATCTGCGTTTTTAGTTTTTTTCCTGGTAGTCAGGATTTTTTTCCAAAGGACCATAAATTATAATATATACCCAAAAGCTTACACAAAATATGGATATATGGGTATCAATTAAAAGAAAAATTCAAAACAATAAAAATATTATCTTTCAAGATTTTTAATTTTGAATGCATTTTGAAGAATCTTAGTTTAATTTAAATCCTATAAATATACATATATAAAGTCCATAAAACTGCATTTATATGCTATTTAGACTAAAAAGCACAAACACGGAGGTTATGCATATCAAAATTTGCAAAAAATTTTTTGTTTTTCATATATTCTTGAGACAGTCTAATGTATATACGTATATTTTTTTCTTTCCCACTGCTGGTGGCATTTCACATTCATTAGCCATTCAACTGCATGCCTATGACAAATCGATAATAAAGAGAACACGCGCAAGGTTAAGTGAGAGGGTGGCCGTTTCGAGTCACGAAAGTCAAGGCAATATACAGCAGTTAATCAGCTGACTTCTAACCCCTTTATTTATATACATGTATACATAAGTAGATATTATTCTCAACAAATTGGTTCATGAATAAGTAAATACTATGCATGTGAGCAAACATCAAAGTTGAATCAACAAATGCAAGCGCATTGATTTTAGTTGAAACCAATCTTTTTTTTTTTGGAAAAATCGGTAAAAGTTGACATACGAAATCTAATTTATTGTGCAACTCAGAAAAGCTTTTATAGCGGCAGGACTATCTGAGTAAAAGACTATCGCCTGCAGATCGAAATTTGTATCAATTAACCATAGCACAACTTTCTTCGTGGATGTAAGCTCCGTCTGAAACACGCAGAAGTGATCTAGCAAACCGAAGCTCAATTTTAGAGACAGTTCCCGTGAATATATGTACATACGTACTTCACTTCTTACTAATGAATTTTCCAAAAGTCGTCGGCGTATAACGAAGCGGAACTGGAGAAAGCTTCTAGGATTATTCCTTATTCGCATTCGTTCCTCAAGAGAATCCGTATATTCGATTATTACACGGCTCAACAAAATTTGGACAAAAATTGCAATTTTCAAAAACTAAAAAAAAAAAATAAGTTGGACCAAGGCACATTGAATAGGTAATAGCAGTAGAGCAGCCGATTTGATTTCTTTTAAATTATTTGGTCTCGAAAATGTCAAATATTTTAAATTTTTTCTCACAAAAATTCTAAACTGTTAAAATCTATGTATGTACATATGGGTGTCTGTATTTGCATTTAAAACCTTTTTCCATACAAAACAAGTGATCGAATATCAGCTTTTGAAACGTTCGCCCAACTCAGCAGCACAACCAACTGAGCCTTGCAAAGGATGGATGCTTCGAGAAGTAAACAAATTTACTAAGGAAGAAAGTTGCAATAATTTTATTTTTTCCAGTTTCAATTTTAAATTTTTTTGTATGGTGCGCTTTTATTTAGAAGACAAAAAATCAAAAAGAACAACAAAATATACGCATATGTTGTTTTTGCTCAAATGCTACAGACATAGTTTTCTGAAGAAAAAACCGCGTATGAATGAAAATATGAGTTCAGTGGAATTGATTGAAAAAATCAATGTGAAAAATATAATTATTGACTTCTAATTTCATTATTTTTTGTTCTGACATAAGGCAAGCAAGTTTAATTAAAATTTCAAATAGCAGGGATTTCTGTTGGCAACATTTACTCAATATCATAGTTTGTCTAGTTTTCCGGGATTTCTTTCACTAATTTCTACCCAACTCAACGACATGAGGTAGAATCAATCGAATTGGATTAATCGGAATCGGAAAAACTAAACTATAAAATGAGATCGGTCCCGTGTTCCAGATCAAAATCGTCCAAAATTTGTTGTTTCGAATGTATCTAAAATTATTGAGAGATCGAGAATCACCTTACTCCACTTTGTTAGAGTACTTTGTCTGACTGAACTTGGGTCTGCGTGTACTGTAATATAAAGATCTACTGGGAATAGGTTGAGGAGAGTTTCAAGAACTTTAGTTGGAGTAGACGTCCACCAAACTGTGATTTTGTAAACCATGAACCGCTGCGATATACACGCAGTTTGATATCTTTGGTTTAAGTCTAAATTTTTTTTACCATTGGCGGATTTGCATGCATATAGGACCTATAATGTCCGAGGTATAGCCCCAGCATTTCACTTCCACCGTGAGAGTCACTGTGAAACCATTTAGCGAGAAGGCTAAAAGTGTAGAATTTTGTTCATACTTTTTTCACTATAATTAGATTAAAGTTTTGTATTTTATTTTATTGTATTTCATTTCTTTCCATGTCAGTTTAATTTTCATTGTAATTTTCGCGAATTTATTATGATCAGGTAACGTGCAAAGTCGTTATGTGCAGCCCATAAATTAAAATCAATGAAATACATAAATTTCTCTAGAAGATGAATACGATCATCGCCCGTCACCTTCACTTTACATTGAATCAAGTCAATTGCACAACGTCAATTTGTACATTTCGATCGAATGTAATTAATTTGTTATTGCATTAATCAAGTAATCAATGCTAATTCAACAATGGATAGCGACAACATGACACAGAATTGGAAAACCCTATGTGAAATAACTGCTTATCGGTACACAATTTGCGACCCCAGCTGAAATGCGTTTCACGCCCAGCGTAAGTGCTCGCCACAACGTAAACCACTAAGTTCGTCATGCAACCAAGGCTTCGCTCGCCACCCAATCAGCGAATATACATACATACATATTTGTATGTACATGTGTATTTGTTATAGCCAAACATGTGGTATGCATTTAACTTTTCGCGCCACTAACCCGTTAGCAAAGTCACCGCTTGAATAGACAAGCAAAAAATCAGCTATTCGTGACGGCGTTAAAGTGACTGACTACTAAAAATAGCAGCTTAAAAGGGAAATGTAGAAAAATTCTAATAAATAAAAAAAAATAACTTTCCAATATTGTGACAGCTTACGGTTTTAGTTCGCTAACTCTGATTTAACTATGTATGTACATAAATGTGTTGTATGCCACAACGAGAACCACTTGAAAAAATAAACAGCCGCGAAGTATGTATGTACAGAGTGGCGTGGCGTACAAAAAAACAAAAAATTCATAAAACTTAAGCGAAAACGTTAACAGACATAGTTTTAGGCGTTTTTACAATGTTTACCACAATGTTGGTATTTTCGCGCTTCGCTTCCGGTTGTGCGTTACGCCCTCATGACCTAGCAGCTACCCTACAAGTTTTTACGCCTATACGCCCTCTGAGCAGCAACACATTACTACTACGTAGTGTACACAAAAAAATGTTTATATGAAAAAGTTCTTTCCTTTACAATATTACTATTGTTTGTCTAGTCGGTACAGTGTGTAGGAGTAAGCAAAATTAAAAACAAATTCGTTGTAAACATGCACTGGAAAGGAAAAAAAATTGTGGTACCTTTCATTAAGGAAGGGAATTGGAGCTTGAGATATTAAAAAAAAAAAAAACAATTTTTGGGAGCAAAGTTGCGGAGATCAAGGGATCTCTCAGACATTTAAGCTGCGATAAAGTCCCTAATACCGAATACGATTAATAATGTCAAACGGACCCACGACAAAGCATTATTTCCAAGGCTATAAGAAAGGGACAAAAGTGAGATTGATACAATTCAAGTTTCTCGGTGCAGAAAAACGTTATTGGAGCAAACTTAAAGGCATGTGATAGGGCAAGAGATACATATATTTCAAAATGCTAAAACCAAAAATATGGCTATGCTACGTATCTTCGAAAATAGCCCAAAACCATTTTTTCGCATTCGTTTTTACAAGCTTTTATTTAACTTCACTTGTATGTATGTGTGTATGTCCTGGAACTTTGCAATCAATATTTAACAAACTTCCCGATGTGCTACAGACTTGAAACTTCAAACTTAGCCGAGAACTCGATGACAATGCAATATAAAAGATGACTTAAACCACTAGGTGGCGCAGGAGTCGAGAAATTTGTAAAACCCGCATTTATAGTCTGATGTGGTTCATATTTAGAACATATATTACTTGTATGATAATAAATAAATCCACAAAACATTTTGCCGATAGGTGGCGCAGGAGTCGAGATATTTGGAAAACCCGTATTTATGATCCAATTAAGTTCAAGTTTAGAATGCATATTGCTTGCATTTTTTGTGTAGTTTTTTTTACAGATATCACATTTAAAATTATGTCAAAAAAATATTATAAAAGTGTCCTATTTTTAGCTAATTTTAAAAAGTTAAATTAAATCAAGTTAGGGAACTTTCTATTTGTCTTAAACGAAATCGCTATATCTATAAATTATTTCATACTTTTTAGTTCTTGTTGTATTAAAAGCGTGTTTTTAGTTTTTAAACTATAATTTTATCATTTTTATCTTAACTCTTACCCCCGTCCAATAATTATGATATTTTTTCTTACTATATTAGTTAATTTATAATTGATTTTTTACCTAAAAAAACTAACAGTATTAGCTAAAAATACAACGGAGTAATTTTCTCTGAAAATTTACGTGATGGATTTTTTTTATTATTATTTTTCGCTGCTTACTATATGTATTTATGTATAAAACCTACCCAAATTGCTAATTGCTATTTTAAGGGAGAAATAAATCGTAGGTCTGTGTAATTTAAGAGTTACCAACAAATAATAACAAAACGAAACTTTTTACAATTACTCTTTTGCAAAACATACCACTGTTTGTTTGTCCTTAGTCACTTAAATTGGCGACTATGTAGAATATAAGACTACATAGTTCACCATACTACACGAAATTTCTAAACTTATGATACATAAGTACATAAATATGTTTTTATTATATGTAAATAACTGTGTATGACAATTTTTTCGTGAGTATCACATATCTGTTCGTAAATATATCTGTGTTCGTATGGAATATTAGCTTATGTCGAGAAGCTGGCTTTAGTATAATGCGGCGTTCCCTTTATCCTTTAAACGACAAGGAATTTTTTGATGGGACTTAATAAGAATATTAACTTGCTAGTATCGGAACTATTTCTTGGAACTATTTATTTGCCAAAAGTTCTTCAACGAGTCGGCGCCAGTGAGTCATTCACAACCGTATGCTGCGAATTCCGCATTATACTAAAGCCAGCCTTTCGACATAAGCTAATATTCCATATAAACACAGATATGTAGAGCAGTGTTTTGTTTTTTTTTTTATACCCGAGCGCACTTGTGCACAAGGGTATTATAACTTTGTTCACATAACGGTTGTTTGTAACAGGCAAAACGAATCGAGATAGATATAGACAAATGTATACATAAATGATCAGGATGAAAAAAGAAATCGATTAAGCGGTGACTGTCTGTCCGTCCGTCCGTCCGTCCGTCCGTCCGTCCGTCTGTCCGTCTGTGCACACGATAACTCGAGTAAAAATTAAGATATCTTAACGAAACTTGGTACGTGTACTTCTTTCGGCCGTATGGTATTGAAAATGGGCAAAATCGGACAATAACCACGCCTACCTCCCATATAACGGTAATTTTCAGAAATACTAAAACTGCGATATTTTAGTAACTACTGAAGATTATTCACTCAAAATTGATATATGCAATAACTTTTAGACAAAAAATAAGAATATTATAAATTTTTGAAAAATGGGCGTAGCCACGCCCACTTAGTGTTACATGTGTATATCTTGGCAACCGCTGCACCGATTTCTTCCGAACTTGGCACAATTATTGGCCTTGGTACAGGATACCAAATGGCCGAAAATTTTCAAAATCGGACATTAACCACGCCCACATCCCATATAACGGTAATTTGGAGAAATACGAAATCTTCGATAAATCCGTAAATATTGAAGCTAATTTATTCAAAATTGATGCTTGCAACAATTCTTTATCAGGAAATACGCTTATCATAAAATTTTGGAAAATGGGCGTGGCACCGCCCACTTATGATCACATATATGTATCTCGGTAACCGTTCTACCAATTTGTACCAAACTCGGTATGATTATTGTGCTTGCCACATAGAAGCAAACCGCTGAAAATTATTGGAATCAGATTAAAATTACGACCACTTATCATATAACGGTAAATTTTAGAAATGCTCGAAACGTCAATATTTCGAAATTTAAGGACGCTAATTTATTCAAAATTGATACACCCCGGCTTATCATGTAGCGGTAGCTTTCGGAAAGGTGAAAAGGCATATATGTGATACTTGCGCCGGGTATTTAATGTTCGGCCCCGCCCGAACTTAGACTTTCTTACTTGTTTTTTTTTGTTAGCGAAGTCTGCGTTCCAACTGGAACAAGAATTTTTCCTATGCAAACATTTTTGCTACAGTTTTCTATATTTTCTTGCCAATGTAATATGTAGTTTATTGCTTGTCTCATTTTCGTGTTGCCTCTACGTTGTTTTTATTGTTGTTAGCGGTGGTTTGCGTTCGTCATCTACTTTATTTGTAGTTGTGTGGGAAAATGTTAGTTTGCTATGCTAGTAATTTTGTATGAATATTCCATACGAATATTTGTTTATTACATGCTTGTATGTAGCAACGCAGGTTACCACCTCTACTTATATATATTTTTTTAATAATTTAATACAAAAGAAATTCATATACCTCTCCTAAGGTTTGTTCTATGGTAATTAAATAACATTTTTTATTGAAATATTTTCCGATAGATGGCTTTCAACGTTTAGACATTTCAGTTTTAAAGCTATTTTAGTCCTCTTTCATTTGATACCGAATTTGTTTAATTTGGATAAGCGGTATGTTTGTTATCAGGAAATTATTTTTATTTCAAACTTAAAAAATATTTGGCCAAGGTGACTTAAAGAAAAAAGTAAAAAGTAAGACAGATCCTACTCGGCCCTACTCATTAGTTATACCTTTTTGAAGAAAAAATTTCATGAAAAATAAGCCGTGTTAATAATTTATAATTTAGCGACCAAGTTTTATTATGTAATATGAAAGCAACATTATCCATGTTTAAGAAGTAACACCAAACCAGCAATTACTATTGTAATTAAAAGCTTCCATAAAAAAATTATTAAGAAAGCTATCAACTCATAACTGTTAGAACGTGCCACAGTCGAATTCGTTGAATTAAATGGATTCAACTGCTTGCTCAGCAGATACTATTGAAAATACTAATCAGTTTTGAGTTCGTTGGACATTTCTGAATAAGAATAGCTTTATTCCAGTTAGTTTATCACAGTTTTAAAATATGCCTTTTTCGCGTAAAACATGGCTTCTCCGACCACTGTTTGCCGGTTGGCGTGAATCGTCTCATATACATACGAACTGGATGAAATGAATTAAGATTTAAATGAATCTCAATGAAATAAAATTAGCATATTTAAACGCTAATGACTTAATCCCAAGAGACATTTTTTCTCACATTATTTAACCCATAATTACTTCTTCCAACTATTTTGCACATTCACACACCACACTGAAAAATTACTGTCACACACCTTATATAAAATAGTTTCCAGCCAGCTTGGTATAAAGTTAGTACTTCTTAACTATCTTACTTTCGCAGACCGCACAAAGCTGAAATTTTCTATACACTTTCTACATACATATATGTGTGTATATGTATGTAGATAGCAATTTTTTCCCCGAATCTAATTTACCTTGGCTGATGTGGTGTTGCATGTCGAAAGTTGCCAAGCAAGTTGCTACCATGAATACCATGAATAGCTGAACTAACATGTACATATACACCGGCTAATGGATGACTACTTTGATAGAGTGAATGAATGCACGTCAATGAATGGCGGCTGTATGTCAAGTCCATGTTTTCATATCACTTTTTTTTCTTGCTTGTTTGTGTGCTTTTGTTTTGGTTTCGATTTTGTTATGATTTGTTTAAGTGTGTTGCATGCAACCTGTCGAGCAAATTGAAAAGCTGTGTTAAAAACTGTGAAAATTGCTGGAAAACATGCATAAGCTGGAAATCAAATATGTATGTATGTATATTGGTACAAATATAAATACGACTACAAACATACGTTTAAGGTAAATTGTGTGGTTGTAAAACAAATTGTAAAAGCTACAATAATATGCAGAGCTTTTGGAAACTCCGTAGCGTATGGGTGCTTAATTGAAATTTAGATTTAATTACGATAACACTGTTTGTTTTGTGTCACTAACAATTGCAATTAGATTGAATTTATTTGTTTTGGATGTATGCAGCTTGGAGTAGAAATTTAGGATGATAATTTATTTAATGGATTTGCAAATCGGTGGCCATTATTTCCAACCTACCGGGACTGTTTATATACATATATTTTTAGTTTTGTTAAGTTGAACTATTGTAAAATAATCGAACAGTAAATTTCTTTTTATGTAAACCTGAAATATGGGAAATATACACTTTCCAAGTGTTTCAGCTAAAATGTTTTAAATGTTTCATTGAATGAATAATGTATCAAGTCGGCCGGGGAGTCATTGGACATCATCCTAAGTACTCAAATGTCAGGGTCGAGGAATCCGAGACTGCTTTAAACTAGGGAGAGAGAGTATCGATAGAGATGCCAGCGATTAATCATTTGATTAAATTAATCAATTGTTTTTGTCCAACTTACGATTTAATTGCATCGCAATCTTTTGTTTCATTAATCGATTATTAATCGTTTCTTCGACATAAAGCCATAGTTGTCGTCATTCTCCTTTAGCTTCTCTCCTCTTTCCCCAACCCTTCCTCTCTTTTTCCGGTCTCCCTACGTCCTTTTTCCTTTCCCCTCTAAGGGCATCTCAATGGACAGCTTAGTCGAGTGCAAGTGTGTCTCCATATACGGAGGCAGCCCGCTTACCTAACCTAACTTAATCTAGCTCGAAATCTAAGCAAATACGGAGCTGTACAGGACTTATAGGCTACCAGACAGATCTGGTGTACCCACAGCCCATTCGAAATCAGGGGGTCTACTCAAGATATTTGGGAACCTTGATTTGGTTCCTATATAGAAGGCTTGTTTGAAGTTGCGAAAAAATCATGTCGATTTTTGACATTTGTTTTTGCTGACGGTTTTACGCATTTGCTTTCATACAAAATATATTGGAAAATTTTTTTATATAGAAAAAAATTATCAAAAATCAACGGTATTTTTTAGCAACTGTAACCTTGCAGGTTATTCAATTAAAATATCAAATAGAACTGCATACCAAAAAATGTTCTGAAAATTCTGATATAAAAGTTTAGAATTTTGGAGAATTTTTACTCAATTTTATACAGAGTTTAAAACTTCTATGCAAATGTACATATATGTTTCTACACCCTCACGGCATTCTGCAAAGAACACAGACAGGTTCTGACCAAGGATGCAATGACCCGACCATAAGGCCGGAGTCTACGAGTTTGTGGTTAATAACCACTGGTTATCACCAGGGTGATAAACCACTCAAACTAGACAACCAATGAAGTGTCGGAAGGAAATATAATATTTTTGTGTAGATCTCTTAAGTTTACATTAGGCTACCAAAAAGTTTATTTATTATAAGTAAAGAAGGGTATCTGAAGAAAAAAAATTAGTTAAGAACAGCTCGATTTTTATAGGCATAATCAACCGAATTGAGAAAATATATTTTGGTAGGAGCCATAGAAAATGCCAATTTTTATGGTTTGCTTAGGGATGAGAAAAAGCGGTTTCGCTTAAGACGCTGCTTTACTAAAACGGCACACTAAAATCTCGCACGCATGTTGAGCGTGTGACACTGCGCCTAGTTTACAAATAAAGCAAATTACCCATAATCCTTGCATGTTCTTTAATTTTCTACTTTAACGCCAATTCAATATACATATGTATGTATGTACTATATAGCTTAGCGTGTACGCTTTTTTTACTCTTAAGATCAACAATTGTCGGGATTAATTTCACACAATGAATTGGCACACTTTCTATGCAACCATCAAGTACCTAAATAAATGCAAATGTAGGTATACGTATGTACCATAGGGTGGTAAAAAAAAAGTAAAGTCGGAATATAAATATTCTCACCTCATAGGATGCTTCTATATCGAAAAAATATACCCATTATTTTTGATTTTTAAATCAAAATCCATGTATTTCATGTATATGGGAAAAAAACAACTTTTTGTAGAAATGGTATAGAATTCTTGAAAATCAATATCTTTTCGACTTCTAATAATAATACCCAATTATTTATTTAATCACTTTTTAATACTAAAGATTATTGTTGCATATTGTGAAGTTTTTGGCGGACGTATAAAATATAGTTACTGTGAAGAAATGGTTAAATAAACATCTGGGTATTATTATTGGGAATCTCCTGAACAGAAACAAAGTTTCCGATCGAGAAATATTGATTTTCAAGAATTCTATACCATTTCTATGAATTATTTTTTCCTATATAAAATACATGAAAAACTTTGAGCGACCTCTAAATATTTTTTGATTTTAAAATAAAAAAGAGTGGTAGATTTTTTTCAGTCTAGAACAAGCTAAAGGATGAAAGCATAGAAATTACGACTTTACTTTTCCCCCCTCATGCATTTTTAGACCACCCTAATGTACACACAAACGTCTGCCGCGTGCGTTAAAATTTAGCCACAACTCACTTGCGCACTTTGTCAATGTCAATGCTTTATTGCGGCTTCCATTTTTTCCATGGGGCTCAGGTGTCTTTTGTACTATGTAAAAGTGGGTAGAAGCAAATTTACTTTGGTGTACTGCAACTAAGATACTCAAGCTACATGCGTGTTTTCGCACGAAGAAAAAATTTCTAAATCAAGGCTTTACTTCACCATGCGACACACGACACGGTATCATAGCCCAGCGCTTCTGGATGTGCGTGCTCTCTAATCCCATTACGCAGTGGCGAGTGATACTTCAAGCGTAGCGTTGTAGCAATGAGAACTCAAAAGTGATGTTGGCAAACACTTTGCAAATTTTAGTACTGCGAGACTTTTTTCCTAAACAATTCTTGGCGTAAAACCATCGTCTGTAAACTTTTTGCTTCTGTGTTGTTTGTTTTCTTGTTGCACGCATTTCGATTTTCCCATTTTACCATTTCGTTTATTCACTTCGCCCACACTTGAGCACTCTTGCCCCAGTGGGTTTGCAAGTGACAGCAAACTAATGATGGTAGCACTGGTGTTTGTCGGTGGTGCGTAGACAATTGCTTGCAGAATTCGTGACAGCGGAGCAGCAAAAGTTGCAATTTTAACTTTGCGGTTGGTGTTGTCACATTTTGGTATATTGTGTTTTTCGAAGACAGTGGAAACATAATCGTAGCTATTACATTTCAACTTTTGACACATTCTCTATTTCCATTAAAAATATTAAACCTTTTTCATACTTCTGTATCTCCTTTTTGCAGACGACTTTACTGTCGAAGTCTAAGTGAACCGCCTGGTAAACCTCTGTCAATAGTGAAACGCCGATTTGTTGTTGCAGAGCGAAAGCAGTTTCATCCACTTAGCAATGGAATCTCCTAGTGCAGCCACCGCTTCAGCTGCTGCCGCTGCAGCTGCCGCCAAACGCGTACAAATCGAGAAGGCACACAATTTTATGCGTCAATATCGGGATCCAGAATCGCGTGAGCTAAAGAAATTATCAGCCAATCAATTTATGGACGTGTGGGCACATTACGATAAAGATGGTGAGTATTAAATAAGAAGGTTGAGTAAGAATTGATTTTATCGGGGACGAAGGCGACTTTTTTGTTGAAAAGTAAAAAAAATTTGGAGTATAAAATACAATAATCCTACTACACTGTAATATAACACCGTGCGACAAAAACAACAAGCTTCAGAACACACGAAACAATCAATATGCTTGCCAAAGTATGGACCATATATAGTAAAACTGCTACTGACGTATTTTTTTTTTTTAAATTAAAAGGACTTTGATAGATTTTTAAAAGATATGATTAATTCAAAAAGTTATTTAAAAAATGCAGTTCAATGTAGAAAAGTAATGTGGATACCAAATGAAAGAGCAAATTCTCTAGAATTAAACAAATATTAGTTTTTTTGGTTCGCGAGGACGATAAGGTATTGAAATTGTCCTTTTAATTAATTTGATTTTTCAAGCTAATAAAGCTAGAAGGATGAAATTGAAGGATATGGTCGTGTGTATACTACATACTTCTTAAAATATATATTTTTTTTTCAAAAATAACAATTTAAAATTTTCAAGGATATTCAGGGATACAATTTTAAAAGGACATTTTCAATACCTTTTCGTACTTGTGCACTAAGTATTAGGTCACCACATATTGGTAAGTGTAGTAAATTTTTTTTTTTAATTTTAAATAATTTTTTGTATATAAACCGCGTAAATTCAAGTTTCAAACTTTATGTAATATTTAAAAAAATCAATAAACTTTCCTCAAAATTTCATACTTTTTCATTAGGTTTTCTAGAATGATTTTGGGTATGCAGTTTTGCAGCCCATTCAATTTTTTATGTCGTTTTCTTTCCTACAAAAAAAAGCTTAAATTAACGGTAAGTTCTAGATACCTTAAACTTTCATTTTATTATTTTTACGTAAATTGAATGGGCTACTAGGCATTAACTGATAAAAACTGTAATGAAAAATTTGGGCATTAAAAAATATTTTTGCCCTTACGTTAAGAAAATAGTAATAAAAATTCATTTCCACATAGCATTTTTTTTAAATGCCTCCAATTTTTTCTATTTTTAATGCCTAGTGGAAATTCGGCATAAGCGATCTAATTAAAAGGCTTGAAATGTTTTCGAGAGTTTATAAACAATGTTAAAAATTAATCTGAAAAAAGTCAAAGCTATCAATATGTTGTGATCTTATGATTATGTCACTCACTGTAATACTGAGATTATATCAGAAAACAGTATGCTCAAGCTTTCAAAACCTTCTTTATATTAAGAGAGCAAATAAAAAAGTACTTTCATTTTAAGTTATCTACTTACCGATATAATCTAATAACAAAACCGCCCTTGTTCTTTCAGGTAACGGTTATATTGAAGGAACGGAATTGGATGGCTTCCTGCGGGAATTCGTTTCGAGTGCCAATGCCACAGACATCAGTCCAGAGGTAAGCGTTGTCTAAAGGAAATGAAATAGCTAATAATAATATAACAACTTCGAGCAATTAGGAAAGTTAGCATCTTTTAATATGAATTGCATTACACAGCTGCATGAATCAGTCTAACAGGCGATCAATAAGAAGTGACTTAAAAAATTCATAAACAGTGCGATACTCTGTTATTTGTCGTTTTTATACCCGAGCGCACTTGTGCACAAGGGTATATTAATTTTGTTCACATAACGGTTGTTTGTAACAGCCAAAACGAATCGAGATAGATATAGACAAATGTATACATAAATGATCAGGATGAAAAAAGAAATCGATTAAGCCATGTCTGTCTGTCCGTCCGTCCGTCCGTCTGTCCGTCTGTCCGTCTGTCCGTCTGTCCGTCTGTCCGTCTGTCCGTGTACACGATAACTCGAGCAAAAATTGAGATATCTTAACGAAATTTGGTATGTAGGTTTCCCTTAATCCAAGGTAGGTTGGTATTGAAAATGGGCGAAATCGGACTTTAACCACGCCCACTTCCCATATAACGGTAATTTCCAGAAATACGAAAACTGCGATATTTTAGTAACTACTAAAGATAATTCACTCAAAATTGATATTTATAATAAGTTTTAGACGAAAAATAAGAATATTATAAATTTTTGGAAAATGGGCGTAGCCACGCCCACTTATGGTTATATGTGTATATCTTGGTAACCGCTACACCAATTTCTTCCAAACTTGGCACAGTTGTTGGCCTTCGCTCAACATACTAAATGGCCGAAAATTTTTAAAATCGCTCAATAACCACGCCTACTTCCCATATAACGGTAATTTTCAGAAATACGAAAACTGCGATATTTTAGTAACTACTGGAGATTATTCGCTCAAAATTGATATTCACAATAATTTTTCGACGAAAAATAAGAATATTATAAATTTTTGGAAAATGGGCGTAGCCACGCCCACTTATGGTTACATGTGTATATCTCGGTAACCGCCGCACTAATTTCTTCCAAACTTGGCACAGTTGTTGGCCCTGGTACAGCATAAAAAATCGCCGAAACTTTTTAAAATCGGTCAATAACCACGCCCACATCCCATATAACGGTAATTTAGAGAAATACAAAATCTTCGATAAATCAGTAAATATTGAAGCTAATTTATTCAAAATTGATACTTGCAACAATTCCTTACCAAGAAATACGTTTATGGTAAAATTTTGGAAAATGGGCATGGCACCGCCCACTTATGATCACATATATGTATATCGGTAACCGTTCTACCAATTTGTACCAAACCCGGTGTGGTTATTGTGCTTGCCACGTGTAAGCAAAACGTTGAAAATTATTGAAATCGGACTAAAATAACGGCCGCTTCTCATATAACGGTAAATTTCAGAAATGCTTGAAACTTCAATATTTCGAAATTAAAGGACGCTAATTTACTCAAAATTGATACACCCCGGCTTACCATCTAGCGGAAGGTCTCGGAAAGGTGAAAAAACATATTTAATACCTGCGCCGGGTATTTAATGTTCGGCTCCGCCCGAACTTAGACTTTCTTACTTGTTTTTTATTCATCATATCATAGTCAATTGAGAATAAACACCTGTAGAAAACCATAGAATATTTATAATCCAAAAAGGTGCACGTTATTGAAAACTAGTGCAACCAAGGCTCAGTAATCCCCACTTTTATTACGCTTTAAATATTTATAGATATTATTACTGCAAAAACATATTGAAATAAATAACCCTACGGCTTAACTGGCTCAAGAAGAATAAATAATAAATATCATTAATGCGAAAGGTGCCTTCTTTTTAACCAAAAAAAAAAAAAAAAATCCAAAATTTTCCATTAAATATATGAATGCATATTTTTAAGACTTAGCTTCACACAAAATATAAAATTTATTCCGGGCGAAAAATCTAATTCATTCAAAAAATTTCCAATCCTACGACATTTTATGGTGCTAAAGCCAGCAGCACTTTCACTGTGATGCTTAAGAGAATTTCCACTTTATCATCCTTTGAGCCCTTACTGATTTCTTTGCCATCCATTGCACACAATTTCTTCAAGTACATATCACTTCACATTACTGACATACATATGTGTGTACATTTAGCTTTGTTGTAACCGTGCGGCATTTGTGTGCTTATTTTTTTCTTTCTTTCTACATTTTTAGGCTGTCACCGACACAATGCTTGAGGAGCTGAAATCTTGTTTCATGGAGGCTTACGACGATAATCAGGATGGCAAAATCGACATTAGAGAGGTAAGTGAGTGAAGTGTGTGGAAGGGGCAATGCTTAAGAAAGACAGCAACAAGAATTAGAAAAGTTAAAAAGTGGAAAGATTAAAAAAAAAATGATGCGGGTAATGAGCAGTAAGATGCGGGAGTAGAAGGTGCGCCAGCAGTATTTAGCATATATTTTCTGATATCTTTTAAGGCCTTTTGAATTTTTTTTTTGTTTTTATCCACAAACCTACCAAAGCATTTTGCTTTCGAGTCTTGTGTTTGTGCGCAGTTTTCTCTGTTTTTTCGGTGCAATCACTTTGATGTCGCATGCAAATTGATTGTCGCATGAAATTGATTTCCTTTCTCTGGTTAAGAAGCTGGCGAAATGAATTGAAATGATTTGAAAGTGCAGGTATATATGTACATACAGGCAGACTATATGGTCGATTGTCGACGTAGTATAAGAGTATGCAAATCTATGTATTTGTGTGTGCATATTCATGGCCCGAAAATTGAGTGCTTTTACGCATTGCTGATGCATGAGTCCATTGGAATGAGCAGCATAAATTTGTTTACTCTAAGAAAGGTGAAAAATAGAAGAAAAAGATAGAGTGAAATGCGGAAAAGATGTAGCTGTCAAAGCTCATATGCTTTGGCCGTTCGTATAGTGAAAGTAGAAAAAAATGATAGAAATACACCAAAATCAGCTTTTAAAAATGAGAAGCATACGATACTCATACGACCTGGCGTACGGGCGATTTAAAAAAGCTTTAATGTATTAAACGGTGCGCCTCATAAAGCAAAGCTGATGAAAGAGAGTTCGATTTTGGCTTAGGTTATATTTAAGCACGCGTGTTATCTATGAAATGCATGATTTGGCATACAATACATACATTTTATATATTACTCTTTGAAGTATGCATGCACTTACATATATTATTAAGTAAGCAGTTCAGAGTTACCTATTCGCAATGTAAGTAAACTTCTTCATCATTTATTATTTACGTCCAATATTTATGAATGCATGAAAATTTTTATTTGGGCAAGGTAAAAAAGGTAAACAGCAACAGTATTCGAATGGATAGAATATGCTGCTGGTAACAGAAGAAGAAGAGGAAGACCTCCTATACGATGGAAAGATCAGGTGAAGAAGGACCTGACTTCACTTGGCTGCGGTAGTAGGAACAGAAGAGAAACTACTAGCGCGCTTTGTAGGGACTCGGCCGAAATCCTTCAAGAAGAACAATATAAAATTTTGCTCCGTTAAATTATGATGAAAATCATTTAACAGCTGCAAAGCTACAGACCACAATTAGTCACGCAAGCTCAAACTTGTTTATAACAAGAAAATGCACAAGACATTGCGTAGGATGGTACTTTCGAAATACCATAATTCACCGCTGCATCAACTTCCTTTGCCTTCTCCTCTAAGCTAAAGAATGCTGCGCTGACTTGGTGTTCATGCCGAATCGACGATTTCAATATTGTGCTTTTGGCGCCGCTGGCAGTTCGTATCACGCTGTCTAGCACCAGATTGAAGAACTCGCACGAAAATGAATTGGCCTGTGAAAAACCTTGTTTGGTCTGGCACGTCTCCGAGTGTTTCTTCCCAAATTGGATGGAGCCAAAAGTTGTGCACAACGTAACTCCAAATTTAGGCATGTCGTTGTAGAAATAGACTTTCTTCTAGCTATCAAAAGCGGCTTTGAAGGCAACGAGAAGATGATGTGTGTCGATTTCGGGATCCCCGTTCTTGTCGATTCGGCAAAACAGACTGTTTTTGCAAGCCTCCGACATTTATTCATCAGACCAGATCGCGATATGCGCCCAAATAGTTCTAGTTGTTGTCTTTGAAGAAATCAGTTGATATTCAGTTGGCCCTAGGGGCTTTGCTATTTTTAAGATATTGCTGTTGTAATCTCCTCTTAGTCTAGTGGAGGGACATGAACTTCATTCGTAAACATTGGCCTGAAACCTTCTTCATTCAACGCATGATCTGCGTCAGTATTCAAAAGCCTTCACAAGTGATTCTCTATGTCTCAAATATACTCTAATCGTTTGCTATCAGATTCCCTCGTCTCTGCAAGAAATTGCCCTGGCCTTGAAAGTGTTTGACTGCCGGCTTATTTTATTTTATTAAAGAATTCTCGTGTCGCGTAGCTGCCTGCCAGCATTCCAAGTCCTTCGCACCAACGAATTTCTGCTGTCTTTTCTTGCTCTTGGTGGTCCCTCCTCATTAGTTTGTACGTCGCTCGCCTAGAAGTTGACTGTATCGTGGCTTTGCATGCTGCGGCAGTTTCTTTAGCAGCGACACAACACTTTTCTTTATATCAGAAGTTCCTGAGTGGATGGTAGTAAGTGTTCTGAGATGGAATATCACTGCTTTTTTATAGACGTGTGATGAGGTTTTACTTTGTATTATAAAACTGAAAACTGAGTACCTGAAATGTTTCTAAAAAATCTGCCGAAAAAGTTGAAAATTTGTTCAATTTTCCTAAGCTTTGTACAAAGTATTGAGCTTTGGTTTTATATATCGACGGCTTAGTGGAAAATCGACCTATCCCGGCAGCCGGTTGGAAAACACCCTACCCAGAAAATTATTCAAGAACACCATATTTCAGAATTTGGTTGAATAACGCCCTATCTTAGCAAATGGTTCAAAAACGCTTTATCTCAGCTACCGACAAATTGAATTTGCATTGAGATAGGGCGTTCTTCAACCAAATTCTGAGATAGGGCATTCTTGACCATTTGCTGAGTTAGGGCGTTCTTTTATTAAGTTATGGGATAGGACATTGTTGAAAAAATTGCTGAGATAGGGCGTTTTGGAACCGCTTGCCGACCTTCTACTAAGCCGTTGATATCCTTGCATGACCTTTTTGATGAGCTGAACTATTTTTTTGCATATTTTAACTCAGAAATTATTGCCTCTGCTATAAAATTTCGCGCCAATGACAAAAACATGAACCAAATGTCCAAATACATGCGGCCAATTTAATTTAGGGCCACGTCACCAGTACGGCAGACAATGTTAACGTCAGCACGCACTAAATCAACTCACAATTTTTAGAATCAACAACAACCACAAAGAGAAACAAATCAAAAAAATCTTCTCACTGACAGTATGCCAAAAAAAATATTCGACAAACAAGATGTCAAAGTGACAGCTGCATACAAAAATGCATTGTGCTGACTGTCACGCTGGCGAACATACAAAAAAAAAAACTACAAAACAAATAGCTTTGCTGCCGAAGGGAAAGAGAGAATAAAAAAAATATATAAATTAAGGCAACAAAAAGTTACATTGTAGTGTTAGAAAGCTAGCAGCGCACTCACTTTAAAATATTTTGTCTTCTCATGCTTTGTAACTTGTTTTTCCTTTGCTGGCGACTGCAGCAACAAGTCACTCGCCAAAATTGCACTACAAAAAAATGCATTACTAAATGATTTCGTGTAAAAAATGCATACTTCTATACATACATACATATGTAGTATATGTATGTGTGCCTCTGCCTTCATGCGTGTGAGCATGCAATTATTCGAGCACAAATACCACTTGCTTTTTTTTGACTTTTTCGCGCCACTCATTATTCAACAGCTTGTAAGTTGTCTTTGGTTTTTCTAATGTTTAACTTCAGTGTGCTTTCTTTCATTTTTCGCGTGAGCACAGCTGCATACGCTTGTGGTTGTGGTGCTGCGGTGCTTGGTGTGGTGGTTCTACCACAAAGGGCCATATGTGTCTTTTTCAGATATTGCACTTCACTTTTAATTAATCAGCCTCGTGGCTCTGCATGCACGTCGTACATATGTGTATGTGTGTGTATGTCTGTGTGACAGTGACAAACAGTAATGAGGTGAATAAATTTTAATTTCTGGCATAAATGTGATCTGATGCGTGATTTATGAATTTATCTTTTGGGCGTTTCTTTTGCTTTACCGGCTGTTGGCGCGATACATTAAATTTATTGAAATAGTATTGTTTTCTAGTGTTTATATGTTAGATTTCGGTTGACAATTCAGTCTGAAAAAAAGTTTTAATTTAAAAAGAGCCACTCGGGCTGGGTCAAATACATACATATGTACATATTTATGAAGGTCAAAATATGTAAGCCAATTTTCGTTGAGAGGTTGCGAGTGAGTGACTTCACCAGGGGATTTTGAGATAAAAAGACTAGTAAAACTAAGCGTGTAAGGAAAATGTTTACAAATTTTTAGATCGTGTCTCTTTTGTCGAAGAAAGTTGTTTAGGAAAAGAATCTAAAATCTTTCCAAAATGACATTTAATTCAGCGAAAGAATGATTGAAATCTAAGAAATCTAAATCATGAAAATATACGGGAAATCCCACTGGATTTCGAAAGATTTCGCAAAATCTCAGATTTCAGCGCAGTGGGAATGTACTATAAGTACAAAATGATACCCTATTTAAAAGATTGCGAATGTCGAATATATGTATGTCTGTACATTAGGATGCATCACTCTCCATGCAAAAAAAAATCGGTACGGGTTATCCATTGGAACTATACAGTTTACTACTATTTTAGACTTCCGCCAAAATATTTCGGAAAATTATTTATGTAGATATGCGTGAGCTGTACCGATTTGAAAATACCTCCAAAAATTGATTATTTATAAGTGAAATTAGTTTTAAAGAATAAGTATTTTTCAAAACAAAAATCACCTCAAATGATAAAATAAGGTCTGCATAAAATTGTTAAAAAACTTTATCAACACAATCAAATATCTTAACATTTTTTCGCGAATAATTTTTGCGCTAGTCTTAAAATATCATACATTTTATAATTCCGGTGGAAAAACCAGCAACTTTGTTTGGTGAGGCACGCTAATGTATGTATGTATGCATAATCGATTATTTAAAGTCTGTACCAGATTCTTTTCTCGAAGCACTTGCGGCACCACATTGTGGTTTTTTAAATCTCCACAAGAGTCTTAGATGGCGCATATGATGACCCTAAATCCTTCGTTCCCACGACAGTCGGGTCTACGTAACCGGAACGACCCAGATTTATAACTGGCCACGGGACTGTCACTCCAGCAATACTCCCCAAAAAGTATTTTAGGAACTTGTACGCTGCTACGACAACAACAACCCTAATTCCTACAGGATCCATCCGATTATTGAGGACGTAGTCCATTAAGAGATTCATAGTTTTACGTCGTTCTCTCCCAAGGCGCCGAAAATTTTTCACAGAGAAAATTTAAAAAATACCAATACATACATATATGCATATGCACGTCTTTAATTTTTACCTCGTACTATGTATTTCTGTACAAGTTTATCTTCCCCTCAACTTTAATTTGATTTCACTGCACTTTTTCAAACTAAATTAGCTGCTATGAAATTGCAATTTACAACAATGCTAAAGTAGTTGCACTCAGTTGTAGACCAACTTACACACAGAGAAGAGAGTGGTGCGTATTATAACAAAATACGAGTAACTTCCAGTTAACCCTGGCTTGTTTTAACTACTTTTTCCATAATTTTCAGTTTCTTTTACTTTTCAACAGCAGCATTTTAAAACATTAATTTCTTTTTCTTATCCTATTTTGTTCAGAAATTTTCTTTTGGCAGCCAATGTGTTGCATTTTAAAATTCCATCATGCGAAACTTGAGCGCTGTAAGCAACTGCAAGTTCGCTGTCAGCAGGCGTTATTGCAACACTTGCAGCATGAATGCGTAAAAATGTGAAGTTTTTCCGCAAATGCTTATTTTTCTGCATAAGTTTTTTAAGTTTGCGCCGTCCTTACGCTCTTACGTCTTTCATTTTGTGCTACAAGCATACTTCTTTCACTTCACATCATACTTTTTTCATTAGCTTCCTCTCGTCATTTATATTTTTCGCTTTTCAACGCACTACTTCTTCGCTTTTTTCACCCGTAGTTTTTGTATGCCTTGGCGAATGGTTGAACAAAAAGAGAATGCAGCAAATTGAAGTAACTCCGCGTCATGCCATTTATGCCTGCCTTCGTTTAGTCCTTGGAAGGATTACAATGCAGCAACTCAACTGCATGCTTCGTTGAGCACGCTCGCTAGTTATCCTAACTTCCAGCTTCAGTTTCTCATAGCCACTTTCTTGAGGGCACATTGGATAAAGTAAAAAACTTTGACAATATGTCGTCGCATTTTCGCCACTGTGATGCTGTTGTTACGTTGCTGTGGCTTCCTGTCGAAGCTCGAGCCCCTTGCCTCGTATTCAGCTTTAGAATTCTAACTGCTTATATATGTATATACGTTCATACATATGTATGCACACGAAAGCATCGCTGCTTGGCAATTTTGCATTTGACTGCTTTTGTATGTTGGCAGAATTTTAATTTTCTTCCGCTGTCATATGAAATTGAATTCCGTTTTCGAAGCTGCGTGTGCTGGCAAATGTGGCTAATGATTTTAGTCGCTAAATTGATGATGGCACTTTATATGCATGCTTCGTTGCATTAAAAATTCAAAAATTGAAGATTAGCGTAGTTTGTGGTGAATTGTAATTGGCAATGCATTGTAGTGTGATATTGAAAATAATGGAATCAGTGTCAACTGAAATTAAATAATGCCACTGAACCCTGGAAGTGCTTCGCCCTTTTGACGAGAAACCAAATCGATCATCATGTTGTGATAGACGGAAGGCACGCTTCCAGTGTTTTAGACGTACATACGTACACTCCGAGTGCCAAACATCGACTTGGACCACTATCATGTTGCAGCCAAGGTACGCACCCGCTTCTGTGCAGCAAAAAATGTGCGCCCAATTATGCAAGGAGAGCTTAATGTCGTAAAGCTGCAATCACAACAGACGGCCAATTTATTTGGCAGTCGACTCTCACACCTGCTCACGGAGAGCACTCTTCAACAAACCGACATACGCGAGCAGTGGAACTACATTTCCCGCTCATTAAGTACCGCCGCCGAAGAAGTAGTCGAGCCCGAAAAAAAAACTTAAATGATGAGGAATGTCAAAAAGCTGTTTTTTGCTTAAAAATTAGAGAAAGTACACCTCTCGAACTCGCAAGGGGGGAAAGTATGCAGTTTACGCAAATTACTTCGGGTTCAGATTTCTACACATTGCTGAAGCATTTAATGATGAAGTGGTGAACTCTCTACAGATTGGTCGAAATCTGATGGATGGGTTGTTGGAAGTGTCTGCCATTTTAGAAGCAATAGAAAAGTGACTTCAATAACGGAGGAAAGCATCTGCTCTGGTACCCAAAACGCAATCAGTGTACTGAGCTCACTGATTGTGCGTTTACAATTGGTCAGGGAGTCGCTTACCCCCGCCGCTCCTAATTTTTCGCATTAATTTCTAACAAGAGTTATGCGGGTAGCAGACTACAGTGAATTGTGTGAAGTTCCAAGGTTGAGAATCACCAGTGGTTTATTTTTGTTCAGATGGGTATCATGCCAGCTAAGCCTAAAACTCACATCTGAACCATACTGCCGTAGTTGCCTGGGTAGTGAAGATTATGGTGGAGTCCTTCCATGCCCTATTGACCAGATATACAGTGGTGGACTTTACTATGGGCCTCTTCGGTATCCACAGCAACGCTCATTCTACACTTGAGTATAGCAAATAATTTTATCCAACAAGCAGTAACTGCACTTATTTATGTGTAAAATTATTTACAACACTCCGCTTTTACTTTTAACTTTCATAATTCAAGCTCTCTCTGTTCTTATCTGCAATTACGTAATTCTGAAAAGCCAATGCGACGTAGTGAATGCCTTCAAATATTATAATTAAAATTTTGGTTTCATCTCACATTTTCACAGATATGAGTTATTCGCATGCGTCTAAGCAAGCAAGAACATTGCGAACACAGTCACACACCGTGTGCGCACTTGCTCGAATTTTCACCGTAAATTTCGCCTCAGTTTCACCTCAGAGCAATTACACTCAGATAACAGCTGTCTAACGCCCCAAAGTATGCTGGCAGCTAAAATGTGCGTGTTAAAATTTAACCGGCTGCATTTAAGCGATGACAGCAAAAACCTTCACACCATAAGCTTTATATATAGTTTAGGTGCTTGTGCGTTTTAGCAGATTAGCAAGAACAAGCATTTGAACTTCAAAAAGCGAATGTAACAGATGCAAATGTGAGTTAGAAGCGCCTGAGGTGGATAGTTTGGTAGTGCTGAGTTTTTTGTTTGGTAGGCTTGTTTGTTTGTTTAATTGATATCGATTTTGTTTTTGAAAAGATAAAAAATATCAACATTTTATTAAATATGTATGTATTTTTTTTTTCAATCAGACACAAGTACCAACATTTTGATCAAGCTCTAGCCGTTTATTTAGTTAAGCCAGTTCACACTCGACTGCGCATTTAGGTCTCAATATCAACACCTGCTTCAGCTTTCAATTGGGCAGCTCGACTCTACAATTTATGCAAGTGTGCTGCTTCACAAAAAAATTTCTAGATACCAATAAATGAGGAGAAAACCGGCGATTTTGCAGCACAACGATGACATTTTACGTTCTGCAATTTGTGCGCTTGAAAAATCCAATTTTGATTTTGAATTCAATTTGATTGCGAATTTGCGCGTCGGTTGCGCTCGAAAAGAGTTTGTCGGATTTTTTTAGCCAAATTTTTATTTCATTAAGCCAAAGTTAGTGAAGTGTGGCAGTCGAAATCAAAACGAAAAATCAAAAGAGAAATTCAAACACAAGAATACATAGGAAAAATAAGCAACAAAAGTAAATCGTTAAATCTGTGTTAATCTGCCAAAGCCAATATGAGAGATTCCACTTTGTACTTTACCTTTTTTCATTAGTTTAGATTTTTACTCTTGGCTGCTTTTCAATCAGCGTTGCCATTTTAGCCGTTTTCCGGCTAGATTTAGCCGGTTTTGATAGCAACTAGCCGGAGAAAATTCGATCTAGCCGGCAGCCGATTTGTTAGCCGGTTTGTAAAAAAAAAGTTAGCCGTTTTTTAGCCGATTTTACTATTTGCCTAATTTTCAGGTGCAAAAAGTAAACAAGTTGTTCGAAAGCAATAATGCAGACCCAATGAAGATTTTTAATGAACTCAATGTTTTACTTTCGCATCTATGCTCCCTAGTGGTTATTAGCGCGGACACATTTGATCCTATATGCTCCCCGTTGGAACCATACCTTGCTCCATTTCCTCAGTTTTATCACAGTTTTGAAGAGTATTTAAAAACAAAAGTAAGCACAAACGCTTTTGACCACGAAGCCGAGAAAATAATTCGAGAAAATGGTCGCTATTTTGTTATCACTTTAATAAAGTAATTACGCCAACGCCTTCCTACAAATATTGCCACACTAAAAAAAATTGACTTTTTTCGGTTGGAAATGCATTAAGAGTAATTAAACCAAAAGTATTTGTTCAACTACAGCAACAAAAACACAAATATAATGCCGACGAAATAACTAATTGTCAAACTATCGATGGCACTATCGATAGTATCGATAGTTTCAATTTTTTTAGACTATCAATACTCATTGATAGTTTTTTCTTATACTATCAAAAATATCGATAGTTTAGTAGGACTATCGATCATCTCTCCCAATTTTTTTGAAATTATACATACATATGTTAATCGTAAATCCCGTTTTGTTTGTATAACTTGTGTTTGTTTTTGAACTTTCTAAAAAGATAAGTATTTTGGCTAAGCAGTTACTTAATTTTGAATGATTATAACTTTTATAAGATAATATTTATTTCACTATGATTCTGTAAAAACAAAGCAACCTAACTGATTTAGCGCTATCGATAGTGCTATCGATAGTTTTGTTTTTTTCGAGACTATCGTGAATATTGAGTCTTTCTGAAAACTATCAAAACTATCGATGGTGTGACTATCGATAGTTTGACACCTCTAGAAATAACATCCATAGAGATGCAATGGCAACGGTTAACGTTACATACCTGGAGTAATTTAGACTCAACTGTAAAATTTTTGGCCGAAGTTTATTTAGTAATAAGTAAGTAGTAATTTCGAAATGCCCTAGGAGAAAACCCTTTTGCTGACCTTTCCAACCTAGTTTTTAGTTTTCCTGTTTTGCCTATAAGTAATGCAGAAGTAGAGCGAATATTTAGTTCAATGAATATAATAAAAACTAAGCAAAGAAATCCAATGTGCGTTAAAACGTTAAACGCTATTTTATATATAAGATACGGTTTAAAACGTGAAGAAAAATGTTGCCATAATTTTACTGTAGATGACGATCTCTTAAAACTAATAAAGTCGATTTTAAAATTAGTTGCAGCTTTTTGACATAATTTTCAATGGGATATCTGTCAAAAAAGCTGCAACTAACTTTAAAGTCGACTTTATTTTGACTATGACTACGGGCCAATGAATTCAGTTGATATATACAATAGTGATTCATTTGATGATGAGGAATATACACTCGATATAAATTAATGGTGTTAACTAGTCTTTCGTTTCTTGCGATTTATTTAAATAAAGCATGTGAATTTTCACTAAAACATTTTAGCCGTTTTTTGCCAGAGTCTATGTGAAATTTCACTAAAACATTTTAGCCGTTTTTAGCCGCTTTTTTTTGCCAATCTAGCCGGTCGGCCCAAAAAGTTCTGGCAACACTGTTTTCAATCCAACTCTAAACGTTGCGGCTGATTTTTTCTGTGATGCAACTAATTAATTTTTTCTTTTTTTCATTTTCTCCTTACAGCTTGCCCAACTTTTACCAATGGAAGAGAATTTCCTTTTGCTTTTCCGTTTCGATAACCCGCTGGAATCGAGTGTCGAATTCATGAAGGTAAGTCATTGAGGAAGCAATTCGACAATCCTTAAAAAAATCGTTACATACCGTATTTACTTATGAAAAAAAAGAAAGTATAAAGACAAGGCGATTAAAGCTAGACCAAAACATATATATTTTGCACTTCCGTTTACACATATTTTCCATGTTTTTCCTATCATATTTTACCACACTTTCAAGCCTCTCACATCTCCTAACTTTTCTTTAGTTTTTTTTTGGATTTATGACCAAACAA
This sequence comes from Rhagoletis pomonella, assembly GCF_013731165.1. Taxonomy (NCBI): domain Eukaryota; kingdom Metazoa; phylum Arthropoda; class Insecta; order Diptera; family Tephritidae; genus Rhagoletis; species Rhagoletis pomonella. The sequence continues at coordinate 27,796,186 of NW_023458562.1, forward strand.
ACACACGTCAAACGGTTACTCATATGTACATACATACATATTTCCTTGTACGAACATAGCTTCGATTGCACGCTCACAATCAATTTGCGCTCAAAAGTTGCTAACTTTAACCCAAGACTGAGCAAGTTTGCTTTGGCCATTAGTTCAAAAAGGGTTAATTGTAAAGAAAAAAGTTGTTTTTAGTGCGAAATGACGGTCTTTCAAAATTAAACAGGGAGGAATTTAATGAAAGACCACATTTTTATACAAATATACGTACAGTTGTCCACAAAATAATAGGAGTGGGATATTTGGCTAGTTTTGGCTATTTGTCTTTTGTTTATTTAATGTTTATTAAATTTCTTTGTTTTAAATCTAGCTGGTTATACAACAAACATAATAAAAATTCACATTTCAAACTTTGTACAAAAATTATAAAAATTTCGTAAATTTTCACCCAAATTTCAAACTGTCAACAAAAAAAGTTGCCAAAAATCAACGAAATTTTGTAGCAGCTTGAAACTTGCACTTCATTAGACTAGAATTGAATGGGCTACATAACTGTAGAAAATAAAAGTAAAGTCGGAATTTGTATGCTCTCACCCTCTAGGATTGTTCTATACCGAAAAAAAAATATATACCCCTAGTGTTTTTTTATTTTGAAATCAAAAAATATTTAGAGGTCGCTCAAAGCACCCACAGTTTGCATGTATTCAATAGGTTTGTTTGCAGTAAAACCTCGCTCCAGCCTTTTGCTGTCATATAAATAATACTCAGAGTAGACAATATAGTCTCGCTGCTTCGGTAAATTTTTTTATTCAAAACTCTTTCTCTTTTTTGTAAATAAATAGCAAACTGAAGGGCTAAATCAAAACCTCACCTATTCGGTCTAGCCATTGCAGCGTGACCTCCATTCCTTTCCCGCTTATTTTTATAAATCTTTTTTTTTTTAATTTATCGAAAAGTGTGGCGAAGTAATGTCGTATGCTGCTGCACCGACTCTTGGTTCCACTGGCGCTCATACGGATGAACTCAAACTTTGTCTCAGTAATAATCCTGTTCATAAATAAATGCATTCTTCCTTCCCGACACCCCATCTTACCCAAAAGGTCTTATTTGATTCTTTTTCAAACACGCGTAACTCAGAAGAGTTTTTTCACTATTTTAACAATTTCTAAGAACATTGCTTCAGTCGATTGATCATCTTCCATGCTAATCACACGCTTAATAAATAACTAAAATTTTTTCAAACCTAACCACAATAAATATTCATTTAAAAGTCGCGCCAACATGGGATGGGCATACAAAATACATTTCGACATGACATTGATATAAATAAATGAATTCAATTAGAGAATGCGACAGCGTAACTGAACCTTCGTGTATTGACAAGGACGCAGGCATATCGCTAAGCAGAAAGGTCGACAGGCAGACAGACTGTGAATTATAGTACATATTTCATGCAACGTTTGCAAAATTAATGCATATCAAATTGTGTGGAAAGAAATTGAGCAAATAAATAAATGACGAAAAAAGAGGAGCTAGGTAGGACGTGGTAAGCAGCATTTTGCATGAGAAAAATGTAGCAACAAAACAAATTTCCTTTCAAGATTGAATCAAAATTTGAAAAATTGCGAAGAAGAAAGTTAAGGAAAATAAAAAATTACTAAACTTTATATCGTTCCGAAGTTTGTATATTGCAAAAAAATTGCTTGCCTAAAACTTTCCTTGTCGCAGCGATTATTAAAAAAAAAATGTGCAAGTCCTCCCTTTCATTAACACTTTGCTGCCGTAAATCCGAAGATCCAACCTAAATATTTTAATCCCACTCATTTTCCATCATTTTTCATTTGCACACCGGATTTAAATCATTGCCTCTAAGCTTACGTTAAGCTATTAATTTTTGCCAGCGCTGTTGTTTTATAGTATTTGTTTTTGTGTAATTTGTTTGCTTTTGGCTTATCATTTCATTCCATTTATGTATTCGTTTACTTATGTCTTTTGGTTTGTGTGTTTGCAGATTTGGCGTGAATACGACACTGATAATTCTGGTTACATTGAAGCTGATGAGCTGAAAAACTTTTTGCGCGATTTACTGAAGGAGGCCAAGAAAATTAATGATGTTTCCGAGGATAAATTAATTGAATATACCGATACGATGGTGAGTTTTGAATGATGTGCTACAATGTTGTGTTGATTAAATGATAACGAGCGCGCAAAGTGGGATACGCAAATGCGTATGTGTTTATGTAAATATATAGGCATGATAAATATGCAAGGTTGCAAAAAAAAAGCTATCTATACCGCACAGTTTGGAGGAGGTGCACGCCCTTCTCATTCATTCTAAAAATTGCATTTGTCATACAAGTGTAGAAAATGGAATGTGAGATCACTGCTTCGAATGCAAAAGCTTTGAAAAATGCGGTATACACTCCACCGCTTTCGGCTGAAAATTTATGTATTTTTCTGTGCAGTATTTTTTTTTTTTAATTTAAAGCTACATATGTAAATGTGGGAGTCCAACCCAGAGAGTAAACGAGCAAAAAGTGTCAGAAAAGTGATATAATGAATTTGTTTAGGGCTTATTTATCGAGCTTAGAAGTGGGTTAGTCGTTTGCCTTAAAAAGGAAGTGTAAGACTATGTCAAAAAAACGAAAATTTTTTTTTTCTTTCGTTCCCATAGGATAGCTTCGTTATCGGCCACAAAAAATAAATTAAAGCAAAATTTCAGCCATCTACCACAATTTTCCAGTTAGCGCTCCCAGAAATATGTTTCGCTACTTTAAAAATAAAAAAATAAAAAAAAAATGCCAAAAATCAACGGTAAATCTTAGCTACTTAAACTTGCACTTTGTTACTAACATTCAATGGGCTACAATTTTATTTTTTTTGTGTAAGATAGAGGGCTGCAATTTTGAAACAATTTATTGTTACCGACAGGCAAATTTTCTTACTGGACCGAAAGAAAAACGTAGTCGTTTTATTTGACACAGTCTGAGGAAGTATTCATTTATTTAAGGGGAGTACCAAGCTCAGCGCGTGTGTCGTTGGATATTTGCATTATCAATACCATCATAAGTATGGTGAGGTTAAGGCAGTTGCTCCAAGCAGGGGCACACTTAGACCATAAGCATCGGCTTTTTATAACATCTCTACGAGCAGTAACTGCTAAGCTATAGCGAAAGGACTGAGTGCCTAGATCAAAGTATCGTAGACTGCAGATTTCGGTCTCGCAGAGACTCTCTGGACGTGTTGCAAAGTGCTATCCAAGGTTTTTAGACCGAAGTCTCACAAAAAGTGGACAGATTAAGAGAATGGGCATCCGGTGTGAACTGTGTCCCGTCAATACACTACAGAAAATTAGAGAGTTGCAAGATCTCCCACCGTCTCCGTTAAACCTTTGGTACCGGTTTTCGCACAGGGTTCACTGAACTGGCACAATGTCTATCTGTAAAAGAGCGATCAGCAAGTAGCCAGCGGTACACTCTAGTTTGAGGATGATAGAGAGCTTCCAGCGAAATTCGGCTCCAACTTTACAGAGCTTAAGGTGTCGAGAAAAATGAGTTAGAAAAATCGCTCAAAAATGCGGTTGCTTTGGGAAGATGGCCAAAAATATTTAGTACAAAGTTTAAAAAGCCCCACATTGGAATGCTACGAAGATCGTTGACGAAATAAACCGATCAAAGAGGTTGCAGCTTTGTAAAAAAAATGAAAACATATGTATTAACGGACTTTTCGCAGCTTTCACGCTTTCCCTTATCCACTAAATCTTATTTTTACAAAGAATGGACGAATAATACTTTTGTGCAGCACTTCTTTGCGTAACCGCTTAAATATCGTTTAAAAGATTTAAAAGATATTAAAAAAGAATCCAATTACTTGACTTTAATACCTTTGAAACCATTATCATACTTTCTTACCACGCTGTAACCTACTTTTCGCTTATTTTCCAGTTAATATATTTTGCACCGGAAGCCTGCATTTTGCGGCTTTAAAATCGTTGAAAGTCAGCAGACGTATTCAGTGAAATGAAATTTTAATTAAATATTGTGGTACTGCATGCGCACATGTAAGTTTCAGTATTATCCTCAGTTATTTTACAGTGCTTACATACCGATAGATATAAGCATGGATACGCACTTTCGAATTGGTATGTACATATATATGCTTCCATAGCACGTGCCATAGCCATACAATCGATAGCTGCATTTTTGGCATGCCAACTCAATTATTTCGAACTGAACTTAATAACCACCACAAATAGTAGAAATGAATGAAATACATAAAATACATAAAAGCTATAAATTATACGAATGTACACAGCAGCAGCAGCATAAATACTTACACAAAATTGTTTGTATGTAAATGTGAGCCGTGCGTGTAGGTGCACCAGTAAACTCCATTTGCGTTTTTCGATAACTATACACATTTGTTTTGCATACTTGGAATAAATACAAAAACTGCTGGGTGGACTACGTTGGTATAAATTGTAATCTATTTTCTTAGCTCGATATTTTAAATAATCCCAGGGATATGAGATAATACGCAAATGAATGACTGCCTTATTTGAAAAATAAATGAAATGCCTCCTTTCTATGGATCCTGGTTGTCGGAAAACTTCTAAAAAAATTAACAACCTTTGAATTTGATGTATGCAAAGGGTGGTCCTTGAAATCAAATTAACGATTTTTCAGTCTCACCCGCTCAATCGATAATACATACCACGATCACAGATATCACATATAAATTTTAGTCCCTATTGGAGTCGGTTAAGGCATGTCGCGATGGGGTCAAAGGCTAGAAGCCTTTATGGAGACTCAAAAAATTCAAAATATTTTTTTTCATTTAATACCCAAAATTGTAGTATTGATAAAGTCAAAGATATCACACATAATTTTTAGTCCCGATTGCAGCCGGTTAAGACGTTTTCATAGGGTAATGTCAATTTTGACCCCTGTGTGACATGCCTGAACCCACTTCAATCGGGACCAAAATTTATATGGGATATCTTCGACTAAAAATTTGCTTCTTACATTTAAGGACGACCCTAAAGCACCTATATCTATGTCATCTATGTTGTGGGCTGGCATGAGCATACTGTATGCTTGAGACTGTAGGCAACCCTGGGCCTAACTCTCGAATGGTGACTGGAAAATAAACCCAATGAAGTAAGCCTTCGTCTTATTTCCCAAAAAAGGTAGGTCATACTGACCAAATCTAGATTTAGTTTAGTTGCATTTAGTTGTGATGCAGAAATGCATCTAGATGCTATAGGAACATTTGAAAAAATGTCGCTTTCCAATTTTTTTCAATTTTTCCGGCGGTAAGGGCTCGATGTGGTATGTGATCTAAAGAAAATTTGAAGCACTTTATTTTTATTTATATAACTGTCTTGCCTGTGGAGAGGTTTAGGTATTATTCACACATTATCAGTAGGGACTCATCCAGAAATCTTATATTTTTTCAGTAAATAAAAAATTCAATTATTGTTCATAAAATTTGGATAAATAACCTTTTTATTAGTAGCGGAGCCATGTTCAGCATTCAAGAACGTATTATTTGCATGCGGTCTGAAATCCCTAAGCAAATATCTACATATGTATGTATGTTCCTAAAACATATAAACTTGTGGTCAGCTGATTAAGTAAGGTGACACTTTAACCAGTTTCGGCTATTTATCTTTGATTTATTATTTTTTGATAAAAGTCTGGCGCATTATATAACCATCAACATTTCAAACTTTAAACAAAAATTATAAAAATTCAACAAAATATACCACTTACACCCTAAAATTTCAAACTTTTTATTGCGAATTTCTACGTATGCAGTTTTATAGTCCATTAAATTTTATTACGATAAAATGTAAATGTAACTGTGCTAGGCAATTTAAAAGTCGAGCGTACTTTAAATCGAAGAAAATGCACAACAGCCGAAAAAAATATAAAAAATCAACGCGATTTTCTAGCGTCTTGAAACTTGCACTTTAACCTACTAAAATTTTTCTAAAAATTAACTTAATCAGCTGATCACAAGGTTATATCTGTATATTTAGTATAAGTACATTGCACGTTTATATCTGTGTATTCGTCAGTTCCAGCCGAGCAGCCAGCAAAGCAATTTGCGGTTGTGTATGCACATGAATTTTAAGTAAATACCGTAAAGCAAACAACATCACTAATACACGTACACTTCCTTAAACTCATACTAGCATATATATAGACACGCTTATGCATTTTCCTTACCCTAGTATATCATTGGTGACAGCCGCGTATTAATATGCAGCAGCGTAATTACAGTACAACAGGATTTCGAGTAAGCAATAGCGCCAGCTGAAATCCCAATAGCACTGGCGAGTAAGTTTATTTATGCATTCAGTTACTGAAAGCGTGACAAGAGCACACGTGCAAGGCATAGATGCGAAGATTTGTTGGTTTAACACCCGCATAATTTTTCAGAAAGCCTCAGAGCTGCTGCAGCAGCTGTAATTGGCAAGAATTCACTGCAGCCGCAGTACTACTACCCATCCAAAATTCATTTTATAGACTAATGCTTCCTTCTTCCCCTCTGTCCCTCTCTCTCTCTCACAGCTGTATTCGTTGCTATTCTGTACTACTAGAATATACAGCCGCCTTGTTGCTCTGCTCTGCGTCTTGACTCGATTAATTATGGTTGGCGCATAAGTGGAAATTGCGTTGACATTCGTGGTTTTCATCCACTGACACTTTGACATCTCGTGGTCGGCCAACAACTACTTTAGGCTCAGTTGCTCAAATGGCATCAGAGTATACACGCACTTCAAAAAGTATTTGCACAGAGCATGTTTCACAATATATGCAACAATTTTTAATTTTTCCGGTAATTTTTTATAAAAATGTGGTTTATACTACAACAAAAAACATAAAAATATTATTTCTACACTTTGTGAAAAAATTCAGGAAAACTCAATAAATCATAATACAAATTTTCAAAAATTTCTAAATTTTGTGCAAAACTTAGGAAAATATAATAAATATTCATGCAAATTTTCAGCTTCTTAATATTTTTTTTTTTTGAGTATGCAGTTTTGTAGCCCATGGAATTTTTGTAAAAGTGCAATTTTTTACACGCGTTTTATTCTATAACAAAAAATTTCGAAAATACTTAGAAAGGAAAAATGCGAAAACTTTCAACAAATAATTTGAAAAATCTTCAAACTTGCATTCTTTTTCTAAAAATTAATGGGCTATAAAACAGCACACGTTTAGAAGTTATATTTTTATATTTTTTGTTGTAGTATGTTGTAATATTACAATATATGATTGTGAAATAATATCTGTGTCAATACTTTGTTCCCTTAGTGTATTTAGTTTCTCAATATAGACGCCGTTGTTTGTCACACTCTGCTCTGATCTTTACTGCCTGTCACGTCTGTCCTATAGTTTCGTGTGATGACCACTGGCCACATAGCCCCAAAGCTTTGTTGCCACCATTGCGTTGCTTGTAATTAATTCGTGTCACTATTTGGGCAAAACGCACATGTGGACATACTCTTAGTGTGCATATGTATGCCCAAAAGTGTTTGTGTGTAATCATTGCCACGTTATTAAGTATGTATAAATGCAATGGCAAGAATTTCATTTAGAATAGTTTATCACCTAATGAGCTCTTTTTATTCAGATTTTTTTTAAGAATGATTTTTTGTATTTTAGGAGTGGAAATACGATACGAAATTTTATTTACGTTTATCTTCAGAATAACTGCATAAAACTTAAATCTTTGTTAGTGGAAAAGAGGCTGCCCGAGAATTGCTTTAATTAAAAAAAAAGTAAACAAAAATTAGTAAACTCTCGATTTGTATTTTTTTGAGCAAGATAAATGGATTGTGTTTGCTGCTGATTTTTAAGAGAAAAATGGCCCATATTTTTTGGCAGAGAATAGCTATAAATTCTTATTTCTCATTTTTCGCCATTCAGAAGAAGCAAATTAAGATTTATAAAAGTATATAATTTTGGAGCTGATACTTTCTAAAATCCTCATAATACTCCAATCCCGAAAAGTACCAGAAAAGTCAAAAAATGCCCAGAAAAAAAAATTAAGACTCCGGAAAGATGCTGAAAAAAATGAATTCCGAAAAAATATTAAACTGTACAGAGACATTCTCGAAAAGTCTCCGAAAGTCACGAACAAAATTCGAAGAGTACAGCACGAAGAATTTCGCAAAATCGTGAGAAAATCCTGTCAGTAAACAGAAAAAGCCCAAAAAATAAATCAAACAGCTCGCGAAAATTCTGTTCGGTAACGAGAAAAATCCCGAAAAATAAAACGCGTAAAATTGGGCAAAGTCCCAAAAAAATCTGATCAGTAATAAAAAAAAGTCCATAAAAATAAAACTCGTAGATTTGATCAAAGTTCTGAAAAAAATTCTGATCGGCAACGAAAAATAAATCCGAAAAATAAAAGTACCGCAAAGTCCCGAAAAAAATCTGGTCGCTAAGAAGAAAATTCCCGAAAACTTAAATGCGTCAAATTAGTTAAGGCCCCAAAAAATTATGACCAGTAATGAAAAAATTCGAAAAATAAAACTTGTGGGATTCCGCAAAGTACCGAAAAAAGTGTGATCGGTAACGAATAAAAATCTAAAAAAAAAAATTCGTGAAATTCCGCAAAGTTCCGCAAAAAATTCTGGCACAAGGAGAAAAATTCCGAAAAATAAACACGAAAACCTAGGCAAGGTCCAAAAAAATTTTGATCAGTAACGAAAAAGTCCCGAAAAATTAAACCCTTAAGTTTTCACAGCCCCAAAAAAATTCTGGTCGGTAACGATAAAAATCACGAAAACTAAAATGCGTAAAATTAGGCAAGGTGCCGAAAAAATTCTGACCAGTAATGAAAAAAAATTCGAAAAATAAAACCCGTAGATTTGATCAAAGTTCTGAAAAAATTCTGATCGGTAACAAAAAAAATTCGAAAAGTAAAACTCGTGCAATTCCACAAAGTCTCGAGTACGTACTCACCGGTAACAATAAAATAAACCGAAATATAAAATTCGTAGATTTGCACAAAGGAAAAAAAGTTTTAAAAAATATTTATAACGCGTAGAATTTCTCAAAATTCAGAAAAAAGTCAAATTGGTAACGAAGAAAAGTCCCGAAAAAATGCGTAAGTAAATATTACCATAGTCATAAAAAATCTAACCGGTTATGAAAAAAACTCTTCAGAAAATATCAAATTTCTCGGAAAATCCGAAGTTTCTGAAAGAGTTTTATTTGAGGGAAATGTCTAAAAAATAAAATATTACCGGCTTTTTCAGCGAAAAAATATAAGGCAAAAGGTGTAATCGGTATTTAAAGGATGCCGTGAGAGCATAAATGGCGTAATACATATTTTTTTGTACATCTATATATATAAAATTCAAATTATGTATGTACCTATAGACACACTTGGCTCCTAAACGAATAAGCCGATCGTAACCAAATTTTACACACGCACTGGATATCTTCCAGGGATGGTCACAGGGTAAAAAATATTTTGATATATAAAGGGGGCGTGGCCCCAAAACGTGGACCCGGGTAACCTTAGGATGTATTTGTTTAATATGGGTATCAAATTAAAGCTGTTCATGAGTGCTTTAAGATAGAGCAATTTTCATATAGCTGGGTGACTAGGGTCTCGAGATATAGACCAAAATGTGGACCTGGGTAACCTTGGGTGTATTTGTTCAATATGGGTATCAAA
>NW_023458562.1:27805888-27876602 GCF_013731165.1 Rhagoletis pomonella
TTCATGAATGCTTTAAGATTGAGCACTTTTCATATAGCTGGGTGACTTGGGTCACGAGATACAGACCAAAACGTGGACCCGGGTAAACTTAGGCTGTATTTGTTTAATATCGGCATAAAATGAAAGCTGTTATGTCAAAAGTATGCGGAAGCAAATAAAAAAAAAATTAAAAAATTCATGAATACCGTTTTAGTGAAAAATAAAATTGAGTAATGTGGACAGTTCTTTAATCTTCTTTAATATAAAAATTAATATAAAAATAAGTAGGGTTTTCCTTCCTGACGCTATAACTCCAGAACGCACGAACCGATTTTCACGGTTTTGCATTCGTTGGAGGTTTATAGCTAGGAAAATTCAGGAAAAATTTCAATAGAAAAGTATATGGTGTGTGAGTATCCCCCACGAAAATAAGTATGTTTCATTTAAAGTAGATGGTGCCATTGTTTAACAGCTATTCATTGCACTTTGCTCAGTTAATTTCATGTGACACTAGCGAATACCCGGCGTGCTTCGCTGCGCCTTAAAAGTAATTTTGTTTTGTTACTCCCTCTCACAACATTTGAAAATATTATTTAATATTGCTGTACATATTTGTATAGTAGGGAGATTTTTTCAAATTATATAAATATACGTTATTTGAATATTGAATCAATACACGTTTGAGGAAAGGGTGCGATAGTAGACTCCAGTTATAAGATTATAAATTAAATTTCCAAGAGAAAGTCGGTTCTTTACATATTTTCTAATTACCTTCGAAAATATATTAACTCAAAAAAAAAATAAACAATGCTTCATAGATCGATTTTTTGAAATCTAACTTCATAAAGTTCTTTAAAAATATTTTGTAAATGAGGCCATAAGAGCTTAGGGGGAGAGTTACAACACAAAAATACATTTAAGGCGCAGCGAAGCACGCCGGGTAATTGCTAGTAACTACATAAAGTGGTTTCAAATGTGACAAATTTTTTAATAAAAGTCGCTTATTCCTTCATTTCCAAATCTTTAAGCCATGAAGAAAGTATAGTTTTTTAGTGCCACTCCCTTCTCTATTCAGAAAAAAACGCTTAAGCATTCTTGCAACAATTTTAGCCTTAAACCGTTTATTAGGCAAAAAAGTACCGAAATTGTGAATTTTTTCATTGTCACTCGAAGAAATTATAATTGTTTTTTTTTTATAACTTTGGGAAGTTTTCAAATAGAATGCTCATGTTAAAGGCAATGAAAGTTGGCATCAAGTACAACATACTTGTGAAGTTTCAAGAGTGTGCCACCAAATTGATAAAAATGGCCGCATGCAGCATATCTGTTGCAGCTATTTTTTAATTCTTGATAATCAACGATTTTTGAGTTAAAAAGTTTAAGATACTTCAAAATTTTAACATTAACAGTGGAAACTTTCTTCTTGCAAAAACAAATCAATCTAGTGTAATAAAACTACTTTGCCACCTAATAAAAAAAAATACATTGATTATTGTGAAATAAAAATTGATTGATTTGAGAAACAAAAATTCCAATTTTACAAACACATTCGAAATTCATTCTAAAATTATTCATGCCAATATTTAATTACATTCAACTAATATGACATTTAAGTTAAGGCGTGCGAGTAAACGTGTCAGTTAACTGCTGTGTGGTGCTACGGCGCGTATACGTTACACACACAACTATGGGTATATGAGCACGAGTTGGCATTTTGATCCTTTTAGTATAACTTTTTTAAGATTTCATTTAAATACAATTTTGCGATGAAATCTTGTTCTTAATGCAGAAATGAAGATAATGCATTGTCTAAAACAAGTGTGCCACCATTTTCGACGAAAATCACGTTTTTGTCAAAAAATTTAATAACTCTTGATATTTGCTCATATATATCCGCGATACAAAGTAAATCACAAAGCGTAAATGCAAATGAGATTTTTATCTACATACTTGCAGTATTTTATAATAACCAAGTGTACTGAAAGCGTATGAAAATGGATTTAAAAGTCAAGCCATATAAACATAAATAATGAAAAGAGTTTTTATAAGCATAAACAGGAATTAAGAACTTAAGCTTAATTAGGGTTAGAGCAATATAAATGTATATGCATAAATATATCTCCACAAAAAATTTTTATTAAAATTGATGAGCAGCACGAGGTCAAAGGCGGCCCACACTCCTGTGTGTGTTGGAATGCATGCTTGCTACAAGGCAGCAAACTTTTACCTACTAAAGCTCAATGTTTTCTTTACTTTCTTTGCCCATAAAGTGAGAGAAAAGCAGATAAGCATAGCAAACCGCACACCTGTGGCAACTGGTTTTTGCCGCCGTAACTACAGTAAAAGCCACAACCTCTTCAGCACCACTTCAACTGTCAATGTTAATGATTTACTACGTTTTTTTTTGTGTGCTGCCTCACCGCAGTCGCAAGCATTCTGTTGGGAGCTGAAGTATGCAAAAATGTCGGCTGAAAAAGGCGATTAAGGGAGTGTGAGCGTAAAGTTTTTCCCAGCTACCAAGCGCATGAATTACACATTAGCAAAAGCTTTAGCGCAAACCGTTGGCCAGGAAGCAGACAGTCAGGCAGGCAGGCAGCCAATGATATGTACATGCTTGCAGGGACTGGAAACAAAAAATCTAGTAACGCACTTTGCCCTAAAGGGATCTTGTTGGGCAGCACGTAGGCACACTGTAGCGCATGTTATCGTAAATATGGCTGTGTGCCGTTCCGTGCCGTGCCGGTGTGTTTAAATCGATGTGTGCGTGCAGAGTAATTGAACATGTCACACGAGCAATCTTATCAGTATTTTAGGCATTTGCGTACCTAAGCGCCAAAGTGCTATTTTGCGGCATAAGGTGGCAACCTTTCTCCTACCACAGCACACAGCATCCTTTCTATTTATCTTCATTTGCAGCATTGTGTGGTATCCAGTTGGCTATTATTTCACAACCTGCTTGCAAGAACTTTTTAAGCAACGCAACAGACATGCATACAACTCAATCTCCCCTTCCGCCATTAACCTTTCTCATTTGCCTTTTTGCCATTAAACGCCCACAAATGCTGATTCATTTCAATTGATATACCTTTATTTTGTTTTAAATATTTTTCTGTTGTTGTTGGAGGAAGCAAATCTAAAACAAAGCTTAAGGAACTTAACTGTGTGCGCGGTGCGGTGTGACGAGTTTGTCAGGTGTGTGGCAAGAGATATGAAACTAGCTTCGCGGCTTGAATTGGCGGGAAGTGTAAGTGTGGCTGTGGTTGGTCGGTCGGCGTAACGTATGTACGTGAATTCAAGTTTTTATGTTGAAAGTTTGACAATTCAAAAACTTTTGGAGGCACATCGCAAATAGCAATAAAAATGGAATAAACACAAGTATCTAAGTTTAATTTCTAGTGGAACTGTACGTTGAATACCCAATGCAAATCTTTGGTAGTTTTTAAAGTCCGCGTTGAGAAATTGGAACGGTTATTGCGGTCTCCCAGAAATCCTAGAAATTCGATTTGCTGATGGTGATCACCTCACGACAATCAATAACACATGTCCGAGTGTATTTCACAGTAGTTCAAAGCTGGCATTTACTGTTCATAATACACTGGAGCATTCATGCTCCACTCAATTTATTAATTTTTTTTTTTTTATGAGATCTTATAAAATTTGCAAGAGACCGGTTGAGCCCGATTTTTGAATTTTCATTTCCTTGTATTAATTTTTTTGTAGCAATTTTAAAGAAAATTGATTTACCTGCTCCAGTTTATAAATGCCATAATCAAAACTAGTTAAAAACAATTGTGGGGATCATCCAAAACGAAAAAATCCAAAAAAAAATTTAAATATAAAAAAAAATGTTTACCAAAATAAAATTTTTGTATTTTTTTAAAGAAGTTTTGGGTTATTATAAATCAACGCCACTTAAAACTTCCACTGCATACTCTTACATACAAATTTTTCTAAAAACTCAAATAAAAAATATTTTTAATTTTCGTGACATTTTTTTATAACATTTCAATTTCTTCTGTAATTTTTTTTTTCATTTTTGCTGAACCATATAATCCTTTTTAACTAGTTTTAATTATGTAGCATTTATTAGCTGAAACAAGAAAATCGATTGTCTTCAAAATTGCTATTTTGCCGCATTTTGCACTAAAAAATTGTATTTAAACATATAAGAATTCGAAAATCGGGTTAATTTTATTTAACAGCTTTCATTAAATTAATCAAATTGGTTGAAAAATGTGAAATATGAACATTAAATTCTAGTTTTTTACCATTGTGCATTTGTTGTTGAGACCCGACGCAAAACTGTGGGTTCTTAGCTTTGTGTGACAATATACTACACAAGAAGAGGTCTCATAAAAAATACTTAAAGGCCTACATATCCTATTCTCAGATCATAGTCGATCTTGGAAATCGAATCAAAAATAGTCATTCAAAAACTCATAAATCTACAAAATCGTATTTTCTGACCTAAATCGACAGGTCGCGACCTCTAAATGACCTTTAAAAATTTATAAAAATAGGCAGGAATATTTCTCATAAAAACGAATAAAATTAGGGGGCAGGGTCTTGAAATTTCAAAAAAAAAAAAACATTTTCTATGGACACCCTAATTAAAAAATTTCAATAACTAGAAAAATGTTGAATTTCTGATACGGCGTACAAGGGAATCTGTTATGGCAAAAAATTCCTAGTGAAAATCTTAGCTCTTCATACGACTCGAAATTCTTAATTAATAAATGTGTAAACTCGAACATAGTAAATACTGTTGTACTATAATGAGACCTCTTTGCCAATCATCCACTAAGCTAAATTCAATAAATATTTTCAACAGAAATGAAATCAGATTACTTATTTGTTACCTAACTGGCCACAACCGAATTTGTGCTCATTACGCCAACTGGGTTTATACTTCGAGACAGAATCGGACTTTATCTTGAGGACGACAAAATCATACAGTGGGTTTAAAAACATGACAACGACTTTACTGGCTTTAAGGTATTTTCGACGATTTTATTTTATGCCTTCTTTATTTTCACTGGCCCTAATTTTGCGCGTCACTTTGGCCTTGTTTTTCGTTTGTATTTATACGAGTAGTTCCATGTCGTTTTTCCTCTTTTACGCATTATCGCGAATTTCAAACTTTTACTGCCAATCACTTGTTTGACTTTTTTTTTACATGTGTTTTTAAGTAGTTGTGTCTCGTTATCGCTTTTTCGCTTCCTGTCAATGTGGCAGATTTAACTAGTAGGCGAACAAATTTCTGAAGTTTGTCATAAAACTAATTGAAGTCGTTTTTCGGTGATTTAAATTATGAGCGTATTCGTATTCTGCGCTTTCATTTAAATTTTTACTGTACTTTATTTCTGCAGAAACAGTTTGTGTACAAGCAAAAATATCTGTAATATTTTCAAAGTGTAGGCAATGTGAAGAGGCGTGTGGTGTTTATTAATTACGCAAAATTTTGGCTGCTGTTTGATGATTTGAAATTTGGGTTAAAAATATGACCGAACAACCCCGATTCGAAGTGCGGAAAGTGTTTGATTGATAGCACATGTGCGTGTGTTCCAATTGCATCTTTTGGCCTTTTCTACGTAAGATAGGCAGATATGATGTTTGATGATTTCTTAAATCACTAGCGGTATTCCAATATTTCTCTTGTTTTAAATTAAAAAAAAAAAAAAATTAATTTTTTAATAGGAACTCTTTGGCGTTAGAAAATACACTTGAATTTCCTTAAAGAATGAAAAGATTTTATAGTACTCAAAGCGCCAAAGTTTTTAATTTTCATATTTTTATTTGGTTTCGTAAAAATAAATTTTTCAAAATTTTGCCAAAAGTTTCTCAGTATTTTTAAAGGTCATAGGAAATTGAAGAGGTTGTCTAGATAGAAAATATAAGTATATGTAGCTTCAAGTTTGAATTTTTCTTAAACTTTCGAAAAAAGTAGTCACTTAGATTTTTACTCAAATAATTTTTGAAATTTAAGAAATAAAGTCGTTCGTAAATTTTCAAAAATAAGACCTTGTGAATTGAAAAAATTCGGATTTGTCGTAACTTTTTTAATATTTTTGAAGAAACTTGGTTATTTTTCGAAAAATTTTAGGCATTTATAAATATGCTAGCGTTATTTTGGGGACTTTTAAAAATAAAAAAAAATACAATTTTCTAATTTTTTTTAAATGGCGGAGTTTTATTTATATAATGATGAATATTAGAGTATTATTACTAAAAAACATTCTCGTTTGATTTAAAAAAGAGTAGCCTATATTAAAAAAAAAAAAATAAAAATTTATAAAAAATGTTTGAAAAAAAAGTTTTTTTAGATTCAAATTTTTGGGAGTAAGTGAAATGTTTTGAAATTGTTTTGTATTAAAAAAACTTTTAATTTTCATAAAATAAATCTATTTTAGAAAACTATTATTATCAATGCCTAAATACTCCCAATTCCAATGATATTCTCCTTACCCTTCAAAAAGGAAAAAAACAAATTTCGATTCACTTAAATGCTATCACTTCTTAAATCACATCAAATGCACTAAAGGGGTTAACTCAGCACGTTCATCTCCAGCTGGCTGGGCACAGATTTTCCTAATCCGCAGTAAATAGAATAAACTGAATTATTACTATACGAACAACAAATGCAACGCAGTGAATTTAAAACGCTACTCATCTGAGCGTTTGTTATCCAACAGTAAATCAGTGAGTTCGTTTGAGCGCACCTTGTGTGCCAGTTATTGTTGTTGTTATTATGGCAGTAGCATAAAATTTACTTAATTACCGTCGGGAACGCTTAGAGTGACCTTAAGGGAGCCCGACATCATCAGGTGGCGCGTGAATAGAGCGGAAAGAAAGTATACAGTGTGCCATACTTTACATATTTAATTCCAGGCGCTAAAAGTACCAAAGAGATGCAGAAATAGCGAAAATATTTGCCAGCAGTAAAAGTGTTGTGTGTGTTGTGTAATTTGAAATGTAAGCTCTTAGCGTTGGTTAGCGCGAGCCAAGCTATTGTTTAAGTTCAAAAATTAAATTATCTGAGGAAATAAGAGTATTTGAGTTTTCAGCAAATTCATTGTAAAATTCACTAATTTATATGCTGAGCTGTGTTCACTACACTTCGTTGTCTTCATTTCCGCTTCTATTCCGTAATACACAATACTTTCTCTTATCTTCTTTTTGCAGTTACAAGTCTTCGATGCCAACAAGGATGGACGTCTACAACTCTCCGAAATGGCCAAGTGAGTAAATATGTATTCATTTCGCTTTGTTTTGTATTTTGTTTAAGCGCTGTGCGAACATTTTGTTCAGTGTACTTAAAATGCATTTGTAGCGCTTCGTTGGGAATTGTAAAGTTTTTATTTCTGTCTGATTGTGTTGACATTGGCAGTTAAGAGTTTACTGGCGTAAGAAATTGCATTTTTGCTAATTGCTTGATTTTTCAAGCGACTGGTAAATGAGTTAAACTTTTTGGGGATTCTTTTATGATGCAACTGTTTATGGAATTAAAATGGCGAGGGTGCTTATTGTGGCCGTTTCGACCACTATATTTTTTATGAATTCAAAAAGCACGCTTTTTCGGAGCTAACACCAATGAAGCTTGTAGAAAAGAGAGCTCAGAATACTTGCTGTCAAAATTTTTAGCTTATCATCTGTTGTCAAAATTTTTTCTGATATGAGTCATTGTACTATTTTCATTCTCCTTTTACTCTGTTTAAAATCTATACCATCTATGAATAAATCTAAGCAAATTGTTGGGTGTTAAAATGCTCAGGAGTTCGTCTCTCAACACCAAAAGTCTCATACCTAATTCTGGCAAGTTCCGCTTTATCCCCTTCAAAACAGGATGGAAAATCTTTACTATTTCCCCAAGCAAATAATTTCAATATACATGCTTATTTTTGCATCCAAACCTTTGCTTTTTTCATTCTTTTTTTTATTGTATCTGCATATTTTATGCATTTCTACCTTTTCTATTTTCGTGAACTGCAGACAACTTAAGGCAAACTGATTTCCTTCTCACAATTTCTGCTACCGATACTCTTTTTTTATTTTCCTCACTTGACCTGCTCTGGTGAACATTTCCGTATTACTAACTTTGCACTGAAACTAGTATGTACATTTGTAATCTCCCTTTATTCATGTCCGATTCAATAATTTCCCACTCATTAACATACATACGTACGTATTTTTCTGCTATTTGACATGTTTATTTTCTCTCATTACAGATTGCTTCCGGTTAAAGAGAATTTCCTTTGTCGTCAAGTTTTCAAGGTAAGTGCTGAATGATTTGCATTTTCTGCTATTCACCCTTTAAAGCCCAACCAACTAAACGGATTTCAACCACTGTCGGGACACAGATAAAAAAAGGCAAGATAAAAATAAAAATTGAAGGAAATTATAATGAAAAAAGTTTGAAAAATGAAGGTATTGATACATATACTTTTGCTTATAGTTAAGCTGAAAAGGGTTTCTAGCAAAGAATGTGGCGGAAGGAAACCACTTAAATCAACAGTTTTTTATAAACTTAATTAAATTGAGTGCAAGCAAAAAGAAATCAGAACAATCGCTGTCAGCAGATGAGGCATGCGATTGACATTAATTGCTTATGAAAGCCAAAGTACTTGGCTAGTAGTTATATTTAGAAATACTTAAGTATATGTAAATGTGTATAATTTTTCTCAAAGAACGTTTTGGATGGATATAATATAATCGTTAGGTATAAACTTAGGTATACACTTAGGCCTTGATTGTGATAAATTATGGAAGTACATTTTTAATACTTTTAGTTTTTATGCATTACATATTCTTGGTCTTTACTGCTTACTACTAGTAATGCTTTTGAAGAAAGTGCGACTGATTTAAGTTATATTTATTTGCAAATTGCACACATCTATATATGTATTTCTTCTTTTATTAAAATTTTTTTAATAAGGCACATTTTGTGCATTTTTTGAGTTGTAGTTTCTTATTGTTTTATTGTGTTAAAAAGCGTTTAGAAAGTGATTTAGAACGCAAATAATGATTTCAAAAGGGAAGCTATATATGTGTGAAAAAATAATACAGGCATAATTAAAAAGAAAAAGTAATATAAAAAATATAAAAAATATTAATTTTTTATTCGGTAGAGCCCAAGCACATCCATTGGCAACAAGGAAATATATTTTTGTATCGAAATGACAACATCGTGCGACAGTGAATTTTACACACAAAAAATTAATATGCTCGCAAACCCCCCCTATAATAAAACTTTTTTTTTTTCTCTTTGACGTCAGATATGATTGAATCATAAAATTATTAATAAAATTCAGTGCAAAGTAGAAACATAGCTTGGGTATCAAATGAAATGGAAAATTCTGTAGAATTAAAAAAGTTTAATTATTTTTGTGCAAAGGCAAGCCTAAGTCCTATGGATCACCCTATATATAGACATCTTTATAGGTATATGCATTTATCGCCAAGTTTATCTCAATATACATCAAAAACGGCATCTTTATTTCGATATATTTGGCTTCGATATACAATTTATCTATATATTTAGCGTCTACCATGTGTAAATTATTGCTAATTTTCCGCAACATTTTTTTTTTATTAACAACAAATAATTCATTATCGTTATTTTTTTTATACATATCTTTATAATATACACATATATACATATGTATGTATATTGATATTCATCGTGGCGAACGATATATATTAGGGCGGTGTAATTTGTTCGGAGCAAAATTTTCAAAGAAAGTGTATAGCAAATTCAACTTTTAAGATTAATTCTAAGCAACAATGGTGAACAAACTATATACCATATAAAAGACATTTGACCCTCCAAATTTTCAAAAGAAAAAGTAGTATATTGTATGAAGAAAACACAAAATGTTGTAAATGGTAAATTAATTTAGTTCAGAAAAAATGATTAAACGCTGATTTTTTTTTAATTTTTTTTGTATAAATGTAGTTTGTACACCACTTTTGTTTAGAACCGAACGTTGAATTTTAAAATGACATACACTTTTTTCGAAATTAAATTACTCCGCCCTAATATACATACATAAAACTTATTTTTATATCGAAGAAAACCGCAACTCCTTCGGGGGAAAAAATCTAAAAAATCAACGGTAATTTTTGGCCACTTCAAACTTGCACATTATTGCACTACAATTGAATAGCTATAAAACTAGACTCAAAAAATTTTAACACTTCTGAGAAAAAATTTTGAAATGCGGATGAAAATTTGATGATTTTTGTTCAGTGTTCTGCAAAGTTTCCAGCTTGAAATTGTTTGGCGTTTGCTATAGGCGGTATACACGGTGCGTCTGGATCGCGAGTCGGTTTGGATGTGTTAGTGAAAATAAATATGTTTATGTTAGTTACACCGACATGACTCTGCATAACTCTACTGTTTGCGGCCGAAAGGCGAGTTAACACATACCCAGATGACTCGCGAGTCAGACGCAACGCCTATGGCGCCTATTCGGGAATGAACCGTAATTTAATTAAAAAATTTCAAAAATTAATAAATAAGTATTAGTGAAAAAATATCATTTCAATATTTTTAATATACCTGGCCAAAAAGCTCCAAATACAATAGCATTAAACTTTCAACCTTGACCTAAGAAAAAATATGTAATATCATTTTTAATTTAGTCCAAAATGATATGTCCAACACGGTACGTACATGGCGTATGAGTTACTCAGATGAGATTAGAATGTTACTCATACGCCGTGTACATACGTACGTTGGATTTTAACTTTTCCATGATAAATGGTAGATCCAATATGGATCTATTTAGAATTTTTAAAATGTGGCACCAGATTTGAGTCCAGCATTCATCGTAAAAATAGTTCAAGACTCTTTGAGAGCTTTTTCTTATTGCTGCATTCCCTATTTATTTACCTATGCATGATAGCAATTAGTGTGCCAAAAAGTATGAATTGGCGTCAGTGCTTTTTACCCCCCTTTTATTAGCTCGGGATGTAGCTATGTAATATTGATGCGCCTAAAAGATGCAGCGATTTCTATTCTCAAGTTACATACCTGATAACAGTACGAATGGAAATTATAAAAGCGAGGCTTTAGTTTTTAAACTATAATTTTATTTTCATTACAAACATGTTCAGTCCTATGAGAATTTATCTAATGATGTTTGCAAGAATTTCTGAAAGTTTACAGTTTCAAGTCGGCTGTATAGCTAAAGTGTGAATGATTTTGATAAGAAATCACGAAAAGAAATAATTTTCTAAGCAAACGAGAATAACAAGAAATAACCACACTACTATTTATAAATCCACTTTTTCTCTCTCCTCCATAACTGCTTTAAAAGAAGCGCAAAAGCTGCAAACCAAGCATACGATTTTCATCTTCTGAATTTTGGAAAAACTCCACAAAAAATTTACGACTGAAATATTGCATTATCACTGGTCATTCTCACCATATTTTAACACTCTATTCATCTTTTATCTACAACTGTGTACATTTCAACAGCCCATTTTATGCTCTACTTTAGCTGCGTGCCTCTTTCATCTTTCATTTCTTTTTGTCTACGAATATTTGGATTTTAAAAAAGGCAAAAGTTTCCTTCTAACTTATTGAAAAAGTTAGCAACATTTGTGACACTGACAGACATTAGCCTTATAAGATTTTGGATTAAATTCAATTCGTGGACAAAAGAGATAAATGTGGCGTTGTGTATTTGCAAGATTCTTTGGAAAATTTAAGTTGCATTGTAATCCAAAAAGTTGCGAAGAAGTTGTAGAAAGTTTCACACAAGTGCCACTGAAATTAGAATTAAGCTCGCAGGCTAATTTGGCAACGATTGAGAATACTGCGAGCAGAGAATGTATTTTCTTTTGTTTCTTTTAACTTTTTGTGTTGGCATTTTAGCGCAATTTAGAATGAGATTGAGTCATTTGAGGAAACTTTGTTAATAAGCAAAAATATATACAAAGCTTTAATTTTTTTAAATTATGAATGTTGAAAATAAAATACGCTAGTAAAATTAAATTAAAGTATTTGAAAACATTAGTTACAATAAAAAAAAATTTTTCTCATACAGGTGCATGAAATTATGCTACGAAGTGTTCTCGTCTTTCGAATTCTTTAGTGCATACTAAAAGCAGTACAGGGAACAAATAACATCACTTCTCAAATGAATTTATAAAATAAAATTGCGCTTAAATCCCCACCTAATCCTCAATGTTCCTCTACCTCATGCCTTACTCACTCTAAACTCGTTCTATCTCTGTAACTACTGACCTATGGCAATAGGTGCAATGGACTTCTTACGGGTATTATTTGTTTAATTCGCAAGGTAGCTGAAGCACTTTGAGTCTGTACCTCCAATTACCGAATTTACGGGGCAAAAGGCGACGATTGACTTTAAGCAAATATCGTTAATATGATCGAATCGTATTCCTACAATTGTTGAATACAGGGCAGAAACCATGTTGTAGTGGTATCTGAATCATTAAATTATATAATTACGGTTTTGCCGATGCTTTCCCAGCATGTAATATTTTTCTTTTTCATCATGGCACCGAAAGTCACCCACTACCGTTGCCACAGAAGCCTCGCTTTGAAGGTGAAACAATGCATTTGAAGGCCAGATGAGAAGATGTTGAGTTGACTCCACGTCATCGTCTTATAAGCAGTTGGTAGCAAACTCCTTTGAAAGCCCATTGCAAGTATTACTATTTGACAGTGCTCGGGCAAAATCAATAAGGATAATTGCCACCTGGATAGTCTACGGAACTCTTTTCACTACCTTCGATCCACATGTGCCCAAATTAACCTTGCAACTTAGTATGCTGATTACTAAGCCGACTTTTGGCTCACTTCTTCAGGGGCAGTCTTAATAAATATTCACCACTTTAAAGGGTGTCATGCTGTTAAGAAACCAGTCAGTAGTTTCCTTAATGACAAATTCCCCACGCGGTATACATTGCAGTGATTAGAAAGCCTTAACTTCAGAGTGCACCATCGGTGGGAGCTACACCTAGGTCTGGTTCCGCAGAGTAAAACTAAACCAGTCATTACCTGACGGGTAAGCACGTACACCGGTCGCATCTGGCTGGAAAGAACTGAATTTGTTTTGAAGCATGACGAAGTGCTGGTAGTTTAAATTAAACTTTAAGCCGGCCTAAGTACTTAAGAGATTTTGCACATAAGTGATTTTGTACTTAGTATTTGTGTAATAAAATTTTTATAAAATTTTTTGAAAAACTCCGATTTTAATTTGTTCAAGTGTAGTTCTTTAAAAAAAACAAAAAATAAAGGGTTTTAGGTACACACTCATGCGTTCGCATGCATAAATACAAGTAATTGGACAAACAAAAAGGACACTTCGCATCCTGATTACAATTTTTGAATAAATTAAACCAGGGATACAAATGAATGATAAAAGGCAAAAAAGGTGCGAACAAAAGGGTTGCCTGACAAAAACAACATAAATAAAGAAATTGTTGAAGTGGAAAGGCTTAAATATACAGGTAAATACGTATGCAGAAGAAAGGGAACAAAGCAAACTTTATGAAATTCGCTTGCATGCACTGAACTCACAATTCATAATTAAAAGTCAGTACCAAAAAATACAAAAAAAGAAATGTTAAAAAATAATAATCAAAGGAAAAATGGTGTGACAATGCAATTAAATGAGTTTTTGATAATAAAAAAAATATTAAACTATACAAACTGCAAAAGTGGATTGAAAGATCAGAAGGAAAATGGAAAACTGGGCAATGCAAATGAGAAAAAATATGTAATGTTCATTGGCATTGGCAAAACCAAATTTTGTTGTTGCTTGCTGTTTGAAATGGGAATAACTTCGTAATCGAATGACAACACCAAAGGTAGTAAGCTTTGGAGAAGAGTTTGACCGAGAAGATGAAAGTTGTTTGGAATAAAAGAAATTTCGAGCTCTAATTAATTCCTGTGTACTTATGTATGTACATATGTACAAAAATACAACTGCATGATTATGCAGAGTATTTTTAGATTGAGAAGACCTATTTTGAATATCCAGGGTAAAACTTCGGGCCGTAAAATAAATTAAATTTTGTTTGGTTCACCTAGAAAGACACTCAGTCGGAGCAAGTCTCTGATACTCTCTCCTCTCATTCCCCCACTTTCTCCCTACTCAACATCCATTCGCTACTTGACCTGCTCCATCCAACAAGTGCTATTCAGCAATCGACATTTGAACAAAAACTTCTAGTTGCACAATAAATTTTATGTTCACATGCGGCGCTGCACAGTCTGGAATTTAGTGTTCACAATTCACTGCAGCCTTCATTTTTCACTCAATTTAATTATTTTTTTTTTTTGTAATGATAGAAAATAAAATTTGCAAGAGACCGCACTTGAGCCCGATTTTTAAATTTTAGTTTGTTTGTATTAAATTTTTTAGTGCAAAATGCAGAAAGAGTAGCAATTTTGCAGAAAATCGATTCTCCTGTTGCAGTTAATAAATGTTACATAAAAAAAACGAGTTGAAAACATTTGTAGGGTTCGCGTGGAACGAAAAAAATTTTACAAAAAAATTTGAAATGTAAAAAAAAATCCCAAAATTAAAAAAAATTAGTTTCTAGAAAAATGTTGGGTATGCATATCGTTAAATTTTAGTATAATAAAATGCAATTTGTAAGCGGCTAAAAGGTCGCGCTGATTTTTAATAATTTTTTCGCTAACATTTCGCGCATCTGCATTGATAAATTGGAAATAAAGGCGTTTGTTATATTATTAAAAATCAACGCGAACTCTTAGCCACTTGCAGCTTGCACTTTATTTACTACTAAAATTTAATGATCTATAAAATTGCACACCCTCAATTTTATAAAAACAAAAAAAAAATTGTTTTGGTGAAACTTTTTTTTACATTTAAAATTTTTTTTTGTTTTAATTTTTTTTCGTTTCGTGAGAACCCTACAACTAGTTTTTATTATGTAACATTTATTAACTGGAACAGGAGAATCGAGTTTCTTCAAAATTTCTACTTCTTCTGCACTTTGCACTAAAAATGTAAATACAAACAAACCAAAATTTAAAAATTTGGGCTCAACTGGTCTCTTGCCCATTTTTTTAGGTTTCATAAAAAAAAATATCAAACTGAGTGAAAAATGAAGGCTCCTGTGAATTGTGAATACAAACAATTTTGAACCACTGTGCGCTGGTGGCCAGCAATGCCCACTTCACATAAAACACAAAAATTTAAATTACGCACATTACCATTAAATTTCATTTTAAATTTGTTACGCAGTGTTTACGGGCGAAAGTACGCCTCACCTTCTGCGTTTTAACTGCACTTTCTGAAGTGCTTCATGTTATCGTGCTTCTCTTCGGTAATTTCGTCAATATATCAGCCATGCAAAAGAGAAATAAATATTTTTTTAATGCATTTATTCGCTCAATCTGGCAATTTTTCGGGCATGCATTTGACTAGTAGTGCATTCGTTTGAACGTTTACACTCGTATTTTTGAAAAACAAAAAAAAAAAACATTCCGGGTCGTTAACGTGTGTTATTGCATCTTCTTCACAATATTCGCAATTATAATGAATTTTACACGCAATGCGGAACTTTTCTTTTTCACAAAGCATCATTCAACGCTTTCTGTGCGCGCTCATAGTTTTCAACAAATGTTAAGCGCTGTAATAAAGGGAATTATGAAATGCCGGTTATGGCTGAACTTTTGCATCGAACTTTTACATAGAGGCAGATATGTACATATGCAATTGTATGTAGTCGCAAATACATATATATAGTTATATGCGCCAGCTTATGCATGTAAGTATGTTTAAAGGGCAGTTATGGTAGCTATTAAGAGCTCAGCCGGCCAGTTGAAGTGAAACAAAAGCGTTCAAGTGCTTTTTACCGAATGCAGTTAATCGCTGCAGGAAAATACATAAAAGGTAAAACAATTTAACGCGGATGTGGTTGATAGGCTCCGACTCGATTTTCAGTATAAACTCTTGAGCTTGAGCTCACACCATCGATGCAAAAGTTGAGTCTGAGCTTAAGCTCAATTTTTATGCATGAGGGCTTTTATGCAACATATGCATATCGATGATCTTCTGCAATAACGGCACTACTCAAAATTCAAAAAAGTGAAATCTTTATTACTGTTAAGTGTATCATTTCTCCAATCCTTGTCTAATGCATGTCTAATTTTTACTACTTGCTTTAGTAATCCTTGCTCCGTACTTAAGTAAGGATAATACCTGGTTAAGACAAGGATCAGGAACACGAGACACTTAACAGTAGTAAGGGTTTTGTCTTTCAGAATTTTGAAATTGTGCCGTTATTTCAGAGGACCATCAATATATGGACCATTCGATATGGGCCCCGTGTATTTTCTTTCGTTAAGTAATTTCACCATAGTTAAAGCTGAAGTAGAAATAAATAGAAAATCAAATATTTAGTAAATCATTAATAATAATAATAACAAATGATTTTGCTTCAAATAAAAAACGAATTCTAGCAATGTTACATTGAAGAGAGCAATTCTTTCATCGAAAAAATTTAAAAAATAAAATTTAAAAATAAACCGCAAACCTGTATACCCAAATTTTTCCTAAAATATGTAATAAAAAATGGGTAAACAATTTTATGAAAATTTTCAGAATTTTCTTAAATATTGCATTTCCAGATTTTTGTAGATTTTGTTGAAGGATGAACTATATTTTTATAAAAACTATGGAAAAATGTATTCACTTAGGACACAGTTGAGTTTTAACACTGTTAAGCAGTGTCCTGGTTTTGGTACCCACTACTGTATCACCAAATTATTCAAACAATTGTTAAAATCGATTAATACTGCCGGGGGTATCCGTTAGATGTTAGTCTGCCTAAAATACATATTTTCAGGACTCAGACCTTGCGATTACAAAACCCAGAAAAATCACTCGGCACAAAACTGTACGCGTAAGATGGCATGCTATACCCCTACAGTTATTGGGGTGTTATTAAATGTTTAATGCATCTTAATACGCTGGCTGCGCAGCCTTAATCTACCAAGATAGAGGCCTCGCCATCTGTTCAAAGTTGATTAGAGCGGCTTGTAGCCACAATTGAAAATATCAACAGAGTAGCACCGATAAAATCTATGAATATGCTTCTCAGGATAAGGAGTCCCTTAAAACCTTCTCTGCTCAAATCAAGGGATGCAGGTAGTCTCCCCCGGATAGTCAGATCTACTTTGACGGAGGATGGGAGTGCAGGAACGATATTGGAAGACTAATGAAAGTGTTTGAAGAAGTCTTGGCGAACATTATTTTTGACATGTTTGATATTCTGCTGAAAGCCCTAAAACTCCCCTGGCATGTAAAGTCGCTGGCTGATATCAGAATGACATATTAGCGAAAAAAAGCTAAAGTAAGTTGAAGGGTAAAATACTGCATACAGACCGTGATTAAGACACGGTGACAGCAATCGCACCGTAAAGCTTCACTAAAATGCTTCTGGTAATAAACTCAACAATTTCTATTTCCGACTAGAATGGCATTCGCGTCGCAGAAGTTTATGGCACTTAAATACATATCTCAAGTTTTTTAATAAGACACCTTTTCGTTGAGGGCAGACTACGACGTTGTCTTCTCCAACTCCATATTTATTTGCTAAAACGTTTCGTCTTGGCATGTTCGGAGGCTCGAGGGTATCACCGGCAAAGCTTAGATAAAAATTCGCTTTTTCGACATCCTCAATTTCGATCTATAGAATCAGGAGGCATAATGAAGAAAATCGGCAAGAAACCTACGAACTGCTTCGTAGTGGTTCAAGCAAAGGCTAGCAGCACAACGACCGCGCAAAAATCGGTCAAAATATCTATATACGAAGATAACAAATTTGAAAGAAAAAAAACCTTTAATGCATAAATGACCGCTGGACCAGATATCTTATTAATACATTGAAAGTGCAACTAAAATGTTTCATAGCCATATTCAAAGCCTGATTTAGTTTTATATCTAGCAACGGATTTAGATCACTTGTTTTCAGAATACAAATCAAGGAGACGTAGAGACAGCTTCCCTTCGTACTAAGTACCTAAAGGGGCTCCATAGCAGAAGAATAAGTGGGGTATATTGATTTTTCTTATCTAATATGAAGGATTTCAGCTTTTTTTGCTCCTGCTGATGTTTTGGTTTTAAGCTCCATTACAGCTGCTTTGAGTGGGGAATGTGAGTTTTGGCCATATTCATTGGTCGGGGTTCTTCTTCCTAAAGGGCGGCAACAGTCATTGTCAAGCTCGCTCCATATAACTCAAGTATATTCCGAACACTGAACATCAGTTACCAGATTACCTTCTTCATCTTTGCAGCAAAGAGCCACTGTATTGAAACCAATTGACTTGTGCTTTACTTTCTCAAGGGATATCTGGGCCATATTTTGGCTTGCTAGCAACTTCAGATGTTCCACTCAGGTCTTGCTGCCCTCTTTTTATTGATCTCTCCATCCTTGTTTTCACATAGAGTGAGGATTTTGAGTCGATTGTGAAATTTCTTGGCTGCCAGTTATGATTAGAGTCCGACCGGCATCGGCATCGGCTAGTATCTGCACAAAATTGAGCATCGGTATCGGCATCGGCATCGGCCTTTTTTCGTCGATTCTTTGCCGATTCTTTGGAATTTCTTTTCAAATGTTCAGGTGAAGCGACAGCCCACATTAAAAAACATTTGCAGACGGCTCACAATAATGATTTTTTTTTTTGTTGAAGGTGTTTCACGTTTTTTCCATACAAAAGTATGTGCGACAATTTTCGTTTATATGGAGAACACTGCCAGAAAAAACATTGCCAAAAATTAACGGGATTTTATAGCAGCTTGAAACTTGCACTTCGTTATACTAGAATGAAATGGTCTGCAAAACTGCATACCAAAATTCTGATTAAAGAGTTTGAAACTTTGGTGAAAATAAGCAGAATTCATAGAACAATACCGGAGCATAAACAAGGAGACGAAGTCTATGCCCATCAACAAATTCTATATGGAATAGTTGCACCGCCTAGTGGCACTGTAATAAACGTCACATGTTACATACTCCTTACAAGCTTGCCGCGCTCAACGTTTTTCCTGTACTGCGTTGATGTCAACCTTTTATTTTCAGGAATATTCAGCAGTCGGATAGAGGCATCATCGCTGTCATGCATTTTGCATTTGCACTTAAAGCTGGAACTTTACGAATAACAATTTTGTGCGAGTATGTTTGCTAGGCAATTGCCAGCAATTAATTTAACTGGAAATATCGCTCGCGCTTTTCGTGTTTCCTTTACTCACATGCCTTTTTCATTAACCGTGGATTTTCAGCGAAATTAAAGTAGATATTTTAAATGCCAATGAACAGTTGCTGGTTTCATAGTCATTTTAAAGCACCTTCGCTTACACACGAACATTTTAATTTGTAGTAGCTCTTGGCTGCACTTGACAACACAAACGTGCGTAAATGTTGCTTGAAAGCTGCTGCAGCGTAAACGTATGAAGATAAAGACAGTGAAGGAAGAACCGCGCCGCCATCCCTGGGAAATTAAGATTTATTTGCCACTGTCAACACCACAATTATTTTTAATATCCGCTTGCAAACGAAGCGCAAAAGCTGTAACAGCGAGCGCATGTGGATAGCTGTTAAATGCAGCAGCAACAACAACAACAACAACAACAACATCAGAAGTGCTCAAGAGTAGCGGGCGCATTTCAATTTGCACTTCCGTCCAATGAGCGGAAATGAGTAAGTATTAAACTTGCTCACGAACGGAGGGATCAACACTTGTGCCGGATTTTATAGCTATACCCTTTTGAGTACGTATGTATGTGTGTATATACACATATATGTAAGTATGTATGTGGGTACACATCTCTGTGCCTTTTTCAACTTTCACTTTCCTTTCGACATGGCACATTTAATTTTATGAATACTGCTTTCTACACCTCTTCCACTCCGCGGTTAGCAGTGCACTGTTAGTTGGTTATTGGGCAGCTGTGCTGGTGTTTGCAGGCGGCATTCCATTCGTTTACTCATTCACCGACTCACCGAGCTCTGAGCTATTGGTCACCGAGGCGTTCCTAAATAAATAAGCGCTGCATTTTATGGCTTTATGCTCCTCGTATAAAGCTCATTTTGCAAGGTCTCAATGGAACCACCAGTTGGATTCGATTCGTTTGGTGAAACCGCAAATTGCTCACATTAATTTTATAATTTGCATGACTATGGGGCATGGCTACGTGAAGTCCCATAAAAGAAGGCGTGGTAGTGGCAGTCACAGAAATGTATGTAACGGAAGGATAGAATGAGTACAGGATACTTTCCTTTCATTATTTTATACGCAGAAGAAATATGAAAATTTAATTTTGATTGACTAAAATTAGTCCACTTTCTGGGAAATTGATTTAAACTTAAAAAAGGTGGAAAATTTCGAAATAAAACTTTCTTCAGTATCTTTCGTTTGGCATCCATTTTGTAATATTTTATTTAGCTTATGGATAAAATAAGGAAACTCACAAGCTTTTCACATTTTTTTCTTATAAATATTTTTTTTTCAATAGTGTTATTGAGCTTTGTACCACGGCTTGTTCGTTAGGAAAAATGGAAAAAACAACAAAGTCTAAGCGGTAGAAGCTATAGCAACTATTTTTTTTAGTTTACTGAGTGGTTTTACAAAAATATCTTTAATATAAGATTTTCTAAAAAAACATGGTCAGACGCAAGTTTTTACCATTTTATTAAGCATTACGAGTATTTTAATGACAAATTCTAAAAATTGTTGGATAACATTTTTACCAGCATATACAAATTTCGATTCTTAGTAGCTTTGAAAATTGTATATTAGATTTGAAAAGAAGATAATATATTAAAACCGTTATATCGGAATTCCACGAAGCTTAAATGACAAATTTTAGCATTAAAAAATTTCATTTTTAAAATGGCACCACGGTTGCCACTTCATCAAAATTTTGTGTACCACAATATACAAGTAAAAAGGCTCAAAATAAAATAAAATGTACCATCTTTTGCCGTCCAACAAAAATATATATAGTGACTCAAAAAAGTGATCACGTGTCGATTTTTTTTTAATATTCGTAATGTTTTTCGAACAAATTTTTTTTTGTAATTTTTCTATAAACAATTGCCGTCCATGCTTTAACCGAAACCATGTAAACAGCTTCAAACTTTATACAAAATTTAGCAAAATTCGACAATTTTCATCAAAATTTCAATTTTCAATCTGAGATTTTTTTGTGACGCATTTTTGTACTTTTTTCCATACAAGCGTGAATTTCTTATAAAATAAAATGCGGGAGACCGCAAGCAACAAAAATTCAAAAAAAAACACAACGCCAGTTCTTGTAAATTGTGCTTGTTAAATAAAACAAAAGTTTTCAAAAATCAACGCGATTTTTTAGGCGGTTGAAACTTGCATTTCATTAGACTAAAATAGTATGGGCTTTAAAACTGCATATCCAAAAAGGTTCTAAAGATTCAGATCAACAAGTTGAAATTTTGATGAAAATTTGTCGAATTTTCCTAAAAAATTTGAAACTTTGAGTGCTGCTTATTCAAACGAACGTTGCTTCAAAAAGGCCCAAAACAGACAAAAAAGGCACAAACGGAGAAAAAAGGCCCGTATTTGGTACAATTGTACCAAAGTGGCTACCGTGAATGGCACCAATTCTTTGTTACCTCAATATGCAAGATATGCAAATAAAAACTCAAACGATTTACTTTCAGTACTGATTTTGCTTCAAAAGCTAAGTTTCTTGATTAAGCAGCTTAAGTGTAGACTTACATAGATGCTAATTCCGCCCGCCCCACATTTGGAATCTATCGCATATTTTCATGGCTTTAAAACTCAACAAAACTACTAATTTTCTTGGCTATGCCGCCTAGCTACCTACCTACCTTCCTAACTAAGTATGGTCATAAAAATGTTAAGTGCCATTTACCGTTTACAAATTGCCGCTACTTTCGCGCACTACCAACAACCACACCCTTTATATGTATGTAACACTTAAATAAACACTTAACGTAACGGCACTTCAGAAGAAATAAATGAAAAACAAAACAAGCAAAAGCACCCCGCATTTCCAGACCAAAAAATAAGCACTAGGTCATAAAGTTTGGGGGCTATTTTTCTAACAAAGCGCGCAAGCCGTTTGCCACTCTGTGCAGAAGAACAATAAAACACTGGAAATCAATTTGACAAAGTCATCAGCAGCAAAAACAACAATACATAGCAGTGCTACAAAAAGGTTTGCACATTAATTTTCCGTGCGCGCTAACTAGGAGAGCAGACGATACCTTTCGATACAATTAATTGCACTTGTAACGCAACAATTTAGGTTTGTTTTACGACTGTATCGGGGTGAATGAATTGATGCGCGTGAAATGAATGCAGTGAAGGATGGTTGGCAATTTAGCGTACCGGAAGGGAGAGGTTTAAGTAGAGGTATGTACTAGAAAGGATTGCAGTTATTTGCTTTGCTGTGTACGAAAGCCTTTTGATTTGTATACACTCCGGAGTAAAGTAGACAAGGCAAAATAAATAAATAAATACACAAAGTAGGCTTACCAGGCAGCGGCAGGAAGGTAGGGTATTAGCAGTTTGACTTATATAATCGAACGGAAATGAGTAAATGAAAAAGAAAAATTGCAGGCATACAAAAAATTCGGTTATCAGGGTTGCCAAACGGATGCGAAATTTATAACGATTTAATGTGGAACGTTTAAGTCAAAAAGGTAGGCGGCTGGGTGTAGCCCCTTGGGCTTTGCAAGAGTTGACGCTTGCTCAACTAAGTGCCTTGCAATCCTTTCAAATGAACACTCGTAGCAGTCGTACAAGCGGTCGACTAGTCATTAAGCATTGTGGCATAGTGACAGCTGCTTCACTACAACCTCGACGATGTCTGCCTTTCACTCAGCTAAAATACTACTTGTATGTAAAGTTAAGTGTAAATAAACAATGCCAAAACTAAGCGAAAGCTATTTGGGTGTTAGTTGTTTAATTTTTGGTTAAACAAGCATTTAGTTTTATTCCTTTATTATTTTTTTGAACCCAAAATTTTCTACTGTTTACCCAACGACTTTTGACTGCGTTAATTCTTTTTGTCTGCAGACATTAACTTGATATTTTGGGTTATTTTTCTTATTTTCTTGTTGTGTATGGTTAGTAGAGATTAGTCGATGTTTACATTCTACTAAGTTGTTATTATTATTATTTTAAAGGGTTGTGCATTTTTGGTGACAAAGCAAACAACACCAAAAGATTAACCTAAAGAAATGCAGATTTATTGTGTAAGCGTGTCGTTTGAATGGCATTGGAAAACTGTTAAGAAAATAACCTTATCGTTTTTGTCAAGTCGGTTAAAAAGATTTAAAAATGTCAATTTCGCTTTAAAAGGGGCATTGAAATGAATTAGAGCAAAAATATAACTACACTTCTTTCTTTCAATGTAAAAAATTCAATTTCTTTATCGATATTGTTTTATGAACAGTTGTCTAAATCTAGACATAATAGATAATAGACACTCTAACATAAATTTTGTCACCATTCGTTTGGCGATTCTACCGAACCGATTTCAAAACAGAAAGCACCATAGCGAAATTTATCACATAATCGTAGTTTTTAGTTATCGAAATTTATCGAGTTATCCATGTTTATTGAGTTAACGCAACGTATTGTATTATTCAAATTGATAAATGTTTATTGAGCTGTCGAAATTTATAGTCACAGGGTTATCGAAATTTTATCAAGTTAAAGAAATTTATCAAGTTATCGATATTTATTGAATTATTATTTATAGAGCTATAGAAATTTGTCGATTTATCGTAATGCATCGAGTTCTTTCAGCTTAACGAGTTATTGATATAATTGATTTACTGAAATTTGTCGATTTATTGCATCGAAGTTTTTGGAATTTTCAATTTCGAGTTATCGAAATTTCAAGGTTATATAAGCTTATCGCGTTATCACAGCTTATCGAATTTTATCGTGTTACCAGAGTTTAACGAGTTATCGGAACTTGTTGATAGCTTTCAAAAAAACATGGAGCTATCAAAATTAACCGAGTTTCGAAATTTATAGAGGTATTATAGAGGTTTACCGAGTTATCGATTTATATAGAGATATACACGTTTTTGAGTTATCAAAATTTAGCGAGCTCTCAAAGCGCACATTTATCAAAATTTATCTAAATCAGTCGAGTTATCGAATTTACGATCGAGTTATCAATACGCAAATGTATTTATCGATAAGTGATAAGCAAAAATGGGTAACAAAATCGATTAGTATAACCGATATATTTATCGCTATTATTATCGATATTCTTACTGGCGTGTTTATCAAATTTTTTAACAATGTTTTAACGTGGTAATTGCCGCGTCACCGCAAACATTCAATGCTGTATACACCATTTCTCCGTTCGTTTATTAATGCAGCAGCGAGTGTGCGACTAAGGGGCGCCTTAAGATTACCAATAAATCTGTCCTCATCTTGTCTTCTTCTTGGACTTTCTTGGATACTGGTGCTCTTCACGATTCAACGTCACTAGATAAGTATAAGCACCAGACCCCTCCACCATCGATACTATGCAATGCGTTGGTAACAGAATACAAAAATTTAAGCCACATTTCCAAAACTAGTAAATAAAATTGCAGTGAAGCTTGATAGATAGAAAACGATCAGAGAGACTGTAATAGATAAAATGTACATCGTTGCATGTAAAATATATAGTAAAGCAGAATAAACACGAACACTAGAGAAAAATCACCTAAATATTTGATAAGCAAAATAAATTCAAATTGCAGCATTGTTGTGCAAACAAATAACCAAACGGAGCAATGGAGATAAACGCCCTCTTGAAATTCAGCTAAGTGAATATTTGCAGACAATGTCTGAGTAATGTTTTTGACAATGTCACAGTAAAACGATATATGCATGAGTATGTACCTTACAAACATATGTAAATAATAGTGCAATGAGCTATTTGTTCTACGCATGAGACAAAGAATTTGTTCTTTTGGTGCTTGGAAAGACTTAGTCTGGGCATGAATGCATACAATTTGTTTCGTGCGACTTGAAGGTGAGAAAAACCAATAATAATAAAAGTATTTCGCCACCGTAAGTCAGAACACAGTAAGATATGTATGTACTATATATCGAGCCCTAACCGCCAAAAAGATGTAACCGACAAAAATTTCTTTTTGATGCAGAAATGTTCTTAGAGCAGTAAGATGCATTTTTGCATCGAAAATTAAATTTTGAAAAAAATGTCGCTTACATCTTTTTGGCGGTTAGGACACGAATATGTACATACATATGTGCAGCCATAAACTATGCATTCAGTACAATGAGACGTTAACACCCAATTTTATAAAGTAGAAAGAAAACTTTAACCGCTTTATAAAATTAAAATTTATATGAAAGTTTCAACTTATGAACCTCTTTAAACGTATTTTATTTGTTTTTTTTTTTAATAAGGCCATAAAACTATATAAAATGAAAACAATAAACCTTTATAAACAAAATAATAATATTTTAAAGCTAGCGTTAATATTTATACTGTGCCTTTTAAAGCCAAATAGAGCTAAAGATTGTACGAGTATGTGCGCATGCGGCCATGTTCGATATGGCGTACGAGTAAATAATTTCTTGCCCCTATTTAATATCCATCGATTTTCATCGTTATTAACTTGATTTTTTGCAAAAGAACAATTGAAAAAAAAATTAGAAAAACTCTGTTCTTTGTCTAACTTTCTTTCTATTAAAATTTGATTTTTTTCATAAATATTAAAATATCTTGGAAAACGACCTTGAAAAACGACTTACATATCCGTCATCTAGGGCCAATCTTAAGTTCACGTGTATTTGCGTTTTTTGTGTCATTTCAAAATTTGAGATTTTCCCTACAGTGATATGAGCAAAATCGAATTACATATAAATATAAATTTTCAAAATATAAATGACTATTTTGAATAACTAGGGCATGATTTTCGAAAGCAATTCTGATTTCTCATTTAGCATTTCGCATTTTAATTTAGAGGTGGCCATGATTCCGACATTAATTGTAAATTTAATTGTACTGTTAGGGCTGGGCTTTAAGCACAAAGCATAAATCCTAGAGAGTAGCTCTTGTCAGGGAGAAGAAGAACCGTACTGTGTACAAAAATATCATTCCAGGAAGACTAAAAGGTCATTTCCAAGTTTCCTCACCATTTTACCTTGCGAAGCGACTGGCAGAGCATCAAACAAGCAACCAGTTGCCAATGCCATGCCTCCAGAAATGTGAATAAATATCGAAAGAAAGAGTGTGAGCGAGCTATAGCCCCCCCATCTAAATTTCAATTTTAAATTTCGATTTGCAACCAGCTCCACTGTCTAACACAAAACACCTAACAATAAGCGGCAGACAGCGCATTTTTATGCATCGCCGTTCAGCAATGCTTGTACTTGCATAGTTGTTAAAGCAACTTCAAACGGGCGTGTACAACATCCCACAAGTACAAATGCATTGCAACAACACATAGTAATAGACAAATGCTATCGACACAGTCGGGATCGCATAGACAGCCACACACAGTCAGTGCCACAACGAATGATAGCGAACTAGTAACAGTGAAATCGAATAAGGTAATATCAAATAAATGTAGCGCAGCATATGTACATACAAATGTAGGTGTGTACGCAACGAAATGGGGAAATTGAAATCCCAATCGAAAAGCAAATAACAATAAGGAGCATTTACCAAAAATCGAAGTAGCAGA
Source organism: Rhagoletis pomonella (assembly GCF_013731165.1). Classification (NCBI taxonomy): domain Eukaryota; kingdom Metazoa; phylum Arthropoda; class Insecta; order Diptera; family Tephritidae; genus Rhagoletis; species Rhagoletis pomonella. Next base: position 27,832,604 of record NW_023458562.1, read on the forward strand.
TATCAAGCATATACATACACTACTATTACATCTATTAGATAAAAAAGGGTAAAACAAATACAAAACTGCACGTTACACACTGCCAACTGCTTGTAGATACGAGTACGAAAAATTCAAACAAACAACGCCGTACTGCAACTCGAGCATTCTTTTATTCCACTTCACAGCATTTGAGAGTTGAGTGAAAGCAATGTGGCGATCGTGATTGTTATTGTTATTGCGATTGCGCTTATGAACCAACAAAAGCAGTAAGCTAACACAGCTGTGAAAGAAGTTGATAAAATACGAATCGCAGCATTTGATGTGCATCTGGCGAAATTTGCTACATGCTAAGCGTATACTATTTTCGTGAGCGAGCGATATGTGAATGTGCCATAATACTCAAATAAATGGATACATTGTTGCTGTACAAATAAAAGTTTAGGGGATTTTAAAGCAATGATGATTGAATATTACTATTGTTAGTATCATTGGCAGTTGGCAGAAATGTCATGAGCACAGCGTATAGCAGAATTTTCAACAATGGGATAAGTGTAGCGCAATAAAAAGCCATTTGAATGTTCGTAGGTGGATGTGGCCAAAGGAAAAATGTTAAGGAAATGTATAGAAATGTTAACCATTTTACGCTGTACTTCACTGAGCTAATATTCGAGAGCGAGTTATAATACATTCCGGGCCATTAGCTTATTTTCGTTCCTTATGTAACATTAAGCACACATATTGCCATGGCTTTGAGAAATTTAGATCTAAAGCGGAACTATGGATGTATGTACATTTCCACACGTTTTTTGGAAACTTATTACATTTGCGGTATTTGACCATCATTTCTTTAAACAAAATTTTCCGCTTAATTCGAATATGAAGCCAATATATAAAAAGCAAGAACAATTTTTAAAATGTTGCAAGTTTTGGTTTTTTGAGATCTGAAAAAAATGCACTCACTTAAGAGCATTTTTTATGAGTTGGCCAATCTCATATTTCTTTTTACACGAGTGAAGTTACTTAAAGTTACCATCATTGATGTCAACGACAACAATTTTCCAACCGAATTATCAGTTCAGGCTATATTCCGTAATTGTTATTAAAATTTTGTAAAAATATGTGCTTTCGGTATAAACATTAGCGTGGGCCGAAAATCCGCTTTTTTTTAAATTTTGATTGGTAATAGCAAAAATATGGTTCATTATGCTCTGAAATAAATCTGGGTGAAATGTGAAAATTTTTGGTCAATATCCTAGGCTCGCCCATGTTCACCAAAGATCAAGTACTAAAAAATTTCTTTTTTAGCTAGCTTCGATTCTCTACAAAAAGGGTCCATATACCAAATTATGTAGGACTAATACTTTCGAAGATTATTGCAATTTTAGTAAAAAACTGTATTAATTAATTTACTTATTAGTTTTTATTTTTTGAGCATATTGAACTTTGATGGACTTGGGCGAGCCTAGGATATTGGCCAACAAATTCCAAATTTCACACAGATTTTTTTTAAAGCATAATAAATCATATTTTTTCTATTACCAATCACAATCGTTTATTTTTACTCATTTACAACAAATGCAAATTTTCGCGTTTTTAACAATTTTTATTAATTTTTTTCGGCACTCCGCAGCAGCTTTCCGTTTTTTATTGGGAAGGGTTTTCGGAAACTTTTAGGATGTTTTTGGAACTCTCCTGTTCGAAATACATTGTGTTTTATTTTTTGCGTCTTTCGTATTTTACTGTTTTTCGGAAATTTTTCCGATACATATTTTCCGGACCGTTTAGAAATTTTCCGATACTTCTCGGAAACATTTAGGGCTTTGTTTGTGACGTTTCAGGTATTTTTCTAAACTATGTATTCGTTTTTTATTTCTTAGGACCTTTCGGAAATTTTTCCAAACCCCAAAGGATTCTTCTTAGTTTTTTGCGGGGAAATTCTTTCGGGGTCGGAGCGTCGCAAAAACTGGCCAGCTTAAGATACAGACAATAGATTTGCGGCCTTGTGACCGCAGCTAGCCGAAGGTATTTCACTCCCTTCACTCTCAATTACAGTTGGGATCGACTCGATGGTGCATTTCCTGGCTAGTTCATGGTTCACACACTTTCCAGCAAAATCACTGTGGACTGCCACCCATACATATATGTACAAAAGTCTTACTATGAAATAAATACACGAAACCGAAGGATGGGTTAGGCTAGCTAAGAGCGTACCGTGAGTGAGCCCAAACCCCTAATTGCCACTTGGCTAATGAACAAATCGGAAGATTTATCACGTACCTCTGCCTGGAAATTACTACAGTGATCTGCAGGCTTAAATTTCAGTTTAATATACGGCTTCTTACAAAAGATCCCTCCACCAACTCCTCTGTCAAGCTTAGACCCATGCGCGTAGAACAATGATGGGCAAAACGCTACTCGCGAGTAGCGTCTGCGTCGCAGCGCTTATACGTATACAGAAACGACGCAGCGAATTTCACTTCAGTCTGCTTTCAGTTTTCATGAGAGTAATACCATGCTTCGCCGTTTAATATTTTTATTCGTAATTTTAGCGCGTTGTTGCCACCTATATATGTAACAATGCCCAAAATGGCTGCGTATGAGTGCCAATTATAGTTTTTGGTTTTAAGAAAAGCCAATAATGCCCAATGCTTGTTACGTGGTAATACGACTACTTGGAATCGTACTTTTAATATAAGGCAACATTATTTGTCATGGTAAAAAAGTCAAACTGCCGAACTGTGTAAACCAATTTAAAGTGTTTTGTAATGGGTTTTATGTATATATGTATGTACGATACGGCAATTTAATATATTTAGTATACTTTATTGAATACTGGGTTTTTTACAAAGTTTAGAAATTTTAAATTCGTGAATTTTGTTGTTGAATAAACTATCATTTTTTAAAACATTAGTTTAATGAAATTAAATTAAAAAAACTTTTCATGCGCGTACATATGTACTTATAAAAATTAATTTCATAATTCATTATTTGAAATTATTTCTTCATTATTTTTTTATTATATTTTATTATTTTCGTTTCATGTTCATAATACAAATTAAATATAAATTTGTAAGAGCGTTTTCTAACCCGCGCAAAAAACGACGCACTTTTGTACAATATAGAAAAGTGGCAACTGTTACTCAGCGCGATTCACGAATACCATGACAAAATGAGACTGTATTGGTGTGCCCATCTATGGCGTAGAAGTTCATCGGTGCCGTATTGCAATCACTGCCTCGCGTCCGTTCATGCCTGGAGAAGATGTGAGTGTAGAAATAGTTAATTGGTGCCAGTGTAGTTAAGCGGTGATTTGTGTTATTACGAATGAAGTCCCAAAAATATTAGTGTGTCCGGGTTCTTGCTCAGTTAAGCATCTCGTGTCTTCAGGTCTGACCCGATAGCCTCTTATGCCGTTCCTGGGGCTGTCGGGAGTAGAGGCTTACAAAAAGTTCAGATTCAGAGGATACTAGTGATTCTACTGACTTAGTAATATTTTCTCAAGTAGGTTCTGAAATTTATGAGCCCTCCAAATATATTTTTTCAGAACAAAATTTATGTTTAAAGGACAGATAAATTTTAAAACGTACTTTAGAAAACGGCCCATAGAGTTTTAAAATTTTCTTTAAAAGATAGGAAACTCCCCTTCGAGAGGGGCTATAAAAATATAAGCATTGTGCTCTTATTGCATTCAAGTGCCCTGCTAACAGATTATTTTATACTAATGTACTTACTGATGCCTTGAAAACCATGTTGGTTTAAGCAAATTATATAATTAAAAAAATTAACATGTGAAATGCATAAATTACTCGGTTTTAATAATTTTTTACGCTTGAAAAACAACTTAAGTTCTGTTTACAAGTTTTAATGTTGGCATTGGAGTACACAATATGGCAGAAGGACGTGTAAGCTGACATGTACGCGTGTTTCAGAGCTGCAAGCAATGAATGTACTTACATAAATAACAACTACATACAAATATATATTTACATAAATGCATACATATGTAAATAACGCGTATGCATGTGTCTTGCCTGCTGATGCGTAAACATTTGCACAGTGCTGGAAATTGTAACCACGCGCTGATTGTGGTCGCCTATTGACTGCTGTTGTTGTTGTTCGCCTAGTTGCATGGCAACTTTTTACAAAACGCGAATTGTAGTAGGTATGGAAAATGCCACGTAATTTACATGATCATTGCAAATATTTACGAGCATTTACATAATGCAACTAGCGCAACAACAAAAACCACAGTAAAGACAAAAACCACAACAAACAATAGATGCGGCAAAATTTATGATTCCAACTAAATTGAAATGATTTTCGTTCGTTTCGTGCGCTTGCTGCAATGAGCAACGATAATGATGGCTTCGACGTTGCTGTTATTGAAGGCATTGTTGGGAGATTACATAAATTGTAGCTGCGCATTTTTGTTGTCTATGCACTCGTATTTTGCAGTTTGTCTTTTTGTGTATTTCTTTGTGGGAGGGAGCTGCTGCTCATATTTTGTGCGGCATTACTCTTCATTGTACGTACATATGTACATAAATAGGCAGCAAGCAGCATTTTAGTTGTAGCTGTAACTGTACATGTGACTGCAATTTCACGTGCAGATTTACCGAACTTTTGTCTACATATTTGGCAAGCAGCCAAAGGCAACAAAGCGAAGCACAGCGCAAACAAGCATAAGTGTGTGCGAAATTTATAAGCAGGGCGGTAGCTCTGGCAATATTTTGTACCATACGACTGTGCTCTTGAGCGCCTTAGCATATGCAACGAATTCCTGCAGCGTGCACGCTTCACTCACTGCCTGCCTGTGCCAATTTGTGCCAGAGAAAGATGGCGAGCGCGGCTTATTGCATCATTGTAATACGATTAATTTTTCTGACATACTTGTATATATATATTTTTTTTGAACACAACTTTCATATGTCTCCATTGTGTTGTTGTTTATTAGTTTTACTTTTTGCCGTCCGCTCTATGCATTTTGATTTTGCGCAATGAAATTGGCGTTGCAGAAAATTTAATGCCAATTCGTTGCATAAATACTAGCGACGTGAGCAGCCATTTCGCTGACTTCAAAACGCTCATGGCGTGCAACTAACCACAAGGAAAATTTGTTATACGTTTCATATTTATTCACGAGAGTTTTACAGCTGCGAGAAATTGAACTGTGAGCTGCAATTTAGTACTTCATTCTCATATATTTCAACTTTTATAAGAATTAAATAAATGTCTGCCCCTCCTTATATGGATTGGTTCTCCACAGGGTTTGTCCAGTGAATACGGATATTCCAAAACCTGCTAAAAGTCTTTCCTAACCATCGGTCGACTACCTCCTCGCATACTCATACTTTGACCTTCTACAGTAGTGACCCAAGATTTGGGCACTTGGTTTCCTTCAAATTCTTATTCCAGGCTGATGGCACCTTACAAAGCCACTCCGTTGTCTGCGATTGCCGCAGTCAACGACCATTCACTTCGGACGAGACTTACAGCTAAATTTGGGCCAGCAATCTGGTCCTATATAGACTATCACAGGTCCGCAATATTTCATCTATTTTCTTTTTTAGAGAATTTCTAATGGAACGATTACAAACGCCAAATAAAGATTAATTATGGTCATTAGGTCATAAGTTGCAGGGCTAACTGTTAGTATGCTGATTAGGGCGGTATTTAAATTGTCAATACGTAAATTTTGTTCTACATACAAAGTAAAGACTTCCACGAAAACTTCAAAATTAAAACTAAAATTTTAGAGCTAGCTATCAGGGTTTAAAAAATTTGATTTTTTAAACTGTAAAAATTCGACGAAATTTTTACTCGAAAACTGACATTTTATATATTATTCAAACTTATTCATATAAACTCATGGACACGCTGAGTTATAGCTGGTAAAAATCAAAATTGTGTCGAATTTTTTAAACTTAAAAAAAAAAAAATTTCAGACTTTGGTAGTGACCTAAAAATTTCTTTTGAAATTATTGTGGATGACTTCATATTGTACGTAGAATCAAATGAAGGGTTATCGCATGATGTTGATATTTTTAAGGTCCACCCTAATACATATATCTTCACTTGTATAAAAGAAGACTAAGTTATAGCTGATAGTGATTATTGTTATAGGCGATTTTTAATGCGATTGTTCAGAGCTTCCCTACACTTTTTTATGCTTCAGTTTTCCTTTTTTCTTTTGCAGATTGCTTTTTCGCAGTCTCAATGTACAAAACAAATATACGAAGCCAATACATTCAAGCATTAATTTCGCTTACGAAACCCATTTTCTACACAAATTTTGTTTTGCCTGCATACATGCAAATTTTTTAATCTTGGCACTTCAACTTCCGTACAAATATTGGATATTGGATAGAATGGCAATCCGCTTTTAGCATGCGAAACTCTGCTAGCTACTCTATATATTAATGAAATCCACTTTGAATTTAGCGCCAGCGAAAATTGCAGCGAAGTGAGCTAGCATCTTTTTTTTACAATTCTGTTTATTTTTTCTTGTACTTTTTTAATAAGTATGTGCCAGCATTCACTCAAATTTGCATTTCCATTGATTTGTCGGTACACTCCTTGTTGAATATTGCATGCTGGCATGGCATTAAGACGAGCCAGTGGGATGAGTGCTTAAGCGGGGTTTAAATAAAATGCTGCAGAGTGGAATTTATGCAAACACCATTAAAGCGATTTGATGGCATTGTCGGCGTATTAAGTAATACCAAGCAATATAAAGTGGATGCAAAAATTGCGTTGAAAATAAACAACAAAAAAAAGGAAATGTTTGGAAAATTGAATAGGAGGTACACTTTTTTTTTAAAGTGGACAGATATATGTACAAAAACAAAATTACTTCGATTTACTCTGAATTTGGTTTAAAGGTTCTTAACACGAAATAAGGTAAAACATGTGCTTATATTTCTTCGTATTTGGTAGATAATTTAAGAACTGAAAGTAAATCTCTACAATAAAAAATTTAAATAGAATTTTTTTAGTAATTCAAAAACTGAAGTTTTTAGGCATATAAAACCTGACCATAGGTTTTTGATAATTTAATATCTTGACATGCAGTTTTGGTCATTTAGAAATTACGCATTATTTTTTGGCAATTAAAAACTGTACATAAATTTATGACTATTCAAAAACGGTGCATACATTTTGGCAATAAAAAATGTGAACATAAATTTTGGCCATTTAAACACTAAGCATAATTTTTGATGATTTAAAAATTGGGTATAATTTTGAAAATTCACTAAAATTCGGTATACATTTTGGGTAATTTTAAAACTACGCGTGATTTTCTGACTATTTAAAGACTGGGGAAATTCTTTGTAATTCAAAACGTGGACATGAATGCATGGGCACTTTAAATAGGCATACCTTTTGGCAGCTTAAAAACTTGAGATACATTTGTGGTAATTTAAAAAATTATATATTTACATGCATAAGTGATTGATACATAATCTTTTGCGAAATCTATAAAGTTGAGATAAATGTATGGTTATTTTAAAAATGAACATAAAATAAAAACCATTCAAAATCGGGGCATACATTTTGGCAATTAAAAATCTGAACATAAATACCTTATGGACATTTATTTTCGATAATTCAAAAACTGGAAATAATTTGTTGGTAATGAATTTTTGGTAGTTTAAAACTGGGTAAAAATTTGTTTGGCAATTCAAAAACTGGACATATTCTCTTTTGTCATTCAAAAAATGTCGCCAAAAATTTGTTCGCCTTTTAAAGACAAGACGTTACTTTTTTCAAAATCTAAAAATTGGCCAATATTTATTTTACTAGTTTAAAAACTGGACATTATTTTCTGTAATTTAAAAACTGTATTTAAATTTTTGGTTTTATAAAACTTAACCTTAATTGTTAATAATTAAAAAAATAGGCATAAATTTATAGTAGTGAAAAATCTAGATTTCTTTGTCTTTCAAAACTGGCCATACATTTTTGGACATTTAAGAAATGGACATACATTTTTGGTTCTTAAACTAATGTTTGGCTATTAAAAAATTTTGGCATACCTTTTAGTTCTTTTAAAAACCACCGATAATATCGAGCCTTAACCTCCAAAATAACGTAAGCGACATTTTTTTAAAAATTTTCTTTTTGATGCAGAAATGCATCTAGATGCACTAGGAATATTTTTGCATCAAAAAGAAATTTTTTAAGTAAAATGACGCTTACGTTATTTTGGCGGTTAGGGCTCGATATTATGGAATTTAAATTTTTTTTTGTAACTCAATAACTGGGCATATTGAAAAAATAAAATTAATGATGACAACTGTATATAATTTTCGGTTTCACCAGCGTTTTCAGTGAAAAATATTAAATTACTAAAAAAGTTATTGCAATTATTATTAAAATACTTTCGTGAAATTAGCTTAAAAGGATTAATAAAACATATGGAAGGTGAAAGAACTTATAAAAATAAAATATCTATTTCAACTTGACGTTTCTTAAGAAAGGAAAAAGTCTTTCTTTTAAAGCCTATTATCATATTTGAAAACTCATTAAAATAGTGTTGGAAAATTTAATGACTAAGAAAACCTGCTGGCAAAATGATATCATCATCCTGAACTCAACTTATAGTATGTATGTATGTATATACATAAGTACCTACATAAGCTGATAATTATACATATATACATACATACTTGACGCATGTTATTTGATACTTTCTAAAAATAGGTCGAAAGTTTTGTGTGATGAAAATGATGATGTAATTTTCTTATGCTCTGGACAATACTAAATTTTAATGACCAAGCGATGACTACACACATATATGTATGTACATACAAAATCCCGGGATTACTTTTAATGGCATATGAAATTTTCAGCGCAAAGTCTATTTTAATACGTGTACATGCATAGTGTAATGAAGCTAGGTTGAGAATTGTAGTATGGTATGGTTTTACATATTTGAATATTATAAAGCGAATGCGTAACAAAAATTAATATTTAACAAAAATTCAAAATTTTAATTTCCCTCCATAAGCGCAGTGCAATTACTGATTTTCATTTTGGCATTACAAACTTTTAATCCAATAATGCGGAAGTGCTTTTTCAATAATTAAGTTTTTCCATGTGAACTTTCTAATTTTATTAATGGACGTGGAATGCAGCCCTCCCTTTTTTTCCGACAGACACGCCCGCAGAATTTATATGCGTTTTTGCGCGCACACTTTGACACATAATTTTTGTATGGACATATAGGACATACATTTGCATACACATACATAAATACGTACGAGTACGCCATGTGATTGCAAATGCCATTGCGGACATAAAATCAACCGAGCAATCGAAGGTTCAAGTGCCAGACTCCAATAGAACGTGCATTTTGCGCTTCAGTTGGGAAGCGTGCAATGTTGCACGCAAAGGCAAGGCAACGTAGACCGATCGGAAGTAAAACAAACAGACAAGCAGCAACCAACACAAATGCCATTGTGGCCGTTTTCACACTAACAACAAACTATGTGGCTGTTGGGTATGTGGCAAGTGGCAAGTGGCAAGTGGCATGTGATTGTTTTTTCTAATATTTCCTGTAACAAATCTACTGCATGTTTGTGGCTGTATGTCACACAAGTCCATATACATACATATGTAGCTATGTGCACAGCCTGTATATACTCGACTGACCCACATACAAGCATCTGACCTTCGCTGGCAAATTTATTGAAGTTAGAGATGCAAGTTTTTCTCACCTCATTTTATTTTATTTTTTTTTTGTTATTTTTTTTTTGCTGCTGCTGCATTTTTTTTCGCATTCACATTGTTACTGCTGCGCTTGACTGAGCGCCAATTACGTGCCTGCTACCAGAATGTGCTGTCCATAGAGCACTCTCCCACCTCCGTACCAGCCTGATGTTACTCTTAGAGTAGTGGCGTCGGTGGTTTAACTGTGTGAAGTTATTTCACTACCTGTTGTTGGTGTTGCTGTAAGTCAATTGCAATCAAGCTTTGTATACGAAGCGCAAATGTGAACTACTTTGTCTTGCCATGTCGCCTTGGCCATGTTAGAGGTGATGGTGATTGAGTTGTTCGAGTTGTGCAACGTGAATCCTTGAATCACTTCTGCAATTACACTTCGATCGCAGTTTTTAATTGTTTTTTTTTCTGTTTTTGAGGCAGTGAAGTTTGAAGAAAAGTTAGAAAAGAGTTTGTGTGCTTTGAGTGCACTTTTTCAAATTAAAGGTGTGGCTTGGGTTAGGATTGTAGTGATGTGTGCTAACGAAATTTCAAACTTAATTTAGCAAACAACTTTGTGAAGATATAAAATGCAAAGTCAGCATAGTTTATTAAAGGGAGCAGCTTAATAAATTTCAACTTTAGGTGTTGTGTTTTGAGTGCTAATGTTTTTACTGCTAAAATTTTTATTATTAAAGATCAAACAACGTATATATTTCCGGGCAGGGAGCAAAGTATATGCGTTTTTTATACTTTAGTATTCGCTTATTGAGTAAATATAATGCCTAAAACTAAGCAGTACAGGAAAGGTGGCAAATTTTGCATTTTATATGCATGTAAGAACTTCTAAAACAGCTTTCAGTTTTAATTTATTAAAGAGACTCTGGAGTAATGCTCTATCCTAAAACGAGCTTTTTTTATCCAATGACTTTTCAAATAGTTGAAATAAAGCACACAGCCCTGTCCTAAAAAAAAAGTAATAAATGGATAGAAACTTCATGTTCATTTCTAACACAGACACTTATGTAGCAGCAAAAAAGTGGTACTAAGATTATTTCCCCCACTATTTTTTATTTCAGCCTCGGCCGCCCTTCTTCCTTAGTCAATCTGATGCTGTGAAGAACAATCAATTGTAATAAAAATCATTGCTTGATTACAAGCTTTGCCTCTAAATTTTTCACTTGCAATCAAGGATGCCGACTGTGAGAGAATTCCACCGTTTTGGCGGAATATCAAACACTCCCTAACAAATTTTTCAGTAACATATATGCGAACAAAGAAAACCTGAAAATTAATCATTTCTCTAAACACTCGAGTAATGGTCATATAGAATAATCAGAATTTATTGGCTCGGCTCATTACTGGTTTGAAGTCACCAGCTCATTTAAACAAGACTCGCCTCAGCACTTCCTAAGTTTTCACCTCTTTTGGTTGTATACATCAAGTAATTATTGGTTTTTGAATTTCTTTTTAGTTTAAGGCGTACTTTGATCAAAGTCGCATAGAAGACTTCCGCTTTTGTTGCCTTTTAATGAAATATTTTGTTGCCGACAATTTTTATTCCGAGCACGTTTGAACTATCCTTTCGAAAGATAAAGAAAAAGCCAAATTTTTTGATGTGTGGTGGAAAAAATTTCTGTCATCAATAACCAGAAATACTCAATAACCAGAAATACTTAATCACCAAAGTGGCCATATTTTTCTGTTACATCAATTAAATGTTTTATTAACTGCTTTTTTTTTATAAAACAAGTAATTTTAAAGCAAAAATTTAAGAGTACCATTTCTTCATGATCCAATCACCGGATCCAATCATAACCTCCGAGGTACCACCTATTCTTAAAAAAAAAAGAATTATATAAATCGGTTAACGCGGTCCAAAGTTATGGGATAACATACATAAAAATAAAAATAAAATATTCCGAAGAAATGATAAACTCCTCCTTTTCTTGAAGTCGGTTAAAAAAGAGAATGTAAGAAAAGCGTTACCAATGAAAACTGGAGACCTTTTCAAAGATTTGGGGTAATCGACCTAAACAGAGTTGGCATCACAGCTTGCAATATAAAAGGAATTTATTTTACTTTATAACTAGTATTAGATGATTTTTAGTTTAAGGGTTGTTCCATTGTTACTGGTAGGACATTTTACTCCAGAATGTGATCAATTGTGAATTTTAACTATGTCGCCGGAACTTATACAAGAGCGAAAGATATTTTTTTGACGTAGGACGATAACTATTTCATAAAATTGCTTTAACAAAAATACCAAACGATTTCTTAGTTTTATGTAACTATCATTTGAATGAATTTGACTGGTGGGACACTGAAAAGAACTCTATTTTACCTATTTATTTGTGCACTCAAAGATGAATTTTAGCCAAAATACGTAATATTCACGAACGTTGTTTTTGTGTTGTAAAATATGAAATATATGCTTTCATTTTCAATAAAAATAAGGTTTATATAATCTTCATAGAAATATTAAAAATATTTAAGGTTGCGACTGGTGGGACATCTCCTTGTGACTGGTGTGAAGTAATTATGCATGAAATAAAAGTTTGCAGAGACAAAAAATTCCAACTTCTTTTTATTTTTTTAATATTTTCCAACAGATTAATGAAATATATTCATTTAAAAAGAGGTTACTACTGAAATAGAGATAATTAGGGCACATTTAAATTTATGTCGTTTTCCTCTTTTCAATTTCTTCACATGCTTCACTTGCGTCTTTGTGCTCTTGAAATTTGTTTTTTTTTAATAACTTGTATTTTGGATTGTATAACATCTACCTATCGACCCGATTTTTTTTAAATTGTCTAACCTCTTTGGCATAATTTTTCATGCAATTATCTTCAGAAAATTTATAGTCCACACATTTCTTACACATTCGATAGCTTCACTTGATTCATTTATAATTGAAACACATCATAACTCTTCCCTAAGCGCCGTCAGTTTTTGTAAAATATATCGCAAAATATCTTGACATATGAGCAAATAGTACATTTGTCATTACATTTGTGAGTAAGCAAAAACATTACTCATACGTCGTGTTGGCCATGGGAGGGGTCCTATGTAGTACTACTATTTGTGGCACAGCGCATAATTACTCATACGCCGTGGCGGACAGTGAATATTGCTGGTATAACTACTTGTACATGCATATAAGTATATGTCCATGTGTACAAATAACGATGCTTTAATTAAAATGTAATAGAAAAACTGCTTTATGACAATGTGATGTATACATATGTATGTACTTCACGCCTCGTTAGTCCTCGTCATAAACTAATTGAATGAATGATCGATTGACAATTTTTATTAAATTTTTAAGATGAAAAAAATTTAGATGTGCTGCAAAGGTTTTTTTACGACAACGAAATGTCGGAATAATAGCCTAATTTGAATGCCTGCCCATTTTTGTTAGAATTATTGATTGTTTTTCGAAGTTTGTGAAGAGATAAAATTCTTGCATTCGAATACGAATTTTAAGTAGCGTATGTGGTGGTGTACATTTCACGTATTTGGCGATTTTATTCAAATTTCATCCTCCAGAAGGAGTTGTAAAGCTGACGAACTAGCGCGACTTAACCCCTGTTTAACGAAAGGAGCATATGCACATACATAAGTGATGAAATAGGTATACCCGTAAACTATCGATCACATAAGAATTTATGGAAATATCAAATAACAAATGGTGGGACCAAATTTTGCTAAAATTGCATATGTAGCCACATATTTTTTTCTAATTGAACCGTATTTTTCACAACAGAGCATTCTTAAAAACTCAAAACTTAACGTTTCCTATAGCTATAAGTAAATACAAAAGCTCGTTTTTTTAACAAAAGCATTGCACCTTTTTGAACAAAGCGGCCTGTATGTATTTCGAGATTTTATATTCTGAAAAAATTTCCTCTCAATTATCGTCCGAGTGTTAAATGACTTTATGCTTCATAAATTCATTTTTGGTGTATAGTTTGTTCGCCATTTTTGCTTAGCATTAATCGTAGAACTTGAATTCCCTATCCACTTTCTTCGAAAATTTTGCTCCGAACAAAATACTGCGCCCTTATGTACAACCACATCCACATTTATAAGCCCATAGCAGTTTAACGGCTAAGCGCAAGCAAAAAGTAAATAAAAATACAGGCTATCTGCGATACAACCTCGGGCAAACGCAACTTAGATGTGGGCTTTCATGCGCGTATTGCCAAGTAAATACAAAATTAATAAAAATAAGTACCCACCAAAAGTGCTGCAGGCTGTAGTTCATATTGTGTGGCAAATAATGTGATAAAATAATATTGGTATTGATGATCGAAAAAAACAATAAACATTTAAGCATGCAGTGAGGCAATATAATAAACAATAGCAGAATTGTTGTGTGCAGCGCTCAGCTAAAGGCCGCAAGGCCAATGAGGTCAATGCATGCCAGAGAGTAAAGCAGAGGCACAAATAAACGTATGTTTTTTTTTTTAAGGCGCCCAGAAGTAGGCTTACATTGGGGATTATTACTTTTTCCTTTAATTATAGTTTCGTTTGCTTTTTTATTTGTGTTTTTTGTTTTCTTTTTTACTTCGCCTCCTCACTCTCATCTCATTTTGCTGTTCTGACAGTATTAATTTACTTGTTGATGCGAAAGCATAACAAAAGCAACAAGTAGCATATACTTTTCATGCGAACGCTGGCGCTACAAAGGAACAAAGTAAAATAAAACCAACAATGGGCGCCAGTAAAGCACAGCGCTATAATTGTGTGACGAAGTGCTGTTGCTATTGTTGTTAATTTTGTTTTGTGCCTTTTTAAATATCATATAGCTTTAAGCTGTGAGCATAGAAGAAAAAAACAAAAATAAGAACATAACAATAATATAATTATGAATATAAATAAATAGGGTAGTGGCAAGTAAATAAAACGGAAAAGAATGTGGGGGGCAATGAGCGCGTGTGATAATTAGAATGGGGACATTTGAGTGCGCCAGTGTACACGCTGAAGGGCGGAAGGGCGGAAGGAAGCAATAGCATTCTCACACAATCAACAATCAAGCCATGATGAGTATTTCCTTCCTTTTTTACAAGCTTTTTCTTTTCATTTCAACAATCCACTTCAAATTTGAGGGCGTACCGGCGTCAGCAACACTGTAACAGTGGCGTCGTCGCGACCAGTGACGGCATTCAATGACGACTAGACAGACACTGAATGTAAAAATGTTGGAGCTTTGTGACAGGCGGTAAATGTGCGGGTCGTCGAGCGGCCTTTGGCAGCAGTAAAGATTATAAGAGAGAGAAAAAATACTGGTATACTCGCAATTTTAGTTATTTTTATATACAACTGGTCGCAAAATTCTTATAAAATCATCTGTATGTGTACACCCTAATTCAAAATAGTGTAGGTTTTGAATTTCATCAAATTTCAAATCACTTTATACCAATAAAAAAGGTTTTTCATTAAAAAAAATATAACTACACGTTAGGGTATTTAATTTGACCACCCATTCAAAATAACTGTACAAATTTAATGACTATCACAAAAAATTCCTTGTCGTATAATATAAATATGTATGTATGTACTTATTAATAAAAGTAAGCTAAATACCACTTTTCAAACAGGTGGCAGCCCTCTTCAGAAGTATTTTCAAACTAACTTATAACTTAATAAACTGCTGAACTAAATTGAAGTTGTTGTTGTCCTTAATAAAGGAAGATAAAAAGTTTTCAAACCCATTTCGATTGATACCTATCTTTTAATAATTCATCCAACTTATTGAATAATTTGAATGAAACTTTTTAAACACGTGCAACGCTCTTCAAGCTTTCCAATTGTTTAAACTAAAGATTTCTTAAAATTCATTCAGTTAATTTAATTAGAGCTTTCAAACGAGTGGCAGCCCTCTTCAAAAGTATTTTCAAAATAAAACCTTGTTATCCTTCGCCTGATATTGCGATACATATTTTATAGTTAACTGACGAAATAAGTTGAATTTGTTCTTGAACATGTGGCAAGCCCGCTAGATGTAGTTTGGATATAAAGATTTTTGAAACCCTCTTCGATTGATACCCATATTTTTATACTTTATTTAATTTATTATATAATTTTAATTTAATTTTTTAAACAGGTGGCAACCCTCTTCTAACTAAAGATTTCTTAACACTCCTTCGTTTGACATCCATAATTTGATATTTTATATAACTTGCGTATGAGTTAACTAAATTCGACATTTTAAACAGGTGGCAACCTTCTTCAAACTACCATCTCTGAAACCCCTTCTCTTTGACAGTCATATGGTGATACATGCTTCTTTTACCTAATAGCATTATTTCTTATTGAATTGGATTTTTTAAGTTAAGAAACAAAGCTTTTCAAAACCATTTCGATTGATACCCACTACTGTTAATTGCTTTTTTTTTAATAATTTAACTATAATGTTTCAAAAGGTGGCAACTCTCTTCAAAAAAATTAAACCTTATTGCGCACCTACAATCTTTTAATTTGACGCCTTATTTTGAAAAATCGAACGGACGGTGCGGGTATAATGGCAGTGGTTATTAAATAATTTGAATTTAATTGTTGAACAGGTGGCAACTCTTCTCGAAACAAATAAAACCAGTTTGCACATCTGCAGGCTAAGCGCTTAAATCTGACACCCCACTTTGGCAAATCGCGCGAACGGCGAACGGTATAGACCTTTTGTCCTGGACAAAAACTCCATTCACGTATTATATACAGCTATATAGATAGTATCTTGACGCTTACACTTTGGCCGAGGTTCTCCTTGAAATTTTGGTTTAGGTCTATAAGCTTTTACTCAAGTGGAATAATCAAATCTTTTTCTCCGCCACTGAATGACAGATGATTTTTTGTGAGAAGATTTTTCATGAAAGAATACACTATCAGGTTTGCTATCGACCGCTCTTAGAATGAGACCTTTTTTTTGGATCTGGTTAGTCGGACTAGCGATCTATCCACCCCGGAATGTTTGTAACTGTTTCACTAGCTTTTAAATGTTCATAAAAAATAATTGAAGTAGCAAATTAGTACAACATAATTTGCATAGTTTTTGTTCTCCAACAGTTTTCCATACAACTCATATCCTTATCAATAGCTTTACTTCCTATTTATTTCACTCCTTTTCGCTGCACGAAATAGATTAAAAATTCTGCAGCCTTAAATATCGAACCCTACAAAGTCATAAAATATAAAAATAATCTAACTCAAATTTAAGTTACTCTACAAAAACAGGTCACTCATTAATGATCCTTGTCATGCTCTACCTCTTCCAGCTGTTAGCTGTTAGCAACTCCCAGTGCAGAGTTACTTAACGCACTAACTTGCCAGAAATTGCCAACAGCTGTCACACAGCAATACCAGCACTGCACACATAAAAAGTATTGAAGACAGCTGCCTGCAGCAAAGCGGTAGCAATTCATCTTCATTTGCATGCATTTTTCAAAATCACCAGATGTCAACTGCTACCAATTTAACAATAGCGAAAGGTGAACTGTAATTAATTGTGCAACGTAGTTCTATTGAAAACGACTTTGTGCGCACCTGGCTGCGAAAAAGGTGTGATTTAACAATCATCATATTTTTCACGCGTTTTTGTGCCTTTTTTTATTACATTAATTGCTAGCAAGTTTGCCTTTTTGCAGGTGTGAAATTTGAGTTTGATGACGCGCTGGCGACGTAAAAATTTGCGGAAATGTAGAGAAGAGGAAAGTGAAAATTGTATATTTGGTTTTGAATATACGAATGCAGACATTTTTGTATGCAGATATGTATGAAATTTATAATGGCATATTTATTGGATTTTATTTCGTGTTAAATAGATTTTTTATGCAAATTAAGCTTTCAGGGAAGCGCTTTAAATATCTGTTTGCAGGTGTCTGTCTGTCCGTCTGTTTGTATGCAATCTTTCAGTTTTCGAGATATCCGACTGAAATTTGGTCAGTGAGTGTATTTTTAGAACGTATTAACCCTTTGCCGGAACGGGAAAAATCGGACCACAATAAGATATAGCTCCAATACAACTGATTGTTCAGAAACGAAATATTTAGTTATAACTCCTTCATTTATGCAGTTAGGAACAGGTAATTTTGCACTATTTTCAATCATTATCAAAAGAATAATTACAGTGAAAGTGACAAAAATCGGGTCGCTACAACTTATAGCCTCCATACAACTGATTATTCAGATATGGGGTTTTACTCTAAAACTCCTTTATTTGGACGACTGAAACCGAGAAGTTTCGTGAGCTATTTTCTAAATAATCATACAAAGTCTACTGAGAAAATCGTCAAAATTTGTGCTGTATAAACTTTTTCTCCTATACCAGTGATTGTTCAGATACAAGTTTTTGTGATATAACTCCTTTATGATGTAGGCAGCTAAAGCCATTAAATTGCGTTACGGGGTTACATACCGATCACACAACAGTGAAAATCATTTAGAGTGGTGCTATTAAAGGTATATCCTCCATACCTCTCGTTGTTTAGATATGATTTTTTATACATGTATGTTACTCCTCTCTCTATGTATGCTGTAAATATAAACAAATGATTCAAATGTAGTAATCTGCTAAAGTAAAATTTTCTGTTGCTCATGAAAGGTATGCAGCCGAAGACAGCGTTGCTCTCATTTGTTCTCAATTGTTCCACTACTTATAATATCGGCAAGAGCACAAGCTTCGCGTACTACCACTTGGTACCACTTAGTAGGACCTGGGTTCGATTCCTGGTCCTCGTATCATATATAATTTGAAAAAGTTGTTTTTTTAACAGGGATTGCCCCTCGGCAGGCAATGACAAACCTACGATTGTATTTCTACCTTGAAAAAAGCTTCTCATAACAACCAGTTCCAGTTCGGAGGCGGCGTAAAATTGTATGTCCCTCCATTTCTGTTTATTTCTGTAGAGTTTGCGATCCTCCCATATAAATATCATTTGAAAAAACTTGTACAGACATTTTTCATGAAATAATTTTGTAAAATAATTCAACCCTCTAACAATGTCATAAACTCATTTTTCCAAGGGAAAAGGGTAACCCTTCGCGAATTTATTAATCGTTTAAAATTGTATACACGAAAATGTATTCCTCCTGAATCCTTACATTTTGTAAGTTTCCGAACTACAATTGTATGCAGATGCATTCTAACCGTTTTTCACCGCTTGAAACACATTCAGGAAAATAATTCTAAATTTAATAATCTTATCGAAAAATTTCCGCCTGAAGATGCAATGAGCTTTGGGTGTTTCATAGCCAGTTTCAATCAATGAAACTGAGCTGCGCTATAGAAGAAAAGAAGTAGTCATTTTTCATTTTCAGCAGAAACTTCATTTATTGAAATCGCCTACAATTTTAATCCCATCAACTCCCATTGCAGTAATTTTAAATATGTAAATTTGAGCGTCAAAATTTTCACTAGCAACGACGTGGGAGATATTTACATATGAATCCAGTGTGTGTGCGTTCATGCCATGAAAAGTATTTGCTTTTACAATTTCTGCCAAAAAATATGGCAATGAATATTAATTCATTCAATATTTTTTACTCAGTCAGGAAGGAATACTTTTATGAGCAAGGATACTCGATAAATGCTTACATGTTCATATGTACATACATAATTCACGCAAAAAAATAGCTCACTTTCAGCGCGTTTCTTTTTATATTATGTAAATAAAGAAACAAGTACTATAACTTGGAAATTCAGCTCAAACACCAGAATTTAAAAAATCACTCATACGCCTTGTACCGGTATTGCCATCGAGCTCTCACACACATAGCGCTAGTATTACTTTTCCAAGCACTAAAAAGCATGTCGATGCCAGTTATTAACAGATTAAGCCAAAATTTAACATTTGTTTAAGCCGCAGTTTATGTCAAGTTGTGAAAGTAGCATTACAACTCATCAAATTACCAATATATTTATACCGAATACGGTGTTCGCATGAGGCGATTTTCCAGGCAATTTAGGGGCGATTAGTTGAATCAAAAGTTGGTTGTACCCCAACTTCATTGGAAGCGATTAGTTGAAAGCCGTTCACACCAGGCGATTTTTGCTTTCAACTAAAAGTTGCCTGTAAAATCGCCTCATGCGATCACTATATAAAATACATAAATACATTTGCATTCATTCGTTTGTAACTAAATTCTAAAACTTATAGGCTTTCGTAATCACATAATTTTACAAAAATACATATTCACAGGGAAATTGTTTGCGGCCACGACATAAATCACACATGACATTTAAATTCATATCAAAGTTTATTCCAAATAAATGACTCATACGCCACGTTGGACGCAAAATTGGTTGTTGACAAATTATTTCAATTACTTAACATTGTAAAATACCAATTCAACAGCAAAATGTTTGGTGATTATTTTAATGCTTTTATTAACTTTTGTGTGCACATTTGCGAACATAAATATATGTACACATTTTTTGGTTTAATTTGTATTTTTGACTTTTGCGATTCAATGTTACGCATACGCCATATTATTCCATTTTAGAGTTCAAAATACTAATAAATTGACGGAAAAGAGTAACTTTTAATGCTATTTGTACTAATTTGTAGCTAAAGCTGACTAGCGTAGAATATGGTTTTAAATACCACGTCGTCGTGTATGTACATAGTTTATTGGTAGGCCCTACTACTGCAAGAAGTTTGGCATGGGAAAATATTTCTTCGTTAGGGATCGCTTTGAACTTATTACTGAGTCAACAAACTTAATTGTAAACTGCCAAAGCCTAAACACGCAGATTTTACCTGCTCCATAATCGGGCAGGGCTTGGAATCCACTACGGAGGAAACACTACCAATGAAAGGACCTAAAGGAGAATCTCTGTTTGCATTCATTGTAAGACCGACGTCCAATTTCTAGCCAACAAAATTTCACTATTTGGGTGAATGCTTTGAAAAACTTTGATAGTACTTAATTATTTTTTTCAAATTGTGTTCAAAGACGTTACTCATACGCCAGGTCAACTTAAGCAGTTATTGATCTGAAATTCCAGTACGGTGGTAGCCACTTCAAAGTACTTCAGTAATACTGCATAAAATTAAATAATTACTTATTTGATCATTTGATGACTATATTTACTTTGTTTAGTACTTAAGGAACACTCATCGGGCATAGTGGCTGTTAATTTCTTCGTATAAAATCACAAAAAAAAATTGTTTTCTTTTTTTTTTTAATATCATCTGTGAAATGAGTGTAGAACAGAATAATTAATAGCCTAACTAAGAGTTTGAAAAGTAATCAGTTCGATATTATTATTCATTAACCAGCTGTCAACTCAAACTGGCAATACGTATGTAACTACATACATACATATATATATCTTTGTAGCTAGACTTGTTTCTCTTGAATATATGTATGTATGAGTTTACAGTCATGCTCATTTTTACAAACCAATAAACTTTATTATACCAGTAAATATGTACATTAATTATTTAGGCTTTGTGGAATATATTAATTTATGTTTGTAGCGTTGCACGTTTAAAACATTTGTCGCTATCCTGACACAAATGCTATTTGGCATAACTAGCTTAAGAAAAAAAGGATCCCGTTTGACATTTGCTTTCAGATTAGTGTCTCATTTTAAATGCGTGGTGATAATATCATCATCAGTCATATTACTAGCAGGGACAACAACAACTTATCACCATCACCCACAACACTTTTGTTGAATTTAATAGCCATGCGCGCGTTTGTTTGGCAACTTGATACGTTTTCTTTTTTCGCCTAGTTAGAAGCGTACGTGTTTTCTAAGCCAGTTCGTGGCTTAAGCAAAATTTAATAGCAATTTTTTGATTATTTTTGCGCTTAAGATGAGATTTGAAGTTGGAGAAATAAATATAAATTTTACAAACAGCTGTTGCACGTAAAGCTGGTAAAATGGCATACATATGTGAATATGTACGTGTTAAAAATTATGAATAAATAAGCATATTTATAGGCCATCAGTGCCAGAGAGCAAACGTGATTTTTTGATTTTGAAACCAAAAGGAAATAGTGAAAAAACATGGCATGATATTTTTGCAAAGCAACTATAAGAGTCCCCATTCTTCACTCGTTGTAAAATATTATTTTCTAATGTGCATAAGTAGTTCTCGAATCGAAAATTAAGTTAGAGAACTATGTTAGAACTCGGTTAGAGAATGATTAGAAAAACACTAGAAATTAGAAGCCAATTAGAATTCAACGTTAGAAAATACGATTCGATATGCAACCTTTTTCCCGATATCGAGGACTAAGTCCCCTTTTTGTAGAGAATGCTATAGTTCTCGACAGTTTCTCTAATCGTTCTCTCACTTTATACCTTAGAGAAGCACATTAGAATTCGAATCGCTTTCTAATCATTCTCTAACATTAATGTTTGTTGGGGTACAATCCTATAAGAATTTTGTCTATGTTTTTTTTTTGGAAAATTTAGGATTTATTCGGGACTGTTTAATTTTTTTAATGACTTTTCGGAATGTTTCGTGTAATACATAATTTTTGTGATCTTTTGGGATTCTTCCAAAATAAATTTTTGGCAACTTTGGGCTATTCTTTCGAAAGTTTGTGACCTCCAGGATTTTTCGGTATTTTTCGGAAACGTTTAGAAGTTTGCACACTTTTTCGGCGCCTTTTGGGCTTTTAAGGCCTTCTGGATTTTTCGAGGCTTTTATTAGAAATTTTGTGAATTTTTGGTATTCTTCGCGTTATGCATATTTACGAGATCTTTCGGCGTTTTATCAAAAATTTTGTTACTTCGGGATTTTACCGATATTTTTCGAAAACTGCTACCACCTTTTCCCGACTTTCCAGACTTTCTTGGAGCTTCGTGTTTTACTTTTCGGTATTTTTTCGGAAACTATTACGATTTTCTAGATTTTTTTCAAGACTTTTCGGTTTTTTTTACAGCAAAAACAAAGTGATGTTTAAAGCAACAGAAATAATGAAAAATATTTCTTGTGATTTTACTTGAGGTCTGTATTCTAAGCTTGACGTGGAATATGTCTTAAATTTTTTTTTATTTTTTAGAATCTTGCGGGATTTTTTCATGACTTTTCGGAATTTTTCGTATTTTATTTTAGGACTTTTCGGGGTTCCTCCTTCTTCTATTCTACGAGATTTTGTCAGTATTAGCAATTTTCGGATTTTTTCCGAACCATTCGGAATTCTACAATCGGGAATTATTTTGGCCTTTTTCATAAATAGTGAGTTTCAATTTTACGTATGATTTTGGAACTTGTCCGAGGACTTTGAAGTCAAGAAAAGTCAAAAGTAAACAAAAAGGTGTTTGTTTGCGTTTTAAGAAAAGTGATATCTGAAAAAATGCAAAAAGCATTAACAACTTTTTAAAAGGTTTTCAGCCCGATTCTGTGTACTTGATAAATTTAAAATCTTTATAATTTGTCACTTTTTTATTATTTATCAAGAATTGGTATTCTAGCACAGAAATCAAAAGCTCTTTTCTTGATAAATTATCAAGATTGAAAATGCTATTGACAAATTGAAATTTCATGTGAAATGTATAAATTTTGTATCTTAATAAATTTGTTTCTAACAATTAAATACTCCATGTGCCGGCATTTGAACCTGCGACACACGGAATTATAGTCGACATCTCTACCTACTCGGCTACGGCAGTCAAAAGCTTTTTCGCTTTTAAATTCATATTTTTCATATGTGACAATGAAATCAGTTCCACTCATGTGGAAATCAGTTCCACTAATGTGGAAATCGTAGAGCTTTTTGTTTTATAAATATTGACACAGAATGCGAACGAAGCTTTTACTTGATAAAAATCTTGATGAAATTTCTTTACAAAAAATGTATCAAGAAAACATAGAATTGGGCGGTTTATATATTTAAATTTTACTGTTTTCACTTTAATAACCTTTTCTACTCGCAAAAAAAAAGTTTCATCAGCGCACGAAAACACTGCCATATTTTTGATTTCCCAAAGTCAATTATCCAAAGTAGCTTTAATAAATGTATTCGTACATTTCTGACAGGCAAAATCAATACAAAATATTTACCATCAATAAATAAGAAGTACATTAATGCGAGAGCATGCAGACAACGACGACGACGACACTAATGAGCCATTAAACTCAATGCAGTGCGACAGTAATGAATAAACAATTTATTTCATTATGCGATAAAGTGACGAAAAGCGATTATTAGCCAACCTACTATTACGTATCCTTCCACTTAACTGTATGTATTTACATCCATGCATGTCAATATACTATGTACTCAAACAGAGTTGAAGGACTTTATGAGCTCAAGAGAATTTCGTGTGTAAACAAAATATTTACTGGTAATGAGTATATAAAAATCAAGGGAAAGATAAAAATTCACGCTACGGCGAAAGCCAGCTGCTGAAAGGACGTTAAGCAAACAAAATTTTATTTTATTTTAGAATTCTGTACGTATGAAGGAGAGTATGGTAGTTAGACAAAAGCTACTTGATGGATATGAAACAGGCTATTATTTCGCGTACTTAGTTGTGTGAGTGAATATGTGTACCAACACACATTTTTTACACACTGTATTGTTAGAAAAATTCAATTTTAGTGCAAAATTCTCCTCAAGGTTTTTCACAATGTCTGTCAGCAATTTAAGTTGTTTTACTCATAAATAGCCATCAAAATTGATGCGTAGACAGTTATTATCGAATCAAGCAGTTCAAAAAAGAAAATAAGGCTTAATAAAGAATAACTTAATAAAGTTAGATTAACTGCATGTAGACGCATATGACTGCATAAGAATTCACATCTCTGCAGGCTATACGAATTTTTCATTTATTTTGTTATTTGAATGGCTGGAATTTTTTATATAAATAACTGTCATCAAAGCAGACAAATAAATTAAAACGTAATAAGTTGACATGAAAGTGTAAATATGAGTAAATACTCAGATGTGGTAAGTAAATAATGAAAAATGGTATTGCGAAAGATTTTTATAATTTTTGATGTAGGGTTGTTCGACTTTACTAGAAAGTCTACTTTCCACTATTCGATCGACTCTGTAAAGTCGCCTTTGAAAGCCGATCGACCGACGAAAAGTCGACTTTTTTTCCAAAATATAATGATTTACAAGTGGTCTTTAGAATAATCTGTAATTTAGTGAAATTCAATGCTGAGTAAAAGACAAACAGACGACACTGAAGGATTTTGAAAAATTTTGAAAATTGTGCCAGTTATACTGTATGAATATGTTGGTTGTGAGGGTTTTTAAAAATTGAAATTTTTGAAAAATAATTAAAAAATTTTTAAATTTCCACAAAAAAAAATTATAAAAAATTTCGTATACATCATGAAAATGTTGGTTGGGAGGATTTTTAAAAGCTGATATTTGTAAAAAATAAATTTTAAAAATTTAAATTTTCGCCAAAATGGAACAGAGTTGGCGAGCATTGGTAGAAATTTAATTGCCACTTTATAAACATGGCGATATTTTCACATTAAAGCAATCCAGACAGCTGGTGGATTGGGATTATACACACGACAAATGTCGCATCTCAACTGGAATTCCGAAACCTTTATCGGTGTTTAAATTTTTTTCCTTTACCTTTACCAAAGACTGTGCGTAGAAACTTACATTAACTCACGAAGAAAATCTATCTTACATGAAAATAAACAGCTTTGTTTATTTTACCGCATTATCAACTGGAGATGGTGGAGACAAAGGCTTAACAATTTGATCTGCGCTCCTCTTAAATGATATGATAATGTTGTAGTACTGTTATTAAAATTTATTTCTCTACCACAATTTTCATATTTCACTTTAGTTTTATTGCCACCTTTTTTTTTAAATAAGACCAAACAGCACTCCGCGCTATTGTTAGAAGAAAAGTTTTAATTTAAAAGACGCTAAAGCAACTACGTTTAAAAAATTCGAGTATCGAAAGTGAAAAGTCGACTTCCAGAAACTGAAAGTCGATCACTAAAATTCGACTTTCAGAAGTAAAAGGTAGATTTTGGTCGAAAGTCGAAGTCGACTTTTCCATCCCTATTTTGTTGGCTGAAGGTACACACTATGCCATCGGAGGGGCTAAAATCTGCATTCGAAACCGAAAAATTTCAACATTTTCGCTAACGGTAAAAGTGTCCATAATAAAGACGTAACGATACCGATAATAATGCCAATAACAGTTATCGTCGCGTCATCATTACCTTTGAAAAAATTGTGAGTGTCATTATCGATATGGATTACGATTTTAACAAAAAATCTTAAAATTCTGATAATTTTTATCGTTAACAAAATGTTTATCATAATTGCCTTAAGTAACTTTATGTTATCAATAACAATTATATTATTGACGATAACAATGATGTAATGATGATTATATCGATTGATTTTCCTATGGTGGTAACACGAATAATATAAAGATGAACGATAAAAACTACCGACGGCATTTTCGATAACACATTTGTTTTTAACTCTGGCACCATAAGCTTGCAACACAGAAACGCGGTTGCTATGCCCTTTTTTACCCAGCAGCACCCTTTGTTTACAAACATAGCGCTACACAAAATTTGTTTAAGCGCATATTTAGGAAGCAATGCAATATCTGGCTGGGATAGTTTATCGCTTTTATTGATCAACTCAGTAGCAAAACAAAAAATTAAACGTCAAACTATTTTATTGCTTCCATGCCTTCATGCTCTTATCTGTTTTGTGAATCTTTGCAAGCCTACAAGTAGTATCATGTTTTACTTAGACAAAATAACGGTGGTTATTTATGTACATTAGTGCCTTAATAGATAAAATGCAATAATAAGTACCAAAGCGATCGATAAAGAGACTCCACAAATATTAAAGCTTAGTGCAAATGAAAACAAATAAATGTAAAAATATACTCCCACGCCCTTTTTCAACCCTTCAAATACCAATGCGCCGGCAAAACTACAAAAAATATAGAAAAAATTTGATTGGGCCAAAGCTCTAGTGGAGTAAAGCAGTTCCAACAGCGCCTTGCCAGATAAAATTGTTCGGACATATGCCGCGTCCTAGTTCGGCAAATTTACATGCATACATATGTTTGTTCGCACATGCACCCACATACATACTTAGTAGTTACATCCACAAAATTGTTTACACAACTAAAATGCAAATATGCAAATGTAAATGGAGTGAAATGTGGAAAGCGAACTTATATTTAGTTAAAAAAAAGAAAAATAACCGAAAAATAACAGTTTGCAAATAAATGGTAGAAGTAAGCATTACGTAATGGTGAATGGCTGCAAATGTGGGCAAACATTTGCCAACATTTAAGCGAGAGTGCAAAGATAGCACTCCAAGTGGCATGCTGTAGAGCTACATGGAAGCTGTGAGAATCTATTTCCAGTGCCGAAAATGTAAGCGTGTAGAAAACAGTTGCACACAATTTGCGTCAGAGAAACAATTATGCAGAATCGCGTATATTTTTATTTTTTATATTAAATTGCAAGATTTTTTTTTTTTTTTTGTTTTCATTACAGAAAAATGTATGTATTATGCAATAATTTGAACAGTGAATAGTAATTACTTATATAACTTTGTAATTTTTTGAGAACTGATTAAAATATTTTTTCAATATCGATGGTCCTCTGCAACAACGACACAATTCAAAATTCAAAAAATTAAATCCCTTTTTATTGTTAAGTGAATTATATCTTTAATCCTTCTTTAATCCATGCCTTATTCTTACTAAAGTAAGTAATAAGGATTACTGCAGTGAGTCGTTAGATTTTAGTTTTCGAATTTTGAATTGTGTCGTTATTGCGTCAACGTTTTTTTTGTGCGATACAAATTTGTTTCAACAACTCACTCTCTCAAAGATATTATAGGT
Source organism: Rhagoletis pomonella (assembly GCF_013731165.1). NCBI lineage: Eukaryota > Metazoa > Arthropoda > Insecta > Diptera > Tephritidae > Rhagoletis > Rhagoletis pomonella. The sequence goes on from NW_023458562.1 coordinate 27,860,112, forward strand.
TAATAGGAGACACTGGCAGAATATGGTCAGATGAACGCATGCCCCGATCGCCCCCATGCCAAACCTGTATACTCTGATCAGTGCTGGTTGTGTGAGGAGGTGGGCTCTTAATAGACCCAGGCTTCGTTTCCTTATCTAGAGGCACATGGCCTAAAAATTATTCAGCGAAGTGGTCTCGAGAAATTCCTTAACGATGCGCGGTCTGCTACTTCACATCACTTTAACATAACAAGCGAAGAAACCAGAACTAAAATAACTAATGGGGCTGAGAGTAATTCTCCTTTAAAACATTAAAGCATTTACCAGTAGCATGCAATTCACATGTTCAACAGTTTTGTAATATTTTACAGCATACAATCAAAAATCATATATGTAGATACCTACATTAGACCGTACCACCTTACAAACAAACAAATAAAAAGTTCAACGTACACTCCTGAGTTTACATACAAAATTGTATGACAATTTCGAAAAAAATATTTTTTTTGTTTTTGACCGCATTTTTACATTTTTCAGTGACACCGACATTCGGCAAAAAAAAATTTAAATAGTTTTACTGAAAAGATCGAAATAATTCCTAAGCAAACGCGTCATGATTTTCGGCAAGTTTAAATTTACTGACATTACGGTGGCATGTTAAGGTCATAAGAACTGTTGTGTAATTACTATTGAGGTTAATGAATTTTGGTACAAAAAAAGAAATTGTCTTTTCGATACAAGAGCATCGATATATTACACTTAACGATCTGAAGATATGACGATAAATAAAAAAAAAAGGTGCCCTACGTTCGGCAAAAAAAAAAAATCAAAATTGCCTTACAAAAATATCTACTTTAGACTCAGCGGTGTATGGCGAACCTTTTTTTTCTGATACGCTCTAATGTAATGGCATTGTGGCGCTCACTCAATCCTACACAAAACCCATTCGTCATTTTAAGCCAAGCATTCCGTGTACAACATGGCTATAAAGCGAATGCAAGTCGTCAGCTGATTTATGATTCGAAAATGAGTTGTCATAAAATGTCATTTAAACGCCCAAGGGTAGGAAAAGAGCAAAACGCAACGCTGCGCAACAGTGCCACGCCAACAACAAAAACAAGTAATAATACAGTGCTGTGATATTTTGACATTGCAAAATGGATGCTTGAAAGCAGATAAAAACGTTAAAAACCAGGATCAAGTGTAATTTCAACTCACAAAGATTTCAGCTATTTACAAGCCGGGGGTAATAAAATTTCAAAATACATACATATGTGTGTTTATGCGTGTTATTGTAGGCAATAAAGTGCGAATGATTGCGCAGCAGAAGGTGAAAAATGATTTGATAAACGTCTTATTATTCGCAGCTGATTTGAGTTTATTACTTTTCGTCTTTCCGGTATTATCTGTGTTATTATTGAGAAAAAAAATAAGAAGAAGAATATTCACTGACATTTCCTATTTTACTTTACTTAACTCAATCCCATCGGTTGAAATGCATTTTGTTGCTGTCTATTTTTTCTATAAACCTGATTCCCTGTGTTCTTACTCTGTATTCTAATTGCCTAGCGCACATGGCGTGACAATTCAATCTGCTTTGTGTCAGATGAGATGAGAATAAGGTAGATGCAAGCAATCGCCACGTCCATTTGTCATAGCAGATATTCAATATTGGCTTTATGACCGCAGGTGAGGGAAGGCTAATAAAAGTGTGCAGGAAAAATTGATCGCTGGTCGGCGTAAAAGTGTATCAATTTAAATGGGTAAATGTGATATGCTATGTACATAAAAGCAGCCTTGCTAATTCAAAAGCACCTGGGAAGTACTCTGTTTTGCTGTCTCATGCCTTTGAAAATTACCGCAACTTTTTTAATGTGTGCTTACTTTTAAGCCTGTCAGCAGTTTTACTTGCGCTCAGTTGTCACTTTCACCTAACTGCTGATTGATTTAACAGCACTGACATACATACATACATATGTATGTATGTAGGAATGAATGTCTGTGCTTTTAAGACTGAACAACATTCGCGTACGCACATGAATTTTAGGTATTCTCAACGAACACCTGCTGCTTCACATAGATACAAGTTTAATTGCCTCTTTAGATGCTCAAACATGTTTTTGTTGACGGCAATTAAATTGCTATTCTTGCTGTTATTATCCTTGTTATTATCCTTCTTGTTATTATAGGTAATAACTTTTAAGCTTACATCTTTATTGGCTTTTGTTGAAAGGTATTTATTTTTTAAATACTTCAAATTCAAACGGTATTAAAGCTGACAAAAATTGGCAAAATGTTAAATCTGATATAGAATAAATGCTCCGTATGTATAGTATACAGCTTCAACCGATTAAAGAAAGTGGATAGAGAAGCGCTTGCCTTTCTCCATTTAGAAGTCTGAGGAAGTTGCCAGTTTCCAAAGTAAGCGTGTCGGACAATGCAATTTTAGTTGGTCCAGGTAAAAGAGTTTACACGGTAAAATATTGCAGTAGGGTGACTTAACCCTAGAAACACAGAGTTAGGCTATTAAAGAAGAGATAGTCTACTGTTTCTTGTACTTCCGATGAGGTAAAGCTTCAATAAGGGACCCAAACAGGCAAGGCAGGCACCGAGGACATGCTAAGTAGCTTAAGAAAATATCGGCGACCGTAGGCAGCAGTAAACAGGTCATTCATTTCTATAAGCCCTAAGCCATGCTATGACTAATGTTGACTAATTCGATCTTAGGGGCATGAGAATCTTTTATGTTAATGCGAGACACTCCTTTGCAGATTTGCGCCAGTAGTTCATGCCAAGTGCAGGCAGGTCCTTCTGGACTTGGTCGTTTCATTATGTTCGTGGGCGCATTGCTTTCTTTGTCCACCCATGGATGTGGAGTCGTAGGATCTTTTCACCGGAGCGTCGACATCCATGCGTACTACATATCCAAGCCAGCACAATCGTTGTATTTGTATGCGATTAACTATGTCCATGCCGTTAAAAAGCTCCTACAGTTTTTTATTCTATCTTCTTCGCTACTCATCGCCCACGCGAACGGGGCCATAGATCTTGCGAAGAATAGTTCTCTAGAAAACCCCCAAAGCCTTCTCAATTTTGATAGAGATCGTCCATGTTTCTGCGATAACTGGCGCAAACAGCGGGATCTCCCTTCTTGTGGTTTGGGCAAAGTACACTGAGAGTCCAATCTGCGGGCAAAATATTATTGGTGAAATATAATCGTTTTTGAAAATAAATCATTTGGGAACCTTTTTCGGCCTTATGACCATTCAACCGTTCTGCCTTACACGCAAACAAAAAAAGTTCGCCGTGCACCTCTGAGTCTAAAGTATTTTTCAAAAGCAATTTTGAAAAAAAAAATTTACCGAACCCAACGCTGTATTTGTGCATTTTTCGGTGACACATATATTCGGCAATAATTTTTTTTTCTAAAATAGTTCTACTGGAATAATCAAAAAATTTCCTTACTAAAAGATTAAGAATTCCTCAAGACAAAAGGTCCGATATAAGTAGATTCCTTAAGATCCGACTGTAAAAGCCGAAGACATGACGAAAAATTACAAAAGGCGACTCCTTAATTTGGTAAAGAAAACATCGGAATTGCCTTGTAAAAATATTTACCTTAAGTCAAAGGTTGTACGGCGAACATTCTTTCTTCTGGTACGATCTAATATCTGTATAAACCTTCTTTACCCAATCTCAGTTCCTCAGGATTACCCTAATTAGCTTATATAATGAGTCCTAAAATGCTGAGCGCAGAGCTTTACGAAAAAATTCAAAATTTTTAATGCCAGTTACTGCACAATAGTGATGTGGTATTATATTCAGTCTCAACTCATACATTTTAGTTGAGAGGATCACCAATACCAAGAATTTCTGTTTGCTGAGATTCGTTACACTCCCTACTTTGTTACTTTTCATGGCATAATTCACGCGGGATACTGTCACAAATAGTCAGTTTCGAGTGAATCACCAATGAGCCATGTGCTTAAGACTTTTGCACCTTAACGGCCATCGAACAAGACATTTTAACTCCAGTTTTGGAAGAACTCACGAAAAGGATATCGCAACATGAATTCTAGGCGATTCTTCGCACTCTGCACTTAAAAAAATCTTGTTTGGTTTCAAATAGCCCACAAATGATTATATACCAGGCACTCAACCCTTCTTGATAAAATAAAGATTCCAAGCCTCAATGAGATATAATTCTAAATTTAGCAATAGAAATCTTGCAGAAGGATTTCATTGACAATTGGAGAAACTTTGTTTCACAAATACGCAAATAATTGGAGCTCATAAAAATACATACATATATGTACATATAATAAGTATTTACACACAGAAAAGGCAATAAGCTTATACAACTTATTCGGCTTGCAATGGAGAAGAGGAAGAGTACCACGAAACCCACAAACAGACACTGGTGTTACGTTAAATCAACATCTTAATTGACGGTAATGAAAAGCACTGAACCGGAATGTGTGCTACACATGGCGTATACATAACTAAAATGGCACTGATTCATTCATTCATTAGCTTGCTAATATCCAAACGTCATCTAACAAAGCTGGCTGCTGGGCACACACCCACGAATACTATGCAAATGTATTAAATGGGCATGAATGGAGCACTAAACAAAAGCTATGGCAAGAGCAATTCCCTACCTATATGCAAGCATTAAATCTCCAACACAGACCAACACAAAATCCATCAAGCTTAGATCAACAAATCGCAAGTTACACGAATCCCACACGTGAGTGTAGCGTCGGATTTAGGCGCTAAAATAGCACATTTACCTAGCTTAACACATATATACAGATGTATGTAAGTGAGCACATGCACATGCATGCATGATTTATGTATAAATATACATACAAAAGCTTAACGGCAATTATGAACGGGCGTTTTAGTAACCATCTGCAGCATGAGTGCGGAAGCACACAGCATGCGTATGCGGTGTGTGCGGTTTAGTTAAAATTCCCTTACGGCCATGAAAGACAGCTAAGAGCAGCTCTAACAAAATCAGCTACTACTTTCACTTTTATTACCACTATCGTTGTTATTGTTGTACGCATTTTACATACATTTTACTAGTAGATGTTATTTTACAAGGCTGTTAAATTTGATGTGGTGGGTTGCGGTGCTGCGTTTTTAAATTTAGAAAGCAAAATGTAGTGTGGTATGATGAAATTTAGAAAATACCTATACATTTGCTTGAATATTTTTATATTTAGATACCTATCTATATACGTGCTTAACTACTTACATGCACATGTTTATCTATGTGCCCATAAGCCCCCCACATTTTTGCTCATATACAAAAACCTACACTCACAATTACAGTGCGCATTCATGCTAGCGTCTCAAATATAGGAGGACGTCTTTAATGAAATATCAACAAGAACTCAGAGCTGAGTACACATGCCTGCGGTTATTTGGTGGTGGCAAATGTGGGCTGATTGCTTGCAACAGTCTGTAAGTACTGGTATTTTGTATAAAATGCTTGAATATACTATGTAAATACACATGTATGAATGCGTATGTGTTTGAGTATATGTAAAGAAAACCACATGATGCTAAATTTGAAACTTCGTTGAGGTTTTATGAAATCATATGTAAGTTGTAGCAGCAAGTGAAAATACAAAAAAGGTACTCAAATGCATCTAAACTAAATTTTAACAATAGAAGTTTACTAATACTCTATGTAGGGTTATAAGCATCTGTAAAAAAAAAAAGATTTTAAATTTGATAAGGGGGTCTGGTGTATTCAGCTCTATCACCAATTCCACGTGAATAAATTCTTCACATGATTTTACAAGTAAAACAAAAACAAATTGGGAACAATTTTTTTTGTTTTACTTTATAATTTTTGGGGAAAATCGTTCATATCGAGTTCTCTAGCTAGATTTACCTAGCTGCACTCTATTTGACTTTACCAAAACAGATCCTGGCATGGACAATATATAGAAAGCAAAACTTTACACAACCTCTTGAAGAGAACTTGGTCAAGCGCTAGCTTACTAAAACTTAATTTGTGAAATAAATTTCAGCGCTGGCTGCAATGTTTAAATAACGCTTAAGTCCTTCTATATTTAATCTTCACTTGGCAGATGTTTGAAGAAAATATTCAACCAACACTGCACTGGACACTTGACAGAGCACTGTAAGGTAAGATATAATTTTTGTAAAAGTGACGAACTGCATTTTTTTTTATGCTGACGGCGTAAAAGCCAGAGCGATCAACTAATTAAGCCAGCAAGGTTTGATAAATTTTGCTTATTTTTCTTTTGTTTATTTTACGTTTGTTATTATTATTTCATAAAAGCCTAGCTCATTAAATAACCAATACTATATGAATCTACATTTCAAACTTTGTGCAAAATTTATAAAAAATCTGCAAAAGTTTTATCTAAATTTTCAAATTTTCCGATTTTTCAGAATTTTTTTGAGTATGCAGTTTAATAGCCCATTAAATTCTAGTACAAAAGAGTGCAAGTTTAAAGTTTTCGAAACAAATTTTTTTTTCTGACTTATCGCACATGTTTTTCCGAAGGATTAGCGCCATAGATCTGGCTAGGGTATCTAGCTAGTTGGCAATTATTTCTTGCTGGGCTATCATACCCTTGTGGTTTTGAAATGCACGTGCCAATATTTAACAAAATACATACACATCGCATATATGCTTTCACTTGCACAAATGCAAATATACATGGCACTCGTACGTGTGCGTATGGGCACCCTGAAATTGTGCATATGGAAACTGTGCATACGAAATAATGCATATGAAAAAAACCGAAATAATGCATACGAAAAAAACCGAAATAATGCATATATGCACAGTTTCGGTTGAAAACCGAAATAATGCATATGAAAAAAACCGAAATAATGCATATATGCACAGTTCCGGTTGAAAACCGCAATAATGCATATTAGAAAAACCGAAATTATGCATATGCACTCTTTCGTTTGAAAACCGAAATAATGCATATGAAAAAAACCGAAATAATGCATATATGCACAGTTTCGGTTGAAAACCGAAATAATGCATATGAAAAACCCGAAATAATGCATACATGCACACTTTCGTTTGAAAACCGAAATAACGCATATGAGAAAAACGAAGTAATGCATACATGCACAGTTTCGGTTCAAAACCGAAATAATGCATATGACAAAAACCGAAGTAATGCATACATGCACAGTTTCGACTCAAAACCGAAGTAATGCATATGACAAAAACCGAAATAGTGCATACATGAAAACGAACTTCTCTCTGAGTAGGCGGCCTTCGGCCGCGCTTACGGATTATAACCCTTACTAAGTAGAATTCTCCTTTCTGTGTTGCCGGAAAAGGGGGCCGGAAGTACTTTTGCGCAGAACTTCTTTCTGCGTAGGAGGCCTTCGGCCGCGCTTAGTGATTATAACCCTTACTAAGTAGAACTCTCCTTTCTGTGTTGCCGGAAAAGGGGACCGGAAGTATTTTTGCGCAGAACTTCTTTCTGCGTAGGCGGCCTTCGGCCGCACTTAGGGATTATAACCCTTACTAAGTAGAATTCTCCTTTCTGTGTTGCCGGAAAAGGGGCCGGAAGTATTTTTGCGCAGACCTTCCCTCTGCGTAGGCGGCCTTCGGCCGCGCTTAGGGATTATAACCCTTACTAAGTAGAATTCTCCTTTCTGTGTCGCCGGAAAAGGGGGCCGGAAGTACTTTTGCGCAGAACTTCTTTCTGCGTAGGCGGCCTTCGGCCGCGCTTAGGGATTATAACCCTTACTAAGTAGAACTCTCCTTTCTGTGTTGCTGGAAAAGGGGACCGGAAGTATTTTTGCGCAGAACTTCTTTCTGCGTAGGCGGCCTTCGGCCGCACTTAGGGATTATAACCCTTACTAAGTAGAATTCTCCTTTCTGTGTTGCCGGAAAAGGGGCCGGAAGTATTTTTGCGCAGACCTTCCCTCTGCGTAGGCGGCCTTCGGCCGCGCTTAGGGATTATAACCCTTACTAAGTAGAATTCTCCTTTCTGTATTGCCGGAAAAGAAGGGCGGACGTATTTTTGCGCAGAACTTTTCTCTGCGTAGGCGGCTTTCAGCCGCGCTTAGGCATTAAAACCCTTACTAAGTAGAAGTAAATAATTCATATTAGAAAAAACGAAATTATCCATATGCACACTTTCGCTAGAAAACCGAAATAATGCATATAACAAAAACCGAAATAATGCATACATGCACAATTTCAGTTCAAAACCGAAATAATGCATATGGGAAAAACCGAAATAAAGCATACATGCACAGTTTCGGATGAAAACCGAAATAATGTATATGTGAAAGACGAAGATATGCATACATGCACAGTTTCGGTTGAAAACCGAAATAATGCATATAACAAAAACCGAAATAATGCATGCATGCACAGTTTCGGTTGAAAACCGAAATAATGCATATGAAAAACCCGAAGTAATGCATACATGCACAGTTTCGGTTGAAAACCGAAATAATGCATATGAGAAAATACCGAAATTATGCATATGCATACTTTCGTTTTAAAAGCGAAATAATGCATATGAAAAAAAACGAAGTAATGCATACATGCACAGTTTCGGTTTAAAACCGAAATAATGCATATGGTAAAAACCGAAATAAAGCATAAATGCACAGTTTCGGTTGAAACCGAAATAATGTCTAAATGCACAGTTTCCATATGCGCAATTTCGGTGCCCCGTGCGTATGTCAGGCATGCAACATTGTGAATTTTTACTTTGTACACTTTTAGTTTTTTTTTACAGCATGTACAGCATAATTTTGCTTGCATCCAGCGCACTTGTCGGGTTTTATTTAGCCGCAGCTAAGCCAAATACTGTGGTGAGTGCTTCAAAGTACGTAAATAAATCTAAATCTCCACTAATGAAATTGCTTGACATATTTAAATATACATAAGTGTGCCTTCTTTTGAAAAAATATAAAACACACAGAGACGACAAGTAGACGGTAAGACAAAAGCGAGTGCATACAAAAGCGTAGTAAGTACATGCAATATTTTATACATGCGAATACGAGTATGTCCTGTAAGACGGCTGAAGTACGCACTACGCTTGCTAGATGTGTAAGATGGCTGCGTATAGTTGGGTTTAAAGGATATGTGGAAATGTCGATGTGTGAATTTATGGCGTATAAGTAATTATGACTTTAGTTGTGCAAAGCGAAACTATATATTAAATATATTTATGCAGACGTACCTAAATAATCACTTGCTCGTAGCTGCATACATAGTCTTATATCAAGCGCCATGAAGGTCATGAGCATAATGCCATGGACGCGCAAAAAATAATTGTGGGTGTATAAATTTTTTTATAATCGGCATGGAAAACTTACCTGAAAAGAAAAACAAAGAAAACAAATAAACACAAATTATATGCAGGGTAAAATAATAAGATTTATAAAAGCATACAAAAAAATAGCATAAAAAAGAAAGTAAGAATAATGAAATGACCGCCTGTAATTTATGCGGCGACAGTCTCTAAAATAATAAGAGCGGAAAAAAAAACAATAAAGCCATTGAAACTGCGGGTGGATGTAAAGAATTATTGTAAAAATAAATGGCGAAGAAATTCAAATGGACCGAAAAATATTGCAAAATAATTCAAAATAACCAAAGCAAGTCAAACCAAGAAGGAAGCAGTGAATGCAGACGCTTTGCTCGTGTAGCAGCACTTCTGCTAATCTGGAAAACAAAGAACAAAAATGTAAGCTGCTACATGCTTTCATTCTTGCTATCTAGCGTCATAATTTATCGTCGTAACCACCTAAAAACGCACACAAATTTTTTTTGCTCCCTAAGCCAGACAAGAAGCCATAATAAAACCAGTAATCAGAGTGCCAAATAAATATTATGCACCGTTGAGTAAAACTAATAATACTGCATCTGGTTTTAGGTGTTAAGCTCTTGGATTTTAATAAAAGTACAGTGTTTTGGAAACGAAAACTGCTAACTAAATTTAACTAAACTCTTTTTGTTGGTGCAGTGTAGAATACTGAAGCTTCATTAGATCGAATCTTATCAATTTTGTTAGAAGCCTGGCAAATCCACTACAAATCAATAAATCCAGGGAACGAAAATAACAGTTTTTTTTTGTTTTTTTTTTTAAGTCAACTTGGACAATAATTTTTTTAAGTTTGAAATAAATATCATTTCCTGATAATAAACAAACCGCTCATCCAAATTAAACAAGTTTGATACCAAATGAAAGAGGGCTCAAATAGCTTTAAAACTGAAATATCTAAACGAGGAAAGCCCTCTATTGGAAAATATTTCAATAAAAGATTTTATTTAATTACCATAGGACAAACCTTGGGTCAGGTATAGGGATGGCAATGATTAATAATTTTTTTTCTTTTTACTACAAATAACTGATTTATTTATTTATTTATTTACTCATAACTAGTAAATATAGAAATACTTTTTTTCTTACAGACTACTACATTTGATTAAATTAATCGATTATTTTTGTCTAATTTACCATTTAATTGTATCGTAGTTTTGTGTTTCATTAATAGATTTATTGCAGAATATTCGTAAAAATCCATCCATCGTCTAAAATTCATCCATCGAACATTCTTTTTTGCTAGCTGCATCAACTTTACTTGACACGAGGTTCAACAAAATTAATTTCAAAATTTCGTTAGCATTGGCCTCAGTAATAGTGCTTGCGAAAGGAAATAATGTGGCGCAGATTATCTTGTGGAAACGGGTGACGAGTCGTCACTAGAATCAGTAGAAAATGAGTTCGATCTTTAGGCCCCTCATAAATCTCTCGTTCACAAACCAAAGCGAAGAGATAATGATTTGGGTCACCCACAAGATGAAAAGAGTTTTTATTTAAATTTTCATGTCCTCGAACTAAAGCGGAATATCATCGACGCTTGGGACGAAATAAAAACTGTTTACCCAAAACTTTACGGAAAAAATACTATCATTTAGTTGGTACTTCGGTGTCTGCTAGGGTTGCCGACCGTACTATAATACACAGTATTGTACTATATTTACGGTCGGCGTACTACATATATTTATACTGTTGGAAAAAAAATAGTAAGCAAAAATGCTAGGTTTTTTCAGTTATAAATATAAATATATTTCAGTAATTTGCAAGAAAAACTGCGTGTTAAAATGGAATACTAAAATAACAATGTTAAATAAAATATTCTTTAAAGCAAAAGGGGTTAAGGTCACGGGTTATCTGGGTATTTATGGCGTTAAGTGCGGTGCTGGTGGTACAGTCCACTTTACGGAAGCGATGCCAATGCTTCGCTGGGGTTAGGATTGCGGCTTGTTCTCATTTTCTCGCTTTTCCCTTCAAACGCACTGTAAAATATACATATAAGTACTTTTCAATTTAATTTTAATTTTTGCTATCCCAATAAAAAATCTACATACATACATACATATTTAATATATTTATTCGTTCATCATATCATACGCCAGCAGCAAATTTCCGTATAGCTGTCATTTAAACTTCCCTTGCAGTGCTATGGCATTTGATCTGCTGGCTTGGCTTTAACTTGCAGTTGATGCAACGCTTTTTTTCCGGCACGACGTACATAAGTTACGCCGCTATTTGCGTAAATAAAAACACATTTATGCGCATATCGCTCTAGATATTTTTTCACTCTTTCATATTTGTGTTCCAGTAGCAGCTAAGTAGAGTAGTAAACAGTTTTACGCTGTAACTCAGTTGCCACAGCCAGGATAAAGTTATTTGCTTTGTTGCATTTTTTTTTAAGTTTTTGACGTCTTCGTCGTTTCATGGTCGCTGTCGTTGAAGGCACTTTGCAGGCGCCTGCAGCACGCGTAACGAAGATAAATAACAAACTGCGGCAGCGAAAAAAACCAATGAGTAAACATGTTGGCATTGACTGCAGAACAAAAAAGATGTTGAGAAAAACTAGAAAACCAAGAAAAATACGAAAAATGGCTAAAACTCAAATAATAAGAGTAAATAGCAATATACATACTTAGTTGCTCCTTTCTGCCTACATTGTTCGCCACTAGCTTATTGCAATGTACTATTTTTTCCGCGTATTTTGCTTCCTGTTTTTCTGGCCATGATTAGGTTGTTGCTGCTGTTTCATTCAGTTTATTTCCAGTAGCATATGCTTGCTGCAGTAAAACAGTCCAATAAGAAGTAACGATAATGTCCTATTAAAGAGCTCGGTCGCAGCTTTTATAGAGCTCATATTTAGCATTGGATAGCAAGTGTGTGTGCAAATTAGGAAGTGAGGCAAAAATTTCTGCCATTTGCGGCGCTCTACAGCTATGTACTACAATAGCGCTTTTTAAGGTGCTCATTTCACATCTTGTTTTTCATTTGCTTGGTTTGTGTTCGCCATTCACTTTTTTGTTTGTCTCTCTTGCAATCAACTTCCGTTTTTCGCTGCTGATTTAAGAGCGCAATTTGGTCGCAGTTAAAAACTTCAACAACAAAAAAATACAATTTCTCCAGAGTTGGTGGCATTTTACAGTCGGCGGCGAAGTAAACAACAGCAAACAAATGGAGAAAATGAAAACTAAACAATTGCGAAACCACTGCAAAGTCTATTTTCGGAGAGAAGTGGCTTTCTTCGAAGAAAATATTGCAATAACAATTGTACCTAAACTGTTTTGAGAAGGAAACTCTATTCAAAAATATTTCTTAAACAGCTGTCATTTGCCCACAACGTTGTAATACATTTATTAATCTTATTTAATTCAAACAACTCTTCATAGTTCGCAGCAATACCTAACATATCTGTTTAATGGATACTGGCGAAATTTGGCATCCGAAACGAGAGAAAGAGAGACAGCAGACGATTTTTGGAAAATTTTCAACAGTTTTCTACATCTCCAGTTGCATCCAAAATTCCATTCAAAAGGAATCCTTCGCTCTTGAGACTGAACTGCAAGCCCGTGAATATGGAGTTTTATAAAACAAACAAACAAAAAAAAACAGAATAAAATTTTTTCCTGCTCAAAGCAAAAGTGTCATTTTATTTCGCTTCATTTTAATTATCGCTTTCACCGCAAAAAACATGTGTAGCATAATTTGATCACATGCAACACACGGAAAGAACCCACACCTCTCAGAGCAGACATAAAAACTTCGAATGACTCAACGGAAGTCGCCACCAAACGACTTTAGCATTTTGTTGCAGCAAATTGCATTCATAAACATGAACCTCAATACAGCACATCTATGAACCCATAAAAAAGTTGCTTAAAATATGCTGATTCCACTATTTGTATGTATGTATTTTCGAGCGAATGCGTGCGCACTAGCATATTTTGCCCATATACAGAAATGGTACAGATAAAAACACATTATACATTTCCATAAATATTGTATGTCACCATCGAGTACCGGCTTTCGCCTGCTTGTTTGTATTGGAGTAGACGCTGTGCATTCATTTGTATGCCATATACATTCGAAAGTTATGAATAGGACTAGTGCTGCATTTGTGTTTCGTGTTGCGTTGTTTTCTTTTCTTTTCTGTGTGCTTTTTGTCTTCCGCAATTCGGTTGTGGCTTTCCGGTTTCCGTAGGTCGCTCGTAGGCGCCATAAATGCTAGTGAGTTTGCTCCATTTTTTCTTCCGCATATGTCCTATAACTTTTAGTCCTCCATTTACCAGCATTTTTGTTTGTGCACGTGACACTCGAGCGAAATGTTCCCGCAAGTTAGGCATTTAAGGGACTATGGAAGAGAACTTGAAGTTGTTTATTTGAAAACTCGTCTTCTTGTTAAGAAGTAAGCAGGTCAAGTGTTGCAATTGCGGGCCTTGCAAATTGTCGTCGAGTGCTTAGATACCAAACGATTATGTAAGGCTTAACGGAGAGTTATGTTGTAAATACGCGAGTACGAATGGGTATGGTAAAGGTCGTTTTGCCAATTTTGACCTTAAATATCCCTGAACATTGTTTTTTTACTATAATTTACTTAAAGTTTCGCGAATATATTCATATTTTTGTTTGTGAAATTTACTGTCGCACGGTGTAATTAATTTTAATTCAACTTTTCAAAAAGATGGCAACCCTTTTCGAAATATTTTCAAACCACAACCTTATTAAACCTCTTTCGTCTGACACTTACATTGTAATAAAAATTTCAAATAAATAATTCCCTTAAGTCATGTTGAGGTGGATTTTTAAACAGATCGCAACCCTCCTCGCTAAGTATGCTTCGGATTTCTGTACATTTTCTATTGATACTTCAAAATAGATTAAAACTCACATTTTGTCCCTGGACTAGTCGAAGTTAGTCCTAAGGTGCCTAAGGAAGATCTGGCAGCATTTCTGTAGATAAGTCGTTATTGTCGGTGGTGCACCTTTATAGCACAGTCTAAGCTAATACAAATTTTTATGTACATAAATTCTCTGATTTTTTTTCAAAATTTACAAAAATGAAATTTTCCCAAGAAAATTAATTCTATGTAATTGAATTAACCAGTGTGTATTATGTGTGGTACCTATGTATGATAACAATGCGCTTAATTGCTCGTTCTTGTTAGTTGTCGCTCAACAAGTGACATTGGCAACATATTTCAACAAGAAATGCGAGATCTTCGCATACTTATTGACCTAAATAAAATCATATGCGAGTACTCACTCATCCATCCACATAATTATGCACATTCTTGGCTGCAGAGTGTTCTCAAATCTCTGTACAACCTTTAATTATGTGTGCATGATGCCAGCTGTCAACCTTCGTAATTGTCATTCAATGCAAAAGCGGAGATGAAGGTTTTGACTGAAGGGCTGGCAGACATAGCCACAGACACAGAGAACGTATGCTCGCCGATATGGCGCATTATGGGTTGTGCTTAGTATAAGAGCTTAGCATGATAATGAAAAAAATAAAATGAACAAAAAATAAATAACTAAAGGTAGATACAATATACATACTTAAGTGAACATGTGTAGGCGGTGTCAGGTGCAAGGAGAACAGTGCGGAATTGGGTTTTCAATTTATTTAGATGAGATTTCTTTTGTGTGAACGTCCTTTTTTTTGCTTGTCATGTGGGACTTATTAAGTGCTCGTACAAATGTACAACAGATGAATTCAAGCAGAAGGAAATTAAAAAAAGAGTGTTCTTACATAAAAAGGGCTTTGAATTTATTTATTGCTTTGCCGGCAGAAAGTAAGCCCATTTTAGTAATATTAAAAAAAAGTCTATGCATGTAAATGCGTTTGCTGAAGAACATTACTCACTCCGCCTTACTTTAGCAGTCGAAAGTGAAATTTGTATATTTTTTCACTCAAATTCACTTTTTCGGGTAAACAGCTTCCAACGTTTCTAAGAATTGCTTTACATAATTTATCCCAGGTGGTACAGGCATTAGAATGTCTTGAAATTTTTTGCATCTTTGATAATCAAAGATTTAATATTTTATGAACATATAACTGTTTATTTATTTTATGTGCGAAATTTTTTAAATTTTTTATTTCAATAGTGTTATTGAGCTTTGTACCACGATTTTTCATTTCAAATACTACTCAGTTTTTAAATAAAACTTTTACTTAAAACCTGTCAACCTTATGTATTTATTTTTATAGTTCCCGAGTAATGAATTTGCATTAAATAAATAAAGCAATTAACAGACTTCTTGGTAAAAAAACCACTAATCACTAAAAGCAGATAAAAAACTTTATGTTATGTTTACAGCTTTGCCTACATTTTTCCAATTTATTTTATTTAAATAGCAATTTAAGCGAAAATTATTATCTTGCAAAAAAGGAAAATATCAAATACATATGCATGTACATTAGGGCGCGTACATTTTTTTATACTATGCGCGTATAGCTTAGGCGGATTCTACGTATAATTCTAAGCAAAATGCCGAAGAGACCATGGGCTTGAAATCAATTTAGAGTTTGCCAAATTGCAAAAGTTTGTTTCGAAGAAAATGTGAAAATTTTCACTGTTGGAGGAAGTTTTAAGAAAAAAAATAAGTACAGAAATGGATTCCTCATACCAAAAAATCTCGTATAGTATGTTTGTATATAAAATTTAATACACATTACATGTAAAAAAATTAAATTTTCTATCAAACAGATTGAATCAAGGCACATGAAACAGATAATAGCACCAGAGCAAAAACAACAAGCTGCGTGTATTTGGTTGTCGATTTTGTACTCTAAAATGTCAAAAAAGTCAAACAGAAATTGACACTTTAGAGTAAAGTGTAACCAAAAAAGCGTGATAAGATGTCAATTCAGAGACTAAATGTAGGAAAAACATCAAATTCCCTTCTCTATTGCCGCAACCTGTTGGATTCAATATAATTTCTTTTTACTATTAATTTGCAAATTACAAATAATTAAAATAAACCTCAATTAAAAATTATTAAACTTCCAATTTTGAAATTTAATAATTTTAAGTAACGTCCCTAAATGAGAAAATTTATTAATGCTTTTATTTTTAGATTTTGAAAATGTTTTTAATTCAGATTTCTACAAATTAAATTTTTATCATTTAGAATTCAAAACAATCGATTTTTT
>NW_023458562.1:27876612-27901292 GCF_013731165.1 Rhagoletis pomonella
TTTTTTTGTTTTCGAAATAAAAAATAGGGGTATACTTTTTTCGATATAGAACAATCCTAGCGGGTGAGAGCATTACAATTCCGACTTTACTGTCTTTGGATCACCCTAATGTACATGTATGGCGTTGGTGTTGGTGTCACTTTTGAATTGATTTTTTCGCTTTACGTTAAATAGTTTTAAATTTTAAAAATCGTCTGCACATCAGCATCAAAATACCTTTCTAATGATATATAACTGTTTATACCGTAGAAGTATAGTTTAGCCGTAAAAGGATTGCCTATTAAAATATAAGATATGAAACTCGGGCATTTTTATACCCGAGCGCACTTGTGCACAAGGCTATTAAAACTTTGTTCACAACGGTTGTTTGTAACAGGCAAAACGAATCGAGATAGATATAGACAAATGTCCGTACGTTCGTCCGTCCGTCCGTCCGTCTGTGCACACGATAACTCGAGTAAAATTTGAGATATCTTAACGAAACTTGGTACGTGGACTTCTTTTGGGCGTAGGACGGATGGTATTGAAAATGGACGAAATCGGACAATAAATTCGCCTAC
This sequence comes from Rhagoletis pomonella, assembly GCF_013731165.1. NCBI lineage: Eukaryota > Metazoa > Arthropoda > Insecta > Diptera > Tephritidae > Rhagoletis > Rhagoletis pomonella. The sequence continues at coordinate 27,877,173 of NW_023458562.1, forward strand.
CTCCCATATAAGGGTAATTTTCAGAAATACGACAAGTGCGATATTTTAGTAGCTACTAAAGATAATTCACTCAAAATTGATATTTACAATGAGTTTTAGACAAAAAATAAGAATATTAAAACATTTTGGCAAATGGGCGTAGCCACGCCCACTTATGGTTACATGTGTATATCTTGGTAACCGCTTCACCAATTTCTTCCAAACTTGGCACAGTTGTTGGTCCTGGTACAGCATACCAAATGGCCGAAAATTTTTAAAATCGGACAATAACCACGTCCATATCCCATATAACGGTAATTTAGAAAAATACGAAATCCTCGATAAATCAGTAAATATTAAAGCTAATTTTTTCAAAATTGATGGTTGCAACAATTCTTAACAAAGAAATATGTTTGTGATAAAATTTTGGAAAATGGGCGTGGCACCGCACACTTATGATCACATATATATATATCACGGTAACCGTTCTACCAATTTGTACCAAACTCGGTACGGTTATTGTGCTTGCCACATAAAAACAAACCGTTGAAAATTTTCGAACTTAGACTTTCTTACTTGTGTATAGAGCTCTCGATTTTGTTCGCACATTTTCAAACAGCCCGGGTATATGAGCAGCGAGTACTCGCACACTTGTTCAAAGCATCTTTACTCGAAAATTTTCGAGCATGAGCTCGAGCAATTCGAGTTTTTTCAAGTAATTTGAGCAATGTTTTTTTTATTATATTGACATTTTTGGTAGCAACTTTTTAAATTTTTCAAATTATTGATATATAATGCAAAGATTGTTACATTGGTATTTAATAATATAATTTATTTAACATGAATTAGAAAGCAGCTGCTGAGAAATACAATTTACAAATTTTCTTTTGTTTATGAAATTGTTCAAAAACTCGAAAATTTTGAACAAACATTTGAGCAGTTGAGCAATGAACGAGTTTCGAGCGAGTATCGAGCTACTCGCATTGCTCGATACCCGGGTATCTAGAGCTCTACTTGTTTATTCATCAAGTCGACCTCCTTCTTTTTCGATCTATTTTTTACGAGAGTAATCAACGACATTTTGGATCTTAATACGAATCTACGCTATACTATAGAAGAAAACGGCGAAGGACGTTTTCCATGTTCTGGTAGTTGTCATCTTTTTTCAATTACCGCTATGTTAAAACTGGATATCTTTATACACTATTCTCAACAAATGAGTGACTTTCTCTCTCATATAATCAACAACATTGTAATTTCACAGTACTCGACTACCTATAGATCATTCACTTGGCAAAGGATACTAAAATACTGTTTCGCATACTGCATAGCAACTAACTTTTTTGTAATCTTAAAATTGCTTCATCTATTCGTGCTTCGAATTAAATTCTTAAATCGGAAATTGTAATGGAAATTCGTAGGGCTTCTGTAGCCAAAAACGTGTCATACCCACAACACACATTCATGCACATATACGTTATACTCGTAAAACACTAAGGTGCTGGCGTCTACTTTCTTTTACCTCCTATGGCGCATTTTATTTAGTTGCTAACGTCACAGTGAAATTTCTTTCACATTATCCGCTGATAAATTGCAGCCAAAATTGCCATTACATACACACACAGAAACTAAGATACTATTAGCTCGGCAAAGGCTGAGAATTGAAAAGAGGCTGCTGTTAGGGAAAGTCGGTACAGGTGTTCACGCTGTTGAAAAAGAACCAGCACAGGAAAAATAGAAGCCGAAAACACATAAATTTTGCCAGCAGTTGCAACTACATGCGCACATATGTACATATGTACTTTAACATGCATCAGCAAATATTAGTAGACACCCACATTACCAGCAACTAAAGTAAGGCATGTACATACATTGCGGCACGCCTATACGCACACATGCATGACGATGAATACAAATACTAAGTTGAAAAGTTTGCTAAGCCCGCCTGAGCTGCGTCGCAGCCTATTCAATTCTATTGGGGCTATGCAGTCAACTGTTTGCTTGACTTTTTATTTTACTTGATTTTTTTTTTTTGTACTCTTTCACAAAGCGGCCTTTTTCAATATTACATACTCTGTGCTATTTGTTATTCATATTGTACATATATCTATGTATAGGTCTATGTACATTGTATGTACATGTGTGTAAGTAAGTGCCTTACTTACTCTTTCCATGGCTTGTTAGCTCATTTTTGATTGTCCTCCTTCACGTTTTGGCCTCGGGTTATTTTCATTGCATAGCTTAGCTCAAAAGATGATATTTTCATTTTATATCAAATTTCATTTTATTGTTGTTTCACTTTATTTACTCTGCTATTTTATATCTCTATTTGAGGTACATATCGCATAAGCGCTTATGTAGTACATGTGGAATTTGCAGGACATTGCTTAGCATATTTATGTATGTACATTAGGGTGGTCAAAAAAGTACAGTCGGAATTTCAATGCAAGGATTGTTCTATACCGAAAAAAATACTATATACCCCTTTTTTTATTTTGAAATCAAAAAATATTTAAACGTCGCTCAAAGCGCTCACAGATTTCCATGTATTTTATATGGGGACAAAACGCTTTTCGTTGAAATGGTGTGGAATCCTTTAAAATCAATATTTTTGGATCGAAAAACTTTGTTTCTCTTCAGTAGACTTCCAATAATAATACACAATTATTTATTTTACCATTTCTTATTACTAACTATTTTTGATGGGTACGCCTATTGCATTTTTTGGGATTTTAGGGGAGCTATAAAAAATTAATTCTATCAAAAAATTATCAAATAAATAAGTGGGTATTCTTATTGGAAGTCCCCTGAGAAGCATAGTTTACTGAACGAAAAATTTTTTCAAGAATTATGTACCATTTCTGCGAAAAATGGTTTTGTCCCCATATAAAATACATGGAACTCTTTGAGCGCTTTGATCGACCTCTAAATATTTTTTGATTTGAAAGTAAACAAAAAACAGGGCTATATTTTTCGGTATAAAACAATTCTAGTGGGTGGTAGCTTTAATGTTCCAGCTTTACTTTTTTTTTTTACCACCCTAATGTACAAATGTAGGTGACATCGTTGGGCAAGTGATGATGCGCTTGTAACTTTCGAGTTATTTTTTCGACTTGTTTTGAGCTGAAAATAGTATACGTTTTGAATGAAAGTTTCAAAGTTTCAAGAACGTTAAAATTTCGTTTTGTTTTATCAAAATGACACAGAATTTTAAGTAAAAAAAATGTGTGTTAAAGATCACTTTAAATACATTTATAACAACTTGATAACTATATCGGTAAAGATGTCATTAATGTATCGATAACGATATCGATAAATATCTAAAATTTTAAAAATTTCGACAAATATCTTAATTTTAATTTACGTGTAAACTTTAAATTACATACTACGGATATTCATAAATGTATCGACAGCTTGGAAAACATTATTGGTAATTTTTTTGTCAACAGATGTCGCACTAAATTTAAAGGGCTGTAAATCCAAATGACTCAGTCAGGTTGACTGGCCTCAGAATCATATTTATAACGAATGAAAGACTCATTTTTGAATCATAAATTCTGAGCACTCAGAAATTGTTAAAGGGGTACATATCGTTACCTTAACTTACATTTATGTATAGGTTTGCCCGCATTTATGTATAAGGTCTAAAGAATTTCATAAACTCAATTCAGGGAAAATATTTTTCTTATTTTTTCCTTGTATTTTTTGAACTTTTCGATACTCGTAAGTGTACTCTCGTGTGACACATGTCAATCAGCTGCTTTTGATAACGACATGTATGTGTCTTGAGCGTAGCGCATTGTGTAGAATATCAAATATAGTATTATTTTTTTTTATTTTGATTCCTACATATGTCGGAAAGATAATGAAAGAAGAGGTGAAATGTGCCAGAAAATCATAAATAAATTTATAAGCGGAAAATTACATGTAAATTCGTAAGTATGCCTCAGTATTCTTACATTTTTTATTGCCGGATGTGCTTGGGATACGCGAGAGTAATTTTTAATAGAAGCGATACAATAATTAAATAAAAGGATATCCACTGGATGTTAAATGACAAAATGGGACAGCAAAAATACTAAGTTAAGAAAATTAATCTTTAAGTTAGCTTTCACGCGGCATTTTTTAAATGACACAAAATTTTTGTTCTATCAATGCCCAGTGAAAACTCGGCCTTACACTCAAATTCAAAAAATATGGATTTGAAATGCTTATCTAATAAATGAAAATATTTTCTGAAATTGTTACTATTCTAAGGATTTTAGAAACTATTTTATGTTTATCAAAAACGCTTCGAATAAATGGTTTAATAAAGGCACTTAAGGCTTCCTAGTACTTTTTTTTGTACTTTAATTTCAACAAAAAATTGTCACATTTTTTAATTCGTTTTTTGACATCTGGTCGCCTATTTATTATACACTTTTATTTAAATCACTTTATTCTTTCCTATAAACTTTAAGCTAATTTTTCAATTACATAGAATGCTCACTTTTTTCAGTCGAGTTTATATATATATTTTTTTTTTGTTGAAATTTCACTGCAACTGCAAGGCTGTAAATTTAGTGTTTAGTGCTGCAAAGTAGAAGCTCAAAGCTCAATGCACAAATTATTTAAATTTTTTTTTAACAAAAGAAAACTTAAAATGACTACAAATATTGATTTACTTAAAAAATATTGCGTTCTATGCATACAAAAAAAAAAGTTAAATCACGCTAAAAGTAACACAACGCCGAATCTGGTTGTCAAGAAATTAGGGAAATTCGTTCCAAAATTGGTATACCATAAAATAGATTTTAAGCTTAAACTCATTTTATCAGCATAAAGCTTGAGTCTAAGTTTAAGCTTACTTTTTTGCATGAGGCCTAATATTCAAGAAACGTAGCGTCAGCAATATGGGACTAGGAACATAACCTCACAATCAACAAAGTCTGCTTTTCCCATAAATCTAAGTAAAGGATTTCTTCACAAGTCGCCAAATATCAAAATGCAGTATTAGTTGCTGAAAAAATTCGTTTTAAGTTTTCTTCTTGGCATCACATACCTACTTAAATTACAGCACTAGAAAATAATTAGAAAATTAAAAATTTAAATAAGTTCAATGAAAAATCACAAATTGCATAGCCACACTAATAATTAGAATTAAATTAGTATTTACGTAAATACCTATAAGCTTAGCGAACTACAACTACTCTCTTCTGTGTTTCTCCCACTCTCTCTCTCTCTCTATCTATCTATCTATTTCTTTCCCTGCTCACACCTACATCCTGTCTGAACTGTGTATGTCTAACGTCAAATGCAACTTACACACTCACCTAATAATCAATGAATAAATAAATAAAAAAATAAAAAATACACCTTCGTAATAAAAAATTCTATTAACTAAATGAATTTATAAATAATTGATGCATTAAAAACAACGAATTGCACGCCACTTAATTATGCTGTGTACATTTCTTCCCAATGCTAATATTTAAAACTAATTAAAATACTAAAAATAAATATATTAAATATGAAAAAATATAATTAAATTGCACTTACACACAACAACTAACAACTATTTACAACAAATCTAATACCACAACAACTGCAACTAATGCAACATAAAATGCGCTGGCTTGCATCTATACTGCTGTATTATACAACAACAACAACTCAACATAAATATTGCACCTACAAATTTGTATGCCAACAACAACAACTTTTGCACTGTAAATACTACTACAACCATAACCACAGGAAGGTATTGAAGTAAGTACCGTTAATCTCGTCGTCGTCAGCAACGTTGTTCACTGTTGTATTGTTGTTGCTGTTGTTGTTGGTTTCAAGTTATTTCTGTTGTATTTTCTAATGAGTAATCTCTTGTTGTTGCTTCCCTTATTTATTAAATTGAGTTTTAAAGTTGCAAGAGTTTTTTAATCTTACAAATATTCGTATACATATTTGTTTCCAGTTTGGTTAAAAAATGTTAAAGAGCCAATTTAACGCTGACTGTTATATTAAAAAAATTTTTTTATTTGATAAGTTTTGTTAAAATTTGTTAAAATTTTTGTCTACAAATACATATATTCTGTGTTAAGTTTATCCTACGTGCCATACATGCAAAGCTAGCTATATGTACATACGTACTTTAAAAAAAAATTATAATTTTTCAAATATTCAAAATGAAAGCTAATAGCTTATTTCCACCAAATGCAGTTAACTGCAGTTAAGAGCTCATACAAATAAGTTACAATTCTTTTAAGAAGCGGTGATCGCAAGGTTCATTTCTTAATTTTTGCTTTTTATACCCGAGCGCACTTGTGCACAAGGGTATTATAACTTTGTTCACATAACGGTTGTTTGTAACAGGCAAAACGAATCGAGATAGATATAGACAAATGTATACATAAATGATCAGAATGAAAAGAGAAATCGATTAAGCGGTGACTGTCTGTCCGTCCGTCCGTCTGTGCACACGATAACTCGAGTAAAAATTGAGATATCTTAACGAAACATGCACTTCTATTGGGCGTGGGACGGATGGTATTGAAAATGGGCGAAATCGGACAATAACCACGCCTACCTCCCATATAACGGTAATTTTCAGAAATACGAAAACTGCGATATTTTAGTAACTACTGAAGATAATTCACTCAAAATTGACATTTAGAATAACTTTTAGACGAGAAATAAGAATATTAAAAATGTTTGAAAAATGGGCGTAGCCACTCCCACTTATAGTTACATGTGTATATTTTGGAAACCGCTGCACCAATTTCTTCCAAACTTGGCACAGTTGTTGACCCTGGTACAGCATACCAAATGGCCGAAAATTTTTAAAATCGGACAATAACCACGCCCACATCCCATATAACGGTAATTTCGAGAAATACGAAATCCTTGATAAATCAGTAAATATTAAAGCTAATTTATTCAAAATTGACGGTTGCAACAATTCTTTATCAGGGAATACGCTTATGATAAAATTTTGGAAAATGGGCGTGGCACCGCTTACTTATGATCACATTTATGTATATCGGTAACAGTTCTAGCAATTTGTACCAAACTCGGTATGATTATTGTGCTTGCCACATAAAAGCAAACCGTTGAAAATTATTGAAATCGGACTAAAATTACCGCCGCTTTTCATATAACGGTAAATTTCAGAAATGCTTGAAATTTCAATATTTCGAAATTTAAGGACGCTAGTTTACTTAATATTTATACACCCGCTTATCATGTAGCGGTAGCTTTCGGAAAGGTGGAAAACATATATTTAATACTTGCGCCGGGTATTTAATGTTCGGCTCCGCCCGAACTTAGACTTTCTTACTTGTTTCCTTTCGTTTTCTTGTACTTAATACCAATATGCCAATAGGCGTGCACTGCAGTTAATGAGGATGGAAATGAACTATAATTTTTCTTATAATTATAGCACTATTTTTTAATAGATTTTTTGCTATTCGTCTTTACTAAAGTCATTAGAACTGCATACGGTATATTTTTTGTTTCTAAAATAGGCAAAATTGGTGCAGTGGAAAATACACTAGAAACTCCTTCAATATTTTGGTAGAAATAAGAAGAGCTGGTTAGCTCGTATAAGCTTCTTTAGTTTCTTCTGAGTAATTCCCATTTGAGGAAAATTCAAATCAATTACCGATGATTTGAATCGCTACAATATTTTAGCACCCAATCAAGGATAGAATTGATTTTAGATGGACTTCAAGTCAACAGGCCATAATCCGAGATGAAATAGATGATAATAAGATAAGATGAAAATCAGTCTAGATGGCTTCTTCTTCAGTGTAATCAAGCAAATACGTATGTGCCAAAACCACAGCCTTGAGCTTAATGGAATGTTGTAAGATGATGGCACCTTATCGACTTGAAAATAATCGCGACAGTATGGGCTTGGTGGAGCCAGCTCTGACGGTACGCAATCAAGGCCATTTTAATAGCGAGTTCCTGTTTGACGCTGAAATAAATTTTAGCCGAGTCCAAGCCCGCCAGTCGTTGCTCTTTTTTGCCAACTGACGCCTAGTGTAGCCAAGTCTTCGCCACCCCAATGTACGACTTCCTATGCTACCACCCGGGGCTACCGCGCTGCACATCTTCAGGGCTAGAGCATTACCATTTATTCGTTCCACCTGAACAAGACAGTGAAACCGCTGTCTATGAATGCGCTGGACGATGTCTAAAGATCATCCTTCCTGAAACTTGGTTCGATATCGAACAACTCGGAAAGGTACTGCCCAAATTTGATGCAACTGCTGGAGTTTCTCAACGTCGTAGTACAGAGTCATACTGGTTTCAGGGATACCAATGCGACGGTTTTAGGCATCTCTCAGAGCCTAGTTTTTTCCAGATACTTGCTAAGCTGCCACGGAACCTATCGGTGCTAAAATTCCCCTACGTTTCCCTTGTTCTCCCAGCGAATTCGGCAACAATGCAGCTTTCTGCAATATAGTTCTCTGGTCACGGCAGGTTCCTAGAATCAAAATTTGACTAGTTCCAAGTTTTATTATAATAGAATCAATCAATCAAGTCGTCATATATCTAATGTTATTTTGTGAAAAATTATGCGACCCTAAGCAGTTAGTTCAGTATTTTTTTGCAATCTTAAGAGCTTTGATTTGATGATTCAGTGGTGAAACATTGATTTTTGAACAACCGTTATTCAAAATTTGTTTTGGGTACGAGTACTCGTAGTAAAAGCCACGCGAAAGATCAAACAAATGAACACTATTTGACAAATTAGAGTCTCTAGAACTCAACAGGTTGCAGAAAACATCTTTCCTACTTTTTTACATAAGTACATATGGGGTGTTCCATATCAAAATGGACGGGGTTCACACTTCATGTGTTTGACTTATTTCAAATTCTTAGGGATGATGGACAAACATAAACAATTAATAATTATGAAATTTGAGCTTGATTAATACATTTTTAAAAACTGTACAGCACAAAAACAATATCAAATCGGTTTAATAGTTTTCCAAATATATCGAGAACGGGGAGAGGAAAAAATTTGAAAAAATCACATATCAAAATTCCCTATGAAAAGAAATATTTTTAATTTTTTTTTCTTGAAAAATTTTTCACATACAAATTTTTTGGTAAAAAAAAGCTTTTGAATATATGCCATCTCAAAAAATCACAGTGGTAGCTCTGAGTATTGCGCAATATTTAAGTATAGTATTATTATTAATTTAAGTTAGGAAATTTTTTTTTCACCGAATTGAGTAAAAAGAGTAAACTAACAAATTTACAAACTGCATACTCAAAAAAATTCTAAAAAAAATTTAAAAAATTTTTAATGTACTCATTTTACTCAACTTCGGTGTAAAAAAATGCATAACTCAAATTATTGTAGAGTGCACCCCGTAATACGATACTTAATTCTTACGCAATACTCACAGCTACCATTGTGTTTTTTTTTAATTTTTTTTTTGAGTTGGCATGGTTTCGAAAACTAATTTTTTTATAAAAAAATTTGTATGTGAAAAATTTTTCAGAAAAAAAAATTAAAAAATACTTCTTTTCATAGAGATTTTTGATGTGTGTATCTGTGATTTTTTCAAATTTTTTCCTCGCCCCGTTCTCGAAATAATGGGAAAACTATTAAATCGATTTGATTTTGTTTTTGTGCTGTAAAGTTGTTAGAAATGTATTTATCACGCTCAAATTTCATATTTGTTTATTATTTATGTTTATCCATCAACCCTAAAAATTTGAAACAAATCAAACACATGAAGTGTGAGCCCCGTCAATTTTGGTATGGAACGCCCCATATACAGAAATACATTAACAGTGAACAATTAATAAAACTACATACATTAAAAATATCTAAACAAATGTTTGCATGCTTACTGCTTTTTGCTTGTTAAATTTGCAGTGTTAAATATTTTGTAGTTTTTATATATGTATTTGTCGCATGTTTTAGTTGCTTGTTGATTCTACAGAATTGAAAATAGCACTCAAGCAATTAAATGGAAAACCTTAAATTAAATTACTTTAAAAATCATATACGAATGTATGTTGGAGATAAAGTTATTTCCAACTTGTTTAATACTATCTATAACTATGTATATAAAAAATACCTCATTAACATCGAGCAAGCAAACAAATTTGCTAAGCTTTCTTGCATTCTTCATATGTATAGTGCCCGAATGGTCGTTTTTATCTGGTAACACCATGGACAAAAAAAATCTGTCTATGTAAGGCTTTTACTAGCCAGCCAGTTCTACCTAACCTAGCCTACATATACATATATATACATATATATTACAATATATTCAATTTTAAAGCTTAAAATAAAAGCTAACAGCTTCGGCGTGAGCACACACATTTTAGACCTTCTCCGGTCTTACGATTATAGCTTTATGTTTGATGAGAAAAACATGATTTCATGTTTATATACTGACTACAAAAACTCTATAAAAAATTCATGTTTCACTTTGTCCAACAAATAGCTTCATTATCTGCGACAAGACAAGCTATGAAAGTTGATGTCAATAAAGAAAAGAAAAGGAGTATAAACAGCGAACTTCCAACACTTTTATATAGAAAACGCAAATATTGCCCAGCAGTAAAAATATGGGACAGTCTTCGACCTGATGATAAAAGGCTACGAAATGGATTAGTCGTAATTGCAAGTGCCGAAAACTTTATATGAGCATTAAAATAGTAAATTTTTTAGGCGTTTATATAAGAATGAGAAGAGTAAAGTTTTTTCGAATTTTCTTAGAAATATAAAATCATCTAAAAAATTCTAATACTTTTAACAGCGCGGATATGACTCAAATTAAGGAGGATGCAAGATGTTATTTTGTGATTTTGTTTTTTTTTTCTTTTATTATTTTTTTATTGCTCTTCTGCGCTTATTAAAAAACTTCACAATTTCCTGTAGGGTTGATAAATAGCGGTGCGAGTAGTACATTCACACATACGCATACAATCATACACATTCACTTTTAAGCTATAAAAATATCATTAGCACATATTATTTACATTTATCTTTGACACTAAATAAAGAACATAACAAAATTATGACTGAGAAATATAAAAAAAGAACATTTTAGCAGTACCAACCACCAAGTCTGTAGTAAGCTAGCTGCTAGCATATTGAATGAATATACATTAGGGTGGTCCAAAAATGCATGTGGGGCCCGTGGGAGTCCGAATTTTAAAGCTATCATCCCCTAGAATGGTTCTACATATATATCGAAAAAAAAAAAATAAATCCCTTTTTTTATTTCGAAGTCAAAAAATTTTTAACAGGTATTGTCATGTTGCCATTTCTTAGTACTAACGATTTTTTTAGCGTTTTCCGATAGAAAAATATTGATTTTTAATAATTCTATACCTTTTCTACAAAAACAAAATTGCTTCCCATATAAAATATCTTTAAAATTTCGAGCTCTTTGAGCAACCTCTACCTATTTTTTGCGGTATAGAACAATTTTGGGGAATTCGAATATTAAAACTCCAAAACTACTTATTTTTGGACCACCCTAATATACATATGTACATAGCTGCATATGCCTTTTGAACAAAGACACCTTTCACAAAGCATAGGAATGTACATATTTATGTAGGCCCAAGCTGAAAGCGAATCTAATGTGGCTACGTGTGGCAAATTCCACAATGTGTAAAAAAAAAACAATGAAATGTGGAAATGTCTTTATTGTAAACAACTAATAAAAAAATTTCAGAATGAATAGCGCATAAGGCAAGATAAGAGGCATGGAAAATTATAATCAACAAAATCCTTTGGTTTAAAAATATTGTATACCCGAATACAAAAAAAAAAAATTTAACACACGAGTAGAACAAAAAATTTACTTAGCGGCAAATTTCCTTGGTTAACAGTTTTTTGGTAAGCTCAGCATTCCACATTGGGCCCGTTTTTCCATTCTTGCTTCTTCTTAGCGGGCATAAATACTTCCTCAAAACAACCAATTACATCTCTTCATTTGATTTCAGGCTTTTGCGTTGAGAGAGACTTGGTTTTCTCGTTTCGCGGAGCAACCCAAAGCTTTCCCTCAGTTCGCCTTTCAAGAATTCCGCTCTTTCGGTACTTGAGAAATGTCAGTTCCTAGCCGTAATTCAATGAAACGATGTGCAGATAGAAATTTCTTTTCAAAGGCAATTTATCCTTTAATGTAATCCGCCATAACTTTGTTGGTTAAGGATCAATCAGTCGGTCCTACTTTGATGTAGGAATAAATACGCCATTGGCTCGTATTCAGTCCCACATTTTGACTGCTTACTTTACCTGGTTTCCGAGTCATCTTTTAGAACGAGTCTCCATTTTCGCAGGCTGGCTTCCTTGCTACCGTTTTGGTCAGCCACTCTCGGGAAAACTAATTACAGCATTGTGTCTTTACGATACCATCCTCCACGTGCATCCCTTAGAATTTCGGTTCATTTTTCGACTCGTCAATGGTCTTCTATAAATAGCTGCCAAGAAAGTCTCTTTATCCATTGAACAAAGAATCCTGCCCCTTTTCGAAATATACATATTTCAACCATCATTGCCTCTGCAGCTACTTTAATGAATAACGCAGATGAGATGCTTGAATTTCTTCCGAAGTTCGAGGTCCTTCAAAAATCTCATTTGCATGAGGAGGTTGGCATGCGGATAGTTGGACCGAGCGTGCAGGCATGTCTGATGCCGATCCTCAGATTTTCAGCTCCTTTGCTCTAAAAAAGGGGTAAACGAACATTCTGATGGCCAGTAGACAAATTAAGACCTGGGTTCATGTACATGCTTGAAAATTATCAGACAATTTCTTATTTCCCTCTCTATCGCTTCCTACTAATTCGTCGTAAGGGTTTCAGGTCACAGCACTATCAAATAAAAAGACACAGATATGTATGTGCATAGGCACTAGACACGAGCCTTCAAATTAAATTCAAATTTTTTTACCAGCAATAGACCGATGGCGCTCTTAAAACTACAAGTGGAGGTTTTAACTAGTCATTATCCTATTGAAATCCCAGCTGCTGGGTTTAACTTCACGCCATTCTCTTACTGCAACAGCGGCGGGTGTACGATGAGATGGAATTGTATCAACATCTGCTCTTTAGCTGCATAGACAACTTCCTTTGGTGCTATTGAACGCAGTTTTAAAGTGAATATAAAAATAGCCATTTGTGAAAATTCTCGCCAAGTTCAACATTTATTGCTAATACTTGTTGCATGCGTTCATGAGCAAAGAGTAAAGTACATACTGCTCCATACATTTGCCCGCGAAATGATATTAAAGTTTACGAGTTCTATTATAAAGTCATTAAAAATGAATGGGTAAAAATTATACCCATGATACATACACACATTCGCGCGCATTCCCACAAATGCCACATCCGCCACATCCGCCACACAGTTTCCTATAAAATCAACAGCACACATACATATGTGCATAAACAAATATATATCGACTAGAACAAATATATCTAGACATATATACATACAAATATACATATGTATGTGTGTATTTCTCTGCTGCGTTTAGTTTTAATTTATTTATGTTTTTATGATATTTGTTTTGGCAAATTTTACGGTCATATGAACTCACTTGTAAGGGGATAAAAATTTAATACATATTAATCTATAATAATATGCTGGAAAATTTGAGTGAAAAAATGTGTGTACATACAAACATTCATACTTAAATACACATACATGAAAATTTAAGTGAAAGTTTTCTCCTTCCATTTAATATGAACTTTTAAAAGTATTCTCATCAATTTTTCAGACTAAATTAAATATTTTGAAAATACCAATTTTTCGCCCCATATGTATGCATATTAGCAGTGTAGACAAGAGCTGAATCGTTAGAATGCATAAAATTTCGAGCTGATGAAATCCACTTTTCGAATTGCGTGTAAAATTCAATTTACATTAAAAAATAATCTTAATACAAATTTTTAAGAAATTTTTAGTAAAATACTGCAAATTTTCTACTCGTACTTCATTGAAAAATTAAAAAGCGTTTTCGCTTTTTGCTCTAGAATTTTAAAAAAGAGTTGGTAAAATTTTTTTTATTGAAGACTGTAATTTTTGCATAGTCAAAATGGATTTCTTGGCTGTGGAATCGCTGCCAACTTGTAAACAAGCATTGTAAAGATTTCTTCTAACACAGTGGAACTGACCTTTTAGGCCCTCAACGAAACTCTGCCCAAACGTTAACAGCCAACAAGATTTTACTGTGTTAAAGTTTCCACTTTTTTTGGTCAAAGACCCCGTGAAACATACCCTGGAGACTTAAGCGCTTGCCTACCGCAAAAAAGACTTTGGGTGTGCACAGTTCTCACAAATATTTAATGTAAAACATTAATGTAAAATAACGTTAATAGTTATCGATATACATACGTAGGTATCCATATCACTTTTTATCGCAATTATTATCGATATCAGTAAATCATCGTTCCAATAAATTTATAAATCAATAAATGGATATATTTAATCGTAATCGATTATCGATATATTTAAACTTTCGTTATCGATAATATTTTAAAGATAATTATCGACATTAATAATATGTAGTATTGTTGACGTTTTATTTATCGATATTAAAATTAATGTCACGCGATATCGCTGCTGCTATCAATAAAATTTGAATTTTGTTAACGATAACAACTTTATTTAGAGGTATATTCAACATTACCATCGTTTTATGAAATATATCGTTTCCATTAAATATATCGATATCTCTCTTGATGCTATACTAATCACATTAATGTGCTCAAAAACTCTTTCTAATGAAGACTAAGCTATTACAAATGTAATGGCTACTCTATTTTTTGACAAGAGTTCGCCTTACTGGCAACATTAAAAAAAAAACTAGCATAAAAAGTACAATAATATGTACTAGAAATTAGTATTTGGGTAAAACTTCGCTATTCAAACTTTATGTAATAAAACCAAAAAACTTTTTCCCATAACCTCTGACGCGCATACTGTAAAAAATAATCAGATTTATTACATCATTCACTTATAACAATAAAACCAAATTGCTCACATATACCTAGTTAAATGTGTGCGTTAATGCTTTGTCATAGCGAAGCTACTCGAAAGTTATTAAACTATGCAATACTAATAAACATTTAAAATTAGTTAAATACAATAATAAAAATTTCAATCAGTACCAATCTCAACTCAATAAAAAATAATAATAAAATAATATACGCGTAATATTCGAAGCCATGGCTTATGAGTAACCAGAAACAGTACTACATACATAGTATGTACATTTATTACACGTATACGCCCGCACTGAGAAAATAAATTCAGCTGACAGACATTAAGTCAATTCAAGCGCATAATTTAAATCATAAAGTATTTTTGTTAGAGCTTTTATAAGCTGCCACATCCTTCCTACTTTTGGTTTTCAATGCAACACCCATAAAAAGCCATCAATTAAAGCGCTCCGTATTTTTTTTTGCTCAGTAACAACTCATTCTGCGGCTGCACAGAGAAAATATGGTGGGCGAAAGGCGCACACGCACGCGCACATATATATATGTATATATAATTGATTGCATTTGCGATCTGTTTGCAACGCGTGGCAATAAATTTCAGAAATACCAATGCTGTGAATGACTAATTAGAGGAATGGAAAGCTAGTTTGCATGAAGAAGGGAAAAATACGAGCACACCAAAAATTTCGGCAGCTACTGACAATTTTCGGTGACGTGCGGTTGGTTGCCTGCTGCGGCGGTTGGCTGTTGTGTTATTTGGCTGATTTGTCATTATTTGGCGCGTGGATATAATCAATGACATTACGCAGCTGACAAGTAAATTAAGCAGTTAACTGGCTGTTCGTAGTACATACGTAAAGGACAATGCTATTGAATTGAAGCGCAAAGAGATTTGAGAAAATGGATTTGTGAAAATGCAAATTTCTGTTTCTAGTTGCTAATGTTTAGTTATTAATTTTTAGTTTAGAAAGTCAATTAGAAACATGAAAAAGTAATAGCGGACTTTTTTTCAAAGCTCAAAATAAAATTAATTCGCGTATTAGCGAAAATCCAATTCGTCTGGTGGATTTAATATACATACCTCGTGCCTATGAGTTGAGTGAAAAAACACCAGAAAAGAAAAAAATTTTGATTCAATTAATGTTTTCAACTGAAATCCTGGCAATTTGAAATTTTATTTAAACTTGCTAGCCTACAATTTTGTAAATAAATAGAGTTGAAATCAGCACCAAAAAATCTATATGAGGTCGGTCCCGTTTTCATCTGACTTTTTTTTTTGTTGTCGTAAGTAATTAAATATATTTTATAAATAAAAAATGGTAATTATAAAATTAACTCGCACTTATTTGAAATTACAATAGTAAAGCGATTTTTGTTTTACTGTCTACGGAACAAAAAACAACATCCAAAAAATTTTTCAGCAAAAAAAGTAAAAATAAATAAATAAAAATTTATATCGAGCCCTAACCGCCAAAATAACGTAAGCGACAATTTTTTCGAAATCTTTGTTTTGATGCAGAAATGCATCTAGATGCTCTAGGAATATTTCTGCATCAAAAAGAAAATTTAAAAAAAAATTTCGCTTACGTTATTTTGGCGGTTAGGGCTCGATATGTATTAAAAAAATAGCAGCTTTCGAAAGTTTTGTAAACATAAAAGGAGCCATAATTAAAAATTATAAAATTTAAAAATTATAAAATGACAAACGTTTTCCAAATTTTCAGTATTTACAAACAAACAAAAATTAGAAATGTGTGTTTGAATTAATTCTAATGGAAAATTCGCTACACAATATTAACGATTAGCCTACCAATGCTAATTAATTCTAGGCACCTTAAATATTTAGTGAAAATTTCTCAATAAAAAATAACTACAAAAAATTTCTAAAACTATAGATTTTAGAACTTACCTTATCGATTTCAAATTATTTAGTTTATCATTTGCGGAGCGATAGAATTGGTATTTTAAAGCTTAATCGATTTCGTGAATTTTAGTTATTTTTATAAAAATATAGTAATTTAATAACATAAACCATATAAATCAAAGCTACAAACTTTGCGCAAAATTCGCTCAAATTTCAACAAATTTTCATCAAAATTTTAAACATTTAAAAGAAATTGGCTACAAAACTACATATCAAAACCATCGAAATTATTTTTTCAGTTTAAATTTTTTTGAAACTTTGTTGAATTTTCGCGAATTTTGCACAAAGTTTGAGGCTTTGATATGCATGGTCTAAGATTTTGAAGTAACTATATTTTTATAGAAATAGAGTAAAGTTCAAAAAATTAGATAAACTTGCAAATGCAAACATCTGAGTGCCATTCGTAATTCCACTACCAGCAATTGGAGATAACTTCTGAAATAAATTAAAAAAAAAAATTATAACTGCATTTTGTTTTTACTAGAATAGAAGTAGAATTTAAAAGTAACACAGTACGAGTAACAAAAGGTTTAACTACTCAACATCTCTTACCCAATTAAATACGTAGAAGGAAGGAACGGTAGCAAATAAAATTCCGCAACTGCTTAATTACGAAAACTTTTGCCGTCAAATAAAAAACGCATAATAGCCCAATTAAAAGCCTCAGTGTCGCAATGAAGGTAAAGAAAAAATCACAAATTAAGTTAAAATAGCTATCACTTGCTTTTTTCAGGCTTATGCTTTTATTTGATAGCCTAACTATGTATACAAATACCTGCATACACACCTTCGCAAATATTTGTGCAATCAAATGAGGCAGTTCAATGAAGCTGACACGACCAAGAAGGTGATAAGTGTTGTAGTATAAATAGCTATCCTACCGAGCTGAGCGCTCGAAAGGCTAATATTTAATAAAAAAACGACCAAGGTAGCGGAATCAATTATGCGAAATACCGTTGAAAAGTTAGTGAAGAATCTTAATTTATTATATTGTTCCCATGCCATACTACATTGTCTTTGCAGTTTTTTTTCGGTTCAAATTTGATATATATTTTTTCACTTAAATTTTTGTGGCGACATACATACATATAGATTAGCATTTGGAGTCAGTGTTTATTTAAATAATATTTCAGCCAACTTTGCGTGGCGTCTAGATTTTGAAGCTCCATCAGCTGTGACGTGGGAAGTTTCTTAATGACACTAATTAGCTTTGAGAAAAAAAGTTACAGTTAATTTGGTGGAAGTAAGAAAACCAAAAATCCAGAAACAAAAAACAAAGAAAGATCGACTGAAAAAGTTTATAGACTGAAAATATGAATAATTGTTTTCTAACTTAATAAATTTAGCTGTGTTTTATAGAAATATTTATGTAAATGTATACTCGCGTATCGAGCCATAGTAAGCTTGCTTAAAACGTCAAGTTTTGGGCTCGTAACTTTCCAGAGAGCTGGAAAATCGGGATGGATTGGATTATTGCTTCATTGCATTGTTTAAATTGCTTCACTTGAAGACATATGCGGCCACCTTTTGTCTAACAGGGATTATTTACGACAGACAATTATACATTCTCACCATGTAGTTGGTAAGAACTTTCTTGGTCTCTCCTAACCTAAGTCATTTTCGGCCAGATGCGTCAGATGCGTTGTTTTCAACAGCGATCTCACCTCTGCAAGCAGTGTGAAGACAAAACTCCTGTTTATTGCCACAAGTAATTTCCATGAAGCGGGCATACTGTGGCATAAGACCTACTTTGTGCAGCTGGCAAAAAAAGGTAGAGCAGAGAACAAGCACATGAGGTAGCACGCCAAATCTAGGCCAGACACGAAAAGTACATGTCCAGCGCTCTCATTCTCCTCGAACGCCTTCAACTCAGGATGATTGTTGAAAGCATCATTAAATTAGAATACACGCAGGCAGAAGGGATTACCAATAAATTTGTTATGTCAAAGCTGCCGAAAGGAAGAGGCAATCGCACACTTTTTTTGCCACTGCAACCTAACCTTTTTATCTTTTTGTTTGTAGAATGCGATACCCTCTTAAGAAGGCAAAACAGACCGTTAATTACAAACTTTAGGTTCAATTTCTGGTCTTACCAACAGCCGTTAATTTGTTCCTAATAGCAGTCACTGCCAAACAGGACAGTCAAACCTTTGATTGGAATTCTGCTTTGAAAAAGCTTCTCAAATGAACCCATTTGTACTTTGGTAGGTTCTATTCTAGTAGAAGGCAAGTTGTGCTTATTTTTATACATATTGGGGTTATTAAATAATAAAAACGTATGTAGTCTTGCGGTATTAGAGTCCTTTAATTTACCTCTTCCCTTCAGATAATATTTAACTAAATATTTACTTTTTTCAACGAATCATAAATTAAATGCGCACGGCCCAAAAAGCACAAGTATTCCTTCTACAGTTCTCTCTCTTCTACAGAATTAGTTTAGTTTTTTATGCTTTATGTGGCCTTCCTTCAGCTGGCATACTTTATAAGTCCGCTTTCTTGCTTTCTTTTAATTAAAAGCAATTATTCCATGTCTCTTGTGTCGCCGCATTTCCCCAGACTGCGACCAGGGTGAAAGTGTGTGACACACAATTATGCAGCGATTATCTGTTTGTATGTAAGTGCGGGTATTCGAGACTGTGAAAATTTACAAATTCACACACAGCGAAGTAGTTAGAGAAGGCGCAGGCGCGGGTTGACCGTCACGACGGGACACAGCGATTTTGTGTGGCGACACTGCAGGACAAAGCAAAGATAACGGTCAACATAAGGCCATCAAGGCTTACACAATACCGCTGGACAAGGGCATGTAAGTGAGGAGATGTGGAAAAGATTCGAAACGCAAACGAAAACAGAAGGCCCCCAGTAGCGCAGTTAGAATATAATGTAGGGCACGAAATTGTTATCAAATTTCCAATTACATGACCACAGCGGCTCTCTGACAATTCAAAGCCAGCGAGTGGTTTTCCTATTTTAATCTCATGTCACTGAGGGGCGTATGTAGCAAAACATTTCTTGATAGAGGTTTGTAAATCGCGCGACTTGTGGGTGCCACAGCCGATAATGAAACGCATTAGTTGTTGCGATATGTTGGCAAATTTGGCCGTAATTGTGTGTGTTTTCTTTTCTTCTTTTCACATTGTTCAGTGGCACTAAAATTAATTGGTACTGCATTTCGATGCGGAAAACCTGATTGAAGTTGACTTTTGCAATCTA
This sequence comes from Rhagoletis pomonella, assembly GCF_013731165.1. Taxonomy (NCBI): domain Eukaryota; kingdom Metazoa; phylum Arthropoda; class Insecta; order Diptera; family Tephritidae; genus Rhagoletis; species Rhagoletis pomonella. Next base: position 27,897,253 of record NW_023458562.1, read on the forward strand.
AAATGCGAATTACTTCTCGTACTTGCCAATAGTTTGACTTTCTCTAATATAGGGCGACTCAATAAGACCGCAGATGTTCGCAATAGCAATATGGTTTCATATGCTGTGATGACCCCACCAGCCCAAGCACCACACAAGATAGTGACGTTTGGATCTCTTTTACGGGTTGTTCAACTGAGTGTCGCTCCATGACTAAGTTTGCCAAAGCCAATTGTCTGAAAATATAAATTTAAAAAATATTAACACATTTATGACAAATAATTGCTGTCAAAAGATCTGCATCAGCCTTACATCACCTTATAATTGCTTTTCTTTTCAACATATATGTATATCCGTTTATGTAGGTGGAAATGTGGCTGATAACCCATGATTTTTTTTTTATGGCATCAACGCATTGTTCAACTGAGTATCACTCCGTGACTAATTTTGCCAAAGCCTCTAGAGCAACAACTATAAAAGATTTATCAAGTGTATGTGTATATACTTACTTACGTCAGTATCGATATTTGTGGCAACATTTCTTGCCATTTTCGACTACCTACTACTTTCCTTATAATGACAATTTATTTTGTTGCCAAAATTAATTGAAGTCATATGGCCAATGGTTGTACATACATACATACATCCATGCATATGTATGTAAACACAAATATTCACACTTATGTGCAAGCGTCAGCAATTTAGCACAGTTTCTGCATTGTTGTTACCAACTATAAATCCTTTTTTGTTAGTTTTGTTGTTTTCTCTTAGGACTTTGTTTTTGGTTTTGTGCGTATTGTTTTAATTGGCTGTGGTATTTATAGCTTGGCTGCGGGATAATTTCAGTCATTTGTTGAAAGCCAGATGTGATAATGACACCTCAAGCAAGATAAATAAATAGTAGAATAGGACTAAAATATTACATTATGTTGATTGACTTAGACTGTAGATGAGTGATATGGAAGTGATAATCACACGAATAATTGATATAAAATTTGTGGAGCGTTTGAAAAGAATTCCTTCTTGCTGAACACTACTGAAATAGCTTTGAAAATATGTTGAGGTAAAAAATGATCGCATCTGTCGAAGGAAATGGGCTATTCCAACAAGGTAATGTTCCCTCAGCCAGCGTATTCTATAGATTAAGCCCTCTTCCACTACCTTCCAAACCTGAGAAGTGGCTCACTGGTAGGAAATTTAGATCGAAAGAAGTGGTTATTATTTAAACAACTGCTTATTTTGTGAACCTGGAAAAACCTTTTATTTGGAAGATATAAAAAATTGTAATAACGCTGAACTAAAGGTATCGATCTAAAAACAGCGACATGTTCTGCGAAAAAAATGCTTTTTTTGCAGTAAAGGATGTATTTTATTGAAAACTAGCAAATACCCGGCTGGCTTTACTGCACCTTAAAAGTATTTTTGTGTTGTTATAAAATAGATTTAAGGAGCTTAATGAAGTGAGATTTTCAAACAAATTTTCGATTTATGAAGCATTCTTTATTTTTTATGAATGTGGGTATTTAAAAAGTAGATACAGTAACGAATTTCTCCTGGATATTTAATTTATAATGTTATAACCGGAGTCTACATATCGCGATTTTCTTCAAATATGTAATAATTCAAGTATACCTTATCTTATCAATTTAACTGAATTAATTTTTTCAAATAGTTGGAAATCCGTTTCAAAGATATTTTCGACAGGACGACTTTCTTAAACCTTTTTTGTTTAATACCAATATTGTAATAATTCATTTATTTTATCAATTTAAATGAACAAAATTTTTTTAAACAGGTGGCAACTCTCCTCAAACAGTAAACTTCCCAAACGCCTTTAGTTTGGTACCCATATCAATAAAATTACATATATATATTAAAATTTTCAAACAGGTGGCAACCTACCACCCAAAAAATTCGGCTATAAACCTTCGTAAACCTCTTTCTTTCAACAGCCATGTTACAATATTTACTTAATCTTGTAAATTTACTTAAACTGTAATTTTGAAATAGGTGGCAACTCTCAAATTATCATTTCTATACTTTAAGTTAGACCTCTAGCAATCAGGGACATAACAGTTATAAGTTTTATCGGAAAAACGTTGTTCCCTAACAGTTATTAGATGAGAAAATATTTTTTATATCATCAATAAGAGTTATAATCCAACGTTTAATTTTTACGTTGCCTGATACATAACTGTTATGCAGGAGAAATATGTTTTCCGTCGCCAATAAGAGTTATTACCCAACGTTTATTTTTACATTATCTTATAACAGTTATTTCACTCCTCCTCTTTTATATTCATCACCTTTATCTTCTTCTCCATCTCCATTTTCGTCAATATTTTTATCTTACAACGTAAAAAATAAACGTTGGATAATAACTGTTATTAAGCAACGTAAAAAATAAACATTGAGCATTAACTCTTATCGGCGAGATATAAAATATTTTTCATCTAATAACTTTTATGAAATAACATTTCCGTTAAATTTCAGAATTCGGGCAAGTTTTCAATTTTTAAACTCGAGATAACAGTTATTTTTGGTCCCTGCTAGCGATACGTCGGTGAAAACGAATGGTCATGGAAGAAGGATTTAGGGAGGAAAAAACTAAAAAAAAACCATTTCAGCTATAAGCTTTTCTCTTTCCACCACTTCAAACAATTATTCCATTAAAGCCTCTTACACTTTTACTCTGCCATATAATCCACCGTCATTAATTACGTATACGCCACGTAGACGCAGCGTGCGAAATATTTGAATATACATAAATAAAGAACATTTCACATAATTAAAAGCGTAGGAATTAAATGGGCATTAGTACATAAATAAGTGTGGGTTAGTTAACATGAAATGTCCTATGGCCTCAGTTCAAGTACAAAAAAAAAGTAACAAATGAAAGTGAAATTACAAATGTTTTACACTTTTACCTTTACATGTTTTTTGATTGAAAATGTGAATTTGCACTTTTTTGCAACAGTAAATTACGATTAAAAATGTATGCAAATATGGAAATAAGGAAAAATACACACTCGCACTTGCACACATACATACATACATCCTACTTTTAGTGAATTTTCGCATGTGAATTATACCCAAACCACAAAAACCAAAACTTGTAGAAATGGAAGAGTATTTGAAAAGGCGTGCTGAGGTGCTTGATATACATACATACATACAAATGCATTAAAAAAGGTAAAAAATATAAACCAAAAATATTTTTGACGAATGAGCAAAGTTTATGACTTTTACCTGTTGCTAGCCTTCAAACACGTTTTTCACTTTTTATTGTTATATGTATTTGTATGTGTACTTTTAAATAAGTTGGACTGACGGAGTGGATTTGGTAAAACCTCTTAAAGCCTTAGAGATAATAATAATAAATTTAGTCTAGAATGTGAGCACATCTTCTACCTCAAAAACATGTTTTCAATTTATTACTTTTATCACATGCATAAACAAATAAATAAATAAATAAGAAAATAATCAAGCAGTTCAAGTTTTTGGAATTTTCTTGGTGCCGCTCCCCAGAATTATAGAATATGGAAGATAAAGACATCCATATTTTTTATTTTGAAATCGACTAGAATATAGCCATGCAGTATAATTTTATTGTTTGAAGATTTCTGAAGTGTAACATCAAAAAGGGTATTTATTTTTAATGATTTTTTAGCATTCTACGAAAAACTGTATTATGTGAAATATACGGAAAACTTCCAAAGCCCGATGGCATGGTTTTAGCCGATTTCAAAATAACTAAAAAATAAATGTGTTCTTATTTTCAATATTCTCGAGTACTGGGAGCGGCTGAAAAATAATTTTGGACCACCCCAATGTACATATATTCCGGTTGCACACCTACATATGTATATAAAAAAAGTTTGTACATATATACATATGTATGTACATAAGTAGTTGAATTAATGCAGAAAGTGAATAACAATTTTCTTTTTGTCATTTTACTTGACAATGAGACGGCACCGCGCAACTTTCGCAAGGGAATAAGAGAGAAAGCCATTCAAAGGAGCATACTTCAATGTGCTTAGAATAAATAACTTTACATA
>NW_023458562.1:27906292-27914916 GCF_013731165.1 Rhagoletis pomonella
GAAAGAACAGCGAATGTTGCTTTCAACTAAAAGTTGCCTGTAAAATCGCCTTATAAGCTAACAAGTGATCAGAAATTTAAACGAACATGAATAATGACTTTGCTTAGTTGTCAAAACCAATTGTTGTGCTTAAATGACAAGCTAATTTTCTTTTTTTTTGTCTTTCTTTCATCACAGGATGACTACGATGCTCAAGATTTGAAAGCCTTCGAGGAGACCATACTGCGTGGTGTGGGCTATGACAAAGATGGTAAAATCTCTCGTAAAGAACTCACAATGATACTGCTAACTTTGGCCAAAATGCCACCAGAGGATGAACAATAAGTTTTTTTCCGCACACAATACTCGTAGCAGTAACAACAAAATTAGCTAATTTGTAAAACAAAAAAAGGTGAAAGTGGTATGGAATGAAAAACACTTAACTTTTAATGTTAAAAATATTTAAGACTTATGAAAGTAAGCAAAAATTTTGATAGCAGTTAAATGGAAAATAGAAAAGTCAGCGCATAAATGGTTAAAAAGCCAATAAATTCCAAAAAATTAAATCACGAAGCCACACTTTTTAATCGCTTGTGGTACACCAATAAGCGAACACAAATAATATACAAGAAAAAATAGTTAATTGAAAAATAACAATCACAATAATGCGATTAAAAGTAAAATATTATTATATTTAAATAAATAACAAATTGCAAAAAGTCAGAAAAAAGGATCGAAAATTAAATTAAATTGCGAGCAACAAAGCAACACAAACTAACACAAGAATACCACAATAAAACATTCATCGAGGGAAATTATTTACTTTAAAATGCTGCCGATGTAAAGCAGTCAATGAAATATATACATATATGTATAGTATATGCATGTAAAATATCAAAATAAATCAGCTGACGCAAAGAAAAATATAAATAAAAAATATGTACTATGTATAAAATAGCAAATATGTGGAAATTTTATTTATGTATGTATATGCGTAAAATGTTTAGCTAACTACTGCTGTGTTTTATTCGAAACGACTCCTAAAGGAACACTCAACTCGGTTAAAATTCCCTCGTAGCTGCCTAAGCAATCATGTATTATTATATTAGGTGTCATATTTGATGGATTTATTAAGTATAATGAAGAAATCTTGAACAAAATAATATGTTATCGATAATTTTCAACAGTGTAGGAAGAAAAAATATGTTTAAGAGTCCGTTGCCGAATTCATCGTAGGTCGATTTGCGTGTATTTTAGCAATTCGAATTCAGTGAAAAAATTTTCGTAGATTTCATGAATATCGAACCTACGATGAATAAAGTAATAGCCTCAATTTAAAAATTGTTTTTAAATTTTTGGCAGGTCCTTTCACGTTGTTCGATATTTGGGAAATTGGCAATGTATTGAGTTTTTATTCAAAATTAAATTTTAATTCAAAATTAAATTTAGTGTACCGTTTGGCACACCTTTTAATTTTTTTTTTATCCGTGAAAACGGTACTTAATCGACTATCTATCAAGCACACAGCTCTAACGCCATTTAACTAAAGATTTTGGGGAATAAAATTTGTAGAATTCCTTTGTAAGTTTTGTAAGCTTTCAAAAAAAATCAAATCTTGTTCAATTGGTTTCAACTTCTACTTAACTATACAAACATTCAAAGGCACATTTTTTTTATTGGTTCAAAATTAAAAGCAAACTTTTTTTCTTAACACAAATTTCACATTAATAAACTCAGTTTTATCTAGCGCAAAAAGTATCCCAGTTTATTCGTCAAAAATATATAAATTTATAAAAATAACAAAACAAAAAGCCAGCCAATAAATGTGTATGTCCTAGCGAAAAAAAAAACACATAAGAACATCGATTTTATTAATTGTATAAAAGAAATTGAAACTTGTATTGTATTTGCAAACAATTTATATTGTATGTGTGTACTTTAATGTGTATTAGTTTAAACATAAATATTTTATAATTCATACATATGTACATACATACATATGTGTTTATGGTATATTTTATGTGACATATGTATGAGTAACGAATTTTTTAGATATGTATGCTAGTTTGTTAAAAGTAAAAAATAAAACAAAAAGAAGTTATACAAAAAGTAAAAATATTTTCTACAAAATTTATAAATGTGTCAGGGTTTTCATTTATTTTTTCGAACACATTTAGTGACATAAAATATTTTTCGTTCATATTTTTATAAAATAAATTGATATGAATGTTTTTCAAGGGAAGATAAAATACTCTGAAAATGTAATGTGTTTAGATTTTCTAATGTGTACCTGTCATTGTAAAATGAAGATTAAGAATTGGTAGCAAACGAAAATAATGGCTGAAAATCAAACGGATCGTTCACTGCAACCTAAAACTGTTATGGCTTAGTTATTGAACTAAATGCTGGTTTTCACTATGCGGTGCGAGCACAAACAGTATAACTACGGTGACCATCCGTCCTTTATATTAAAGGACAGTCCTTTGTTTTAACCCCCTGTCCTTTATAATTTTTTTCAAAATAAAGGACGCCGTTTGTCCTTTATTTCTTAAACTGTCCTTTAAATTGGACCTGCATTTTTCAGAGTAAAATTTTTAAACGCAGAATATTAAAAATAAAAATGTCCCCAGTTTGTTTCGCACTTAAGGGTTTCTATTTAATCGGCAATCTTTGTACAATCTATAAAGCACAGGGAGAGTTGCGCCCAGGATGGTGTTGCACGCTGAGCTTCCAGTTCCACTGAAAGAGAACAATAAACCCCGTGCTACACATTGGTTCAAAACTGGAATTAAGTGTTAGTATTTCTGGAGCCTTTATTTTTCACTTAATTTGATTAATTTATATTTTTTTTATGAAAGCTTTACAATATTTGCAAGAGGCCAGTTGAGCTTGATTTCTGAATCCTTATTTGATTATATTAAATTTTTTAGTGCACAATGCAGAAAAAGTAGCAAGTTTGAAGAAAATGTATTCTCCTTAATAAATGTTACATAAAAATACTAGTTGAAAACAATTGTATGGTTCTCCCAAAACAAAAAAAAAAAAAACAAAATAAAATTCACACACAAAAAATTGGAAATCTTGAAAAAAATTTTCACCAAATAAATATTTTTTTTTTGGTTTCTAGTAAATATTGGTTGAAAAATTAAGGCTCCGGTGGAATATGATTATTAAATTCCAATTTTGAACCACTGTGTGCTGGCTTCGTCGTGCACTATGAACAATTAAATAATATAATTAACTGGTAAATATTTGATTTAACTTACGATATGGGTAAGGTACTTTTCCCAAATCATTTTGAAAAAAATGTCCTTTATTTTACGTTGGTTAATATGGTCACCGTAAGTATAACGCTTGATTTACATCAGCATAGGTTTTTAGTAGTGTATATGTGCGGCTATATAGGCTATTTGTCAGGGTTTGTATTACAATCGAACATAGTAAAAACCAGTATTTACACTACCATTTATCAATGCTAGGTTGACGATGCTTGTAAGATTTCTAAAACGAAGAATAACGCACCCGCATGTTAGGCAACTATCTTTTCCTATGGATATACACAAATATTTAACTAAAAAAAAAAAGTAAATAGGCAACTCGAAAATCGGACCACTACTATTACCCGCGCGTCGCTCTAACCTCAACAACCAGAAACGTACAGCTGTAGAAACTTTTACTGTAAAATTGTTTAACTACATACTTATGTAAGTATTTATCAAAATTTTCGCAATAATTTCAAATTACTAAAAAGTTTTCTTTGCGCTAGCTTGTATAAGAAACTTTTAGAACAATTAACTGACCCTTTTCCAAAGAGTTTCAATTAATATCAATCACTTAAACTTTTCACAAACCAAATTCAACAAAAGCAATTTGCCATGCGTGCTCCAATCAAAAATCCAACCACATTGTTGAAGTTTTTGATGACACTCATCAGACTAAGACAATCTGTTAGTTTCCCATCAAGCATCTAACCCATACATATTTGTTTTTCGACATGCGACACGTAAACACTCAACAATAACTTTTAGCATAAAAAGGAACCTACTGGATTGTGCCACTGATTCGCCTACCTCGTTACCTTGTAATTGACAAATCAACAAAGAAGTGGAGAACTGTATGAAGGAAAAACACAGAACCGAAGAAGAGTAGAGTGCACTCGATAATGAACGAGCTGTCGTCGCTGCCATCGATGCGGTGATGTTTCACTTCACAGATGATAATACGATGATGAAGCTTATGATGATGACACAAGCCTTAAATGTAAATCAATACTAAAGGAAATTTAAACACGCTGTCAAATACGAATGGCAAGGTTGGGCAAATAGATTTTTAATGAAGCAGACGAAAGGAAAGTATGTATTGAGCACACGAACATTAGGGAGACAAACACAGATGCGAGAAAGATTTAATAACAAAAAAAAAACAAAATGTTGTGTCAGCTATGCCTCGTAATGCCACTGTTAGTGACCTCATTATCTGACAAATATGCTGCTGAGTGAGAGAGGTTCACCTGTAATAGCAGCCAATAATCAGCTGTTACTCACTCAATCATCATCAGCGTTAGTGAGAGATAAGCGCGGCGCTCATTTCGTGTGGGCAGGAAAGTAAGAAAGTGGTAAATGTATGCAAAAGCTGCCGACTGACTGAATGAATGACTAAATATGCATATACATACACACAGTTAATCAGTGGTGGGTGGTTGGCGTCTTGTTTGACATACGGCGCTGATATTATTGGCGCGATAACCATGGCAACTTGATGTTATAAACTGCATACAAAATTAAGTGTAACTGATGTGAATTTGAAGAGTCTGCTAGGCATTCAACTGTATGTAGAATAATGCGCTAACGGTACATAATTTCACTTCAAGTAACATTATGGTAATATGCGCTCAGCACTTGAGCCACAAGAGTTTGCAACAAAGGTGCTTTTACTTTTCAACGGCATGTCTTAAGTCATATTAGAGATTGAATAGTGCAAGTAGGTAGACAAAATTTGTAGTTATGATCTAAAAAAAATGTAAACGTAGAATGACAATTCAAAGTGAAGATCAATGTAGGTAATGCTAACTACGAGTACTTAAAATTTGCAAACAAAAACTTCCCTACCCATAACCATAAACAAGAACATAAGAAAAAAATCGAATACAAAAATACAAAGTTGATTTCTAGTGACTTAAAATTACTCCAGCTAATGGACTGAAAAGCCATAACAGCCATTTTACTACTGCAACAAATACTACTCACATTCTATGCAACCATTTGCTAAGTAAAACTAATGAGCGAGAGAAAGCTACCTTAAAATTATTAAAAAAACGTAAAATACAATTTACAAAATTTGCGAAAATGTATATACAGTTAAATGATACTACTCTTTGAATTTTTGTGCAAGTCTATTAATGTTGGTAGGTTTGCATTCATGCAAATAGATACAAGAAAATTTATAGTAAACTATTCAACACGATCGGTTAAACTTATGAAAATTGAAACTTCGGAAAAAAAATTTAAATTATATGAATTACAAGACAACTTTCACTTCCTTAAAAAAAATTAAGATCAACCAATTTCCAAAACTAAACTAACCTCCCAACTGAAAAATGCATACGTCATAAAACTTATATGTAAGTGTTAAAACTTAAAAAACATACACATGCTCTTTTAACAAAATAACAATAAAGTAATGCTAAATATTTTAAAAATAAGCTATAATGTATAACTATAATAAAAAATGCAGCTAGGGATGATATTAGATAAATTCAACTGAAATCAGCAGCTACTTAAAAACTTAACACTTCGAATTAAAAAAAAAAGAATTACTTGTAATACACGAGCGTGAGAATTTACAATACTCACAGCTAATTTCTTTATCTATGAATTCATTAGTTGCTATTTTTAACAAAAATTACAACAAACTATTCTCCAGGCTATCTTGTTGACTGTGAATGCAGTTCAAGAAATTTAAAAATAATCTAACTTAAAGCATAGACAGACTGCAGCGTTGATCCGGATCCACTCGTAAATTCGGCATTATCGCGGGAATTAACTACAGTTGATCCGGATTAAATCCTACAATTAATTCCCAAACTTAACTCCGATCAAGGGAATTTTCGATGACAACACTGGCCAAAACTCAGAGCGTGTAGAATACAAAGAATATGCAAAACTAGCATGGACCTTTTCATCGGTAATGCAGTCACCATACTAATTCAGTTTGGAATCCAATAAGAACTTATGTGAATTAACACGGCGACTGCATTACCGACGACAAGGTGGATGTCCATACTTGTTTGGCATTTTCTTTGTGTTCTACGCTCCCTGAGCAAACAAATAGACAAACGAAGCAGCCGATTTCTTCATCCGCGGTAGCCGAGTGGTGAGAGCTGCGTACTAAAAGCCTCAGGTTCGATCCTCAGGTCCCAGGTTCGATCCTCGGTTAGAGCGATTGCCAAAAAATTTTGTTTTTATTATTACTATTATTATTATTTTTTTATACGATTTATATATGTATTTAAATTTTTAGATTTTAACTTTACTGGAAAAGTCAACAACAACTAACTAAAAATAAAATTAAAAAATACAGAAGTAATAATTGAATTAATAAAAAAAAATGAATACTATATAGGCCATGGGACTCGAACCTACGACTTCGTGGCTCGTAAATCCGCATTACTTCCGTCTGTCAAGACACAATTTTGATCAGATCGATTGCGCCGTTAATCCGGATCAACGTTGCCATCTGACAATGCTTTTACATACATGCAATTGTTTATGAAAATGTGCATATGTATGTATGTATATGCAAATATGTATATGTAAACTTAAACTGTAAAAGTAAAATAAAACTGTATCTCTAACGGTGCTATCTATTGTCTTAACAGCAGTAATGTGTTAAAGAAAACTTAATTTTATATCGCTATACTCATTTTTACTTTGACCTTAGCTTAACAACAACTTTTCTCGATGCAAAAGCCAAGCGCAGTTGACATGTCGATGGTATACAGCTTCATAGTATTTACTGCCCCATAGCGAGGGGTGTGCACTACTATATACATATATTCGGCCATTAAAACGTTTGCGAACTATGTAGTTTAAATGACACAAATTGATGCTAACCGCATCCGAAACTGCGCAAAAACTGCTATAAGCGGAAATTAAATGCGATTGCACATAAGTGGCTATGATGGGCAGTCATGTACACTGCTACATAGTGTTGCTGATGCTAGCGCAATCGATAATTTTTATGCAGAGATCGACACGGTGTACGACATCGGCACTTCGTTATACTTTTTTCATACTTTTAGTACCGATTTTTCATTGTCTGGTTAACACAAATCGGAGGTAGATGTCCCAGTTAAATACAACGACTGCTTTATCGATCACATGATACACGTATGATGTCGAAAACGCCGATAATGATGTCTAACTGAGAGGTAGTGATAACCAGACACTGAACAACCGGCCCTTACTACCGTAAATCATATCATCACACGCCATTGTCATCAAACTAGATATTTAACTAAATTTTACACATAAATATTTCTTCATTCTTTAAGATCTATCTATCTACCACTTAAACTTTTAATGAAAGTAGTTAAACTTCTTAGATGAAAAATTAATTTTTTTTTTATAATTAAAAACACAAACTCTAACCGCACCTGTTTAAAAACTAATATAGTTAAATGAAAAATAAAAGTTTAAAAATTTGAATGGTCCCAGAATGTTATGAATTTGGCAAAAAAAGGTGAATACCATTTTTGAACAACCTATTCGAAGAAAGAGAACAAGCCAAACACCTGCTGCTTAAGAATAAAAAAAATTTAAAGCAAACAAAAAATAATACTAAAATCTATCAATATCTGTATGTACGTGCAACAAACAAAAGGTATACTTTAAATAATACGAAAAACCGCTGAATTTGTCGATATGTTGTGAGTGTATGAAAACAAATTAAGCCACAACAAATTATGTATGTATATTATAGTAAATTTATGTAAACAATAAAAAGAGAAACATTTAAATAAAAGAAACCAAAACTAAAATACCGTTATTTTGATTTTTTTTTTAACTGACCAAAGGACACTTACAGGTCTATTCTGCGCTGGTAATAAAAAGTTTGTAACCGGTAAATAAAGTTCCTGTCAATTTTTAAACCCTTTTCGCATTCTGTGTATTCTTGTACCCGGTAAATTTGGTTACCATCTCATAAGCTGGTAACAAAGTATTGCCCCGTGAAATATGCACTGCCAGAATTTGCACAATTCTTCATAGCTGAATTGCTGAATATTTTAACTGCATTACCAACGTTCCTAGAATCGCGGTGACAAGAACTGGTAACATTTTTTGGTAATAAAATTTTCCGGTTACAAAATCTTCGGTAACGTGCAGAACAGACCTGTTAATAAGACGATTCTTGTTAAGGGGCGAAGTGGTAGGCTACTTTAGCTGGCGGTCTTGACCTGCGCGAGATGCTCGCTTTCCTGATGAAGCAAGCGAGATGTCGCTCGTGAATACCTATAAGCAGGAAGTATGCAATGCGAATTCACATAAGGTGGTGTTAAAAGACAAGCTGATTTCAAAGTGGGTAGGTCCTCCAGTTCCACAACCAGCACAACTAGCAGTTCAGCTGAGATGGTCAGTTTCATGAGG
>NW_023458562.1:27915016-27923810 GCF_013731165.1 Rhagoletis pomonella
CCCCCCCCCCCCCCCCCGGCCTTGAGTTCATTGTACACCCAAAGAGAGACGTAGCTACGTAAAGCACACAAACTCCGCTTGCGAGACACACAAACCCGACGAAGCGCGATGACAAAGTGGAAATCTCTTTCCATGACCCTACTGCTACTTTAGCTGCATCCTCCGGTGGACAAAGGCTGCACAAACTGCCAAAACCTAGCCCTACTCTTGATCTCACCTGCGGCGAAGTTCGGGTAGCCATTGGGAAGGCGAAAGCCTCCAAAATTATTGGGCCCGACGGAATATGCATGCTGCTGTTGCAAAAATTGGGTCATGCGGGAGTAGACGATCTAACTAAGGTCCTCAATTTGTCCATGGCCACTCTCATCGTTCCAGTAGCTCGTTTATGTAACAATTCTCTCCTAAGGCAAATTGAGATATGAATTCACCGCCCTGTTCTCTACTGCTAATGAGTAGTAGAGAATGACGTATATTCTCTACAAGTAGAGAAATAATCGGTAGAGAAGAGTTACAGAAACGAGCTACAGATATCTGGAAAACGGAGTGGCCCCACTGATGAAACCTGGAAAACCGGCCAACAAAGACGAGTGTTACGAAGCTAGGGAGATGCCAGACACTCAGGGAGCATAACATAATGCTGTGTAAGCAGTTTTCCTAGTAGAGGTAGGACGGCATACCGCCAGGCCATAACCGGCATTCACAGGGAGTCGGTCGCGACCTAAATCGACTACCGACCTGTGAGTGCCGTTTTGATTGCACAACCGCCCGATGTGGATATGGAAGAGCTTTGTTTGCCTCGAAACACTCGCGACATAATAGCACAACTTCGCTCTGGATATTACAGCAGGCTAATACCATGTTCTGACCGACAACGAAAACACTTTGAAAACGAGTTTTGGAATTGTAGGCTGAAGGTTGTTCACACCGGCTGTTAGTGTTTTCGTTGACATTTCTTACATCCTCTCATTGCAGTTTTGCTACACAAAAACAAAACCAAAATGCTTTTCCCACATTTTCTTTTCATTAGCAACCTTTTACTTTCATTCTTATTTTACTTTGGCCAGCCAATTAACCATAAATACGAAATAGCGTATTAAAGATGATAAAATATGACTTCCACTTCGATAAATAATCGAAAAGAACTAGTGAAGACACCGATTGGAACGAGTGGAACGTGAGTTTTCAAGTAGTTTTCAGCGAAAACTGGTTTTCGTTTGACAGATTTTACATGGACGAAAACACATGTTTTAGGTCGAAAACTAGTTTTAGCAACGAAAACATGTTTTCGATGCCGTTCAGAACATGGTATTAACTCGTCCCAGGGCAGAGTGAATCTAGATGTACCCAACGAGTGCCCGGCATACGGAGAAGCACCACATGACTCACGGCACCTCTTCGCATGCCCAAAAACCCCACGCAGCTAATGCCCTTGTCCCTATTGACAAACACTATTCGAGTTTCGAAATTCCTGGATCTCCCGTCAGATTGAAGAGGCTGATTATACGAACATGGCAACGAGTCCAAACATCGACTGCCTTGCGGAAAAATCACTGACTATCTCACTAATCTTTCAAACTACTTCACTGTGAGGTCCCTTAACACTTCCGCCGCAAAATCCACCACCGCACTTTTCATCACCTGGGCTTAGGAGGCAACACTGGAACTGGCCGTCGATGGCAACAGCATACCAACGGTCAACCACTCCGAAATCGTGGTTGTCGCGTTCTCTTTTTCAGCGCACGCTTCAGTCGCTTTTGTTTAAGTATTTGTCTTATTATACAGCCTAGGGATGGGTAGTGGGGCATTGAAATTCGATTTTTTCCGAATTTCGAACATTGCCCAACCATTCGATTTTTCGATTCGAAATTCGGTGGTGCAAATTCGATTTAATTCGAATTTTTTCGAATTTCGCAAAATTTTTTTGAAGTGAAACTTCTTAATCGAGTTCGGAGATGTTAGCGTTAAATATTTAACACCAAGTCATAAAATCTGTATTTAAAAAAATTAGGAGTCGAATTAAAGGCTTGTCCTTTGGGTCTGCAACATAGTTTTAGTTCTATGAAAAGGGTTGCCACAGGTTAGAAAATCAAATTCAAATAATCGCTTCCGCAGATGTTTGCGTTAAATATTTAACTCCAAGTCATAAAATCTGTATCGTTCGTTCGATTTTCAAAAAGGGGGTAGGTGTCAAATGAAATGTAGATGTGTAACATGGTTTTAGTTTTATGCCATATGTAAGAAAATCAAAATCAAATTACATATTTAATAAGTTAAATAAATTACTCCAACATGGGTATCAATCGAAATGGTTTTGAATAAACTTTTTTTTAATTACATTTGGGAGAGTTGCCATCTGTTTGAAAAGTCGAATTTATATAAAGAAGTGTTGTACTTAAAATACTATGCAACAATTAAAATCTTTTTGAGGAGCTTGAAGGGAGTGGCCACCTGTTTGAATAGTTAATCTTTAATTAGTTAATAAAATTACACTGTGCGACAGCCGAAACCAGCCCGTACTCTGTTAACATTTTCTGAATGTCTATCCATCCAGTAGTAAAACGCTCGATGGATATGTAAAAGTTAGCCCGTATTTTAATTTTATGGCCTACTAAAGTTTTCATATCTCGGCCTAAGTAGTTTTCAAAAAAGTCGAAAAAATAGTTAAAATAAATGTCTGAGCGAAATTAAAGGTTAAGACATATATATTAAAATTTCTTTGGAAATATTTTCGTAGAACATTTTAACCCATTATCTCCCGCCTAAAACGGTCATATTTGACCCTTACTTCAAGAAATCTCGCAAAAAGCAAATTTTGCAGATCGTTTATGGATTGATATATTCTAAAAAATTATTCTCCGGAAAATTTTACTAGGGGTCTTCTCAGGCAAAAGCTTCATGTTACTAACGTAAAAGCCTCTAAAAATTTAAAATAAAAAATCAACAAAGAAACTAGTTTTTTCATAAAAAAAAATTTTTAAATTGAATTTGGAATAACAGTTCCTTCTTGGCACAGATTTTTTGTTCTTATACATCAGTTCAAAAAACATGTATTTTTTCCTTGAATCCCTAAGACAAATGGAGTGCCACACACAGTGATGGCAAATTTAGTCAGAAAGAAAAAATTTGAAGAGTTGATTTTTTGGAAATAAAGATGAAATTCGATTTTTTCTGGAAAAATTCGATTTTATCCGAATTTTAGCAACACAAAGTTCGATTTCAAAAATTCGCCATTTTGGAGCTAAAATTCGATTAAAATTCGAATATCGAAGCTTCGAATATCGAATTTACCCATCCCTAATACAGCCACGAATAAACTTTCTTTTAAGTAATCCAAAAAGTATTTAAAAATTTTTAACTGTTGGCAGCCCAGTCAACGACCCAATCACAATAGGGACCTTTTGTTTTGATAGCAGACAGCTGTTTACTGGTATACTGTGGTTTACTGTTTGCTTTGTTGTATGAAAAATTTTCCAAAAAAAAGATCATTTAATGTTATAGATGTTCGCTTTAAAATACACGCGATATATGAATTTATAAATTGTTACTAATAACGAACCAGCAACACTAAGTGTGTGCATAGAAGCAAGCAAAGAGCGCTTTTATTATTAGCTTGTGCATCGGCTTGGGCGTTTACTGCAAAATGGAGCAACTTTCTGGTGTTATGATTATCATCATAATTGGTGGCGGCGTTCTCACCTTTGTGATGCTATTCATCTTTGCAAAACGACAAATTATGCGTTTTACGCTGCGTAGTCGTCGCGGGCCGCATGTGCCTGTAGGCAATGATGCAAAAAAGGTTCGAATGCAAATGGTAACCAATCGGAAACTATTGATGTCATTTACCCCCCTATTCCTTATAGACGCTTCGAAGAGAGATTGAGCGCCGCCTCGATTGCATTCAGAAAATAGCGCAAGAGCCAAGGCTACCCTGGGATGATGACAAGTACATTTTGCGTACGGATCAACCGGTCCCACCCTACTATTATCGTATGAAAGCTGTTGACGATGTTAAAACTCTGGGTATGCAAAGTATAATTGCATTTCTTAAGTGTTTTTGTAATCAGCTTATTTTCGGTCTTAGAATCGGAAATCATGCGCAGCGATGGTAGCATGCGACATCCGTATGACAGTCTACGTGCTTTCTTGCTCACTACACTTGCCGCTACGACACTGAATGGTTCGGGTCAACAACGTATGATACACCAATTTTGTGATATGTATGAGCATGCACGGCATGATCCAAATGACTTTGGCAGTGAGGAATATGAATCATATCGTCGTTTGCTGCTAAAACTGATAGAAGCGTACGTATATTTACATTTCAATATATTTTATTAAAAAAACAAAAAAACCTTTACCACTAGCGCTAAGCAACTTAAATCACTGGTCAGCTCCCGGAAAACATCGCCGGCGCGCACACCCAAAAAACAAACTAAAATGCATTCACTTCTCGACCCAGCGCGTTTACGACCACCTGCTACGGCACCTAAGCTAGTAGCAAGTAGTGGCTTAACTGTTGGGCAGCAATCTAAAGTAAATTTAACCCTTGGACTACAAGGACGTAACATGGATGCTGTGGATATACCTTCAAATCCTTTACATTTGCAACCGCCACCAGAGCGCGACATCATAATACGCAATCGCATAAAAACACCTACTTTGGATGACGACGATGGTGATGAAAACGACTTTAGAGGCGGCGGGCATGATATCAATGATGTACGCATTGAAGATGTCGACGAGGAAGACAATGAGGTGATGAGTATTTCCTGAACGCAATTTCAACGCAATTCAAGTGTTGTTTGATTGTTTGAGTACGCGACGCATGCGCGCCACATGACCAGCGCTTTAAGACGCTTGCTACCGAAATAAAAGGAAGTGAGTAAGAGGAATGCAAAGTAGCGTTTACTAAGCGAAAGTATCAAAGAAAAGCGAAAATATTTAATTCGGGTCCTCTATTTAATCTTAAAAGCCAAATTCAAATGTCAACAGCTTAAAGTTTATACATATGAGATTCACTAAATTTCGCATTAATATGCAAAATAATTTCGGATTTAAGTTAAGTTATTAAGAAATTGCGAGCCGATTTTCATTACTAAATAAGCATATTAGCTATATTATATTAAACTTAGCGCAATATAATTAAATTAATCATAAAGAAAGCTACCAAAAACAAAAATACAACTGTGTGTTAATTTTGAAAAAACATTACGTTCAACTACATATTTGTTAAATTTTTCATTATTAATATATCTGCAATTACTAATTAGTAACTAATATTTGATATCAATAAGCGCAAAAAAAATTAATAAAGTAAATGAAAAAGCAGAACAATCAATAAACCCATGTCATCATACTCGGTACATACAAACACTTATCATTATAATCAAATTACTAGCATATCAATAGGCGCTCAACGAGTGCTGCGCCTACCTTATCACTCATCCATATCACGCTGATAACAATCTACTCGATACTGATAGACGGTCTCTCTCATTGATATAGCAATTGAAATTAGTTGATTGACAAAGCTACCAGAGTGCGCGAGCGCGATACGGAAAATAAATAAACAATAGCCGAAGACCCCAAAATTAAGCAAACACTAAATAAAGTAAACTCCTATAGTTGGCCAGAGAACAAGAAAATTTTCTAACATATTGTACTGCCTTACAAAGAATGCAGTGCATTGAGGGACTCGAAAATATAACCATATATGCACAAGCAACGATATCAATAGACAGCACTAATCACAGCATCCATGAGATACTTTTTGCGCCAGAAAATTGTGTTTGGAAACGCAGTGAACCAACATTTGCAGAATATGTGATTTATGCTTTTGTCGTCCCAGTGCTTTCCTGCTTCGGGTTATGTGCAAACTTTATCAATGCTATTGTTTTCATGCGTCCCAAAATGACACCATCAGCATTTACTTACCTTGCTGCACTCGGCTGGCTCGACTGTTTTTCTTGCATACTCATCTTGTTAACCGCGCTCTCGCGAAGCGTTTTCTACAACAGCATTTTTTGGATGAGGTACGATTTCCAATGGCAGACACCGCTATTTAGTATTAGCACCGGAGCGGCGAATCTTTTACTTGCAAGCGTCAGCTGTGATCGTTGGATTTATTTGAGGCATGGAATTGCAAACGGTGGTGGCCCACCTTGGTTTTGTCGTCGCAAAATAGCTCGTCGTGTTATTGGACTGGTCATTGTTATAACTGTGATTATAAATATTCCATATTTTTTCGTTTTTGTAGTCAATGACGACGGCACATTTAAAGCACACAAATTATACTACACCACGTAAGTAAAGCGAGGGAATTCAAAAATGTTCACTTATTTTAGCGCGTTATCAGAACAGTGGCTGTCAAAATTTTTGTCAGCTGTATTTTACCGCTTGAATTGCATTTCCGATTCTTCTTCTTAACTTAGAGTGCATAGTCGTTAGAGTTTTTTTTGTAGGTTTAGATTATTAACGGTACTATAATCAGAGTCACCTTAAATTAACCTAACGTCAAAATTTACCTTTCTAAACGCCAAGTCTATTTTTTCTCTTTTAGTTTTTATAAAATAAGTAATTGGAGTTCTTTGACACTGTTAACACTTTTGCCCGCTATATTTCTTGTGGTCGGCAACATCGCCATCGTTATAGCGTTTCGACGTTGGACCCAGCAAAGCAGAAAATTTCAAAGGAATGGAAATGCCAACTCAAAAACAACACAAAAGCGTTATCATGTAAGCACAGAGTGGTTCCGACAAATTATTTCAAAAAAAAAATCACAATTTCCGTTTCCTCAATATATCAAATGCTTTTTTTCGGCAACAGCACCAAATGAAGTTAACTATTACCATTATCATTATAATTACACTTTATATGGTCGGGGAACTGCCGGCAGCGATGACATCACGCAAAAGTGCTTTGAATTTGCTCTTCGGCGGCGATGTATCCCGCGTAAATTTTAGTTTGATCTGTCGTCTTGAGCTGATTTGCTTAACCCTAAATGCACTCCAGCTAAGCATGAACATACTGGTCTATGCCATTATAAATCCATCGTTTATACCTGAATTTTTCGATTGTCTGCGTGGTGCTTCCGATGCTTGTTGCAGCATACTTTGCTTGATGCCTCTAATAAAGTGTGTACGCAGAAATTGCTGCAGCACGAAAAATGATAAACAGCTAGACGCAAACCGTGGGATAGAGTGCGGTTTGGAACATAAAACTGTTGATATCCGCAAAGAGTGTGAATCTGAATCGCAACGGGTTGAAGTGAGAAAGAGTGTGCGCGGAGGCAACGAAGGCAGAAGCGCTAGCGAAACTGGCAATTGGGATACTGAACCCGAAGAAACTGCTGGTGTGTTTGGCTTCACCTTGTATCGCAATTGGCAGAACAGTGTAACAACGCGGCGCAAGCCAAATTCTTATCGCCTTAGCGGTAAACACAGCACACACGAGCATGAAGTCTGGAGCACAGAAATGGCTTGGAAGCGGTCCACTTCTTTTAGTGAGTATGTATTTGATAATCAGGTACTGCAAATTGATACTGTGATCGAAGAAGTAACTCGTGCCAGATTGGAAGAAATTGAGAAGCAGGAGAAGAAGCAGTGCAATGAAATTATATTTTCGCTCCCTGTTTAAATCAACAGGAATGTACAAAAGAAATCAAAAATTAATCACTGGTCATACATAGAATTAAGGATATACCTACATATTTTAATTTATTATAATAAGAATACAACTGATTCAATAAAACACCTCATTTTAACCCACTACGTATTTCATTCTTGGATCGTACATCCTCCAAAGCCTGCCGAACGCGCTGTGGTGCATCCTCATCGTATTCTTTCTTCGCTTTCAAATTTGGTCTCACCAGGCTTCCACGAGGATCGGGGGATGCAGCACCATTTTCCTGGCTCTTAGACTCATTTGGTGCTGCTTGTGTGTCGATTTTTTTAGGCACTTGTGCAGGTAGTTCTACTGTGTACTCAGTATCTTCATAAATTACCGGGACGTATACAGCAAGCAGGGTTTGCCATTCCTTGTAGGCAAACTGGCGTGCCAAATCCATGTTGAAATCGAAAATTTGCATTATTGGATCTTTGCGGGTTAATTTCACTATTTTTATGCCAATTGTAGCTTTGGGATCTTCTGGCGATCCATATTCAAACTTTTCTGATGCATCCATATTGTCCATAGCCCATTCTTCTTCCAAGTTGCTATTAAACTTTTCCATTGGTATAACCCAGGCGTAGCAGATAGTTGTAAGTAAAATAGTTAGGCTTGAAATTATGAAAAAGACTTGATAATTATTCATTTTCGATACTTTAGCGACTTTGGTGTCGTATCTTGAACGTCCGCTATGCAACTGACGTAGCTAAATATTTAGTTTCCAACAGTTCTAACAAAAATATTTATTACGTGGAGACTCGTAATAAAATAGAAAAATAAACAAAAGCGTTTCATTACGAACAAACGCATATATGTATAAACCTTAAAATGTGCATATAACTTAAAAACTAAAGTACTTTGGCTATGAAGTACACTTGTGTACACAAATACACAAAAATATGTTTAACACACGTGATTCTAAGTCTAAGCCCTAATTACCCAGCATTTGAACCTTGAAATAACATTTCAAGTAAATTGGGCAAACAATTAATTAAAAACAAAAACTTAACATATTAAGGTATTTTTAGAAAAATCTAAAAATTTAGGCTTTCCTAACCAATTATATTTAATAAGTTCTTCCATTGTGGTCAATAGGAATTTTGCTCCGTTGCTTGTCATTAGCAAATCA
>NW_023458562.1:27923820-27925603 GCF_013731165.1 Rhagoletis pomonella
CCGTTGCTTGTCATTAGCAAATCAAATGCTATATAAAATCTTTTATATAGTTTCCAATTGAGCATCAGCAGGGAACATCAAAAAAACAACAAAGCAGGATAAAAACGATAGAAAATTTAATAGCGGTATCACTAAAGATCGTATTCATTTTGTACATACTATATTTTAACTGCCTCACTTCAATTAATTAAAAAGTTGTGCTTTTTCCGATTTATTTCTGAATGAATTTAAATTTGTACAACTAACGTACGTATATATGTACATATGTATACAACTTGAAAAATATAAATGTACAAAAAAAAAAAAACAAAAAGAAATTTAATATATTACGTAATTCAAATCGCAGTGAGACTAGTCGGTACTAGACACAGCAGCGTTGTAGTGCGAGTACAATGTTGGCAGCTAACGCTACCGAATTGATCGAAGACTATCCTCCATCCTTCCTACGCTGATGCTAGCTTCACATTTACTTCTCCTTCTTTTCCGTATCATCTCCTGCATCCAACTGCTTAAGACGATCCATACGTTGTAAGAGTGTTGGATGTGAATGATTGCTGGCCGAGTACAACCAATCGTACACTGGGAAGCCCAAATTATCCAAATTAAGTTTAATTAAAGCTTGGCCTAATTGTTTCGAGAAACCTAGTCCATGTGCGAACTCATCAGCCTGATATTCAAAGTAACGTGAAAGTGTAATCATAGCAAAGTTTACAATAGCGTTATAGGGTGCCATGACATAGGTGAACACGACTAGCAAACCGACTATAACAGGGCGCGTGCCAGGTTGGAAGCCGACAGCTTCATAGAAGGGTCCATAGGTGAAGCAATATCCAAAAACGACGAAAAGTAAAAGTAAATGCACTTGTGCTATGATTATATTTTTGGTTACGTGGCCACATTTCCAATGACCCAATTCATGACCCAACACTGCCAGTACTTCTTCATTGGTACAACCCTTGCCTTTGTCTTCCTCTTTTAGCTCAGAATCATCTGGCTTACCTTTATTTAGTAATAGAGTATCAAATAGTACTATGCGTTTGGAGTTCCATAAGCCGTAGAAATAGGCGTTGCTATGTGATGAACGTTTAGAACCCTCTACAACGTATAGTTTGGTCAACGGGAATTTCAGCTGAGCAGCTAGATCTTCAATTGATTTACGCAACGGACCTTCCTCAAGCGGTGTATACTTGTCAAAAAGTGGCGCAATGAAAATCGGATAAATTGTGAGCAAAACCAAAGATGTGATGCCTGTGAAGAGCCAAAGCCAAATAAAGAATTGGTCACCACCATTCTTTACAATCCACACCGTTGCCGAGATGATAGGAACCATCAATACTTGTGTAACGATGAAGCCTTTTATTTGATCCCAGGTAAAAAATCCTGCTGTCTGCTTATTGAATCCGTGCTTTTCCTCCAGCACAAATGTAGAATAAATTTTAAATGGCAAATCTTTGAATGTTCCTAGCACGCTTGTGACTAGCCCAAACAAGCAGCTGACGATTATTTCATTTTCTTCATTCAAATATAGAAGCTTCGCCAAATCTACTGCCCAGGCCCATTGCACTGCAATAAAGCCAGTGTATAGTTCGATGCCCATTAGTATTACATCTTTAATAATGGCACTAAATACACCGAAATTGGCCCTATCAAGGCCATATAAGCGCGCTTTTTGGAATGTCTCATCACTCATGCAGTCTTTTAGTTCCCTGGGGACTTTCAAAGCAGTTTTGTAAACTTGTATCTGTAAAAAGTGGGGAATGTGAGTGACATTTTAATGTGCAAA
>NW_023458562.1:27926603-27932034 GCF_013731165.1 Rhagoletis pomonella
TTTTTTCTTCGTCTATTTACCACTCATATTTATACTTATTTTACTTTCCCAACTTCATTGCTGACTTAATCAAAACATCATTTTGTTGATAGTTTTCATATGTTCTCCATAATGCTTGAGCGATAGCTTCATTTTCCATCAACATTTTTGTCACCATTCCCACAAAATGCGTATTAAAAAATGTGTGTATGTATGTGCATAAATACCACACACAACGCTTGTATCTGTATTAACAATTTCCGCCATGAAAAATTTCATATTTCTCTGTGTGTCATATTTTCTACAGCTCGATGTCTTAATGCATGTTCAGACATTTTTACATACATATACCACACGATGTGGGCAAACACTTTAATTTGCTACGCGTCACATTTTTCATCAGTGTTGCCCAAAAGCAAAACAAAAGTTACAAAAAATTTAAATAAACAACAAAGCAACTCACGTCGTGGTGGGCGCTGCTGTGACATAAATAGAAGCAGATGTAGAAATGGTGTGCCAGTTTTCGATGGTGTCACAAAAAAAAAACCGAAAAACAAAATTTTCATAAACTTCAGTGGCTATGCTGTTGGAGGTATGTAGTTTTAGCCCGTTGGCATCAGTAAAACCCTTTACCCTCTCTTCTTTTCGTCGACGCACCATTTTGTTTAATCAAAAATTAATAAATTTATTTGACTTGCGCCTAGTCAGTGAGGCAAGCGAAGACATTAAGAAAATTTCAAATAAATCTTGTGCTGCGTACATTAATACATACAACAGCACATACATACATATGTATGTACTTACAAGCACAAAACACCGAACAGCTGGGCGTAAACGTGTATTTTGTATGAACAGGGCAAGCTATTAAGATAAGCAAGCCATTGCGCTGAGAGCGCCTTACCAAGCAAGAGCTGGGCTGTTGCAGCAAAGGTTAAACTAAATAAAAAAAAATGCTTGACCAAATGCCATTGATAATGCGTCACCAGCCAAATGCATTAATGCAACAAGAAAAACACTGTTAGCAGCAGCACTTTTTTCTCTCGTGGAAACCAGCAACAACAAACAGCCAGCATTATGCCGAACAGGCGCTTTTTATTTTTTTAAGTAACCTTTTAGGCGTGAACAAACACAAACATAGACCTAGATATGTACATACATATGTATGTGTGTAGGTGTGTTTACATGTGGAAAAAGGTTCACACAGCTTCAATGATGTTCTTCACCTGTGCAGCTATTGATTATTCGCTTTTTTCGTTGATTTACTTTGTTTTTGTTTTTTTTTTTTGCTGGTCAGACATAATTTTTTTCTACTTAATACATACTTTGGTTCTTATATTTTTGCTTGCTGTCCGCCGCCAATGCTTTTAGTTGCCCAGTGTGAACTTTGCATTCGCCTACTTTTATGGTATTTCCACAAATTCTATAAAAAATCGTGTAAAGGAAAAATACGTGGGATTATTTTCACTTTTTGTAGTGAAATCAATCAAGCAACACACTCAGCATGCATTAACAATAGGTTCTACAGAAATGCATCCTGTGTAATAAAATGTCCATTTTCGTTGAATGATTTTTTTTCAATCTTATTTGTGCTGAAAAGTCTATATAGTCAATGGTACAGGATAATAACATAGTGTAAAGTAAATATAGTGCGAGCCATGTCGCTTGATACATAATTTTCTTGTTAAATATATTACATCCTTCTTATTAAACATAAATTTTGATTACAGAATGGATTTCTAACTTTAAAATTTTTTTTTTGTAGTCAATAAAAATTTCAAAATCGCTTCGCTTTTACCCACTCAGGAAAACTCAAAAATTTCAGTAGCGTCCTCTTGAGTTCTAAGCATTTGCTGGAAAACTATCTTTCACATCTCCACAGTTTCTCCAGTTACTTTAGAAAGAATTTCCGGACATTACTTCTAATTCAATTCAGCGTTTGTGTCTCCAAAGAGTCCCAAATTTGTCGGGTGTCCTATTCGTTCCACTGAGCAACAGATAGGGCATGGGTATAACTGGTGGGTAGCGTTTTCAGACAGTTCACTTAATGTATGCATACTTATGTACAAACCTGTAAAAGTTAACAGTATTCCACGCTCTTCGAGTGTACCGCTTCCCCAACTGATCTTGCGCTATCAACGAAATTTTTGTAATAAATATTGATACTACTTCTCCACTTCTCTGTCCACCATTAATTAAAAAAAAAATAGTTTTCAAATAAAACACAAAAGAATTGTACTTTCCTGCACATGCTCAGCATGACCCAATTTTAAACTACAGACAGTGCAACTCGTTAGTGTGACTAATTTTAATAAATGATCGCCCGTAGCTAAATTGAAAATTTATAATGCAGATAAATGTGGCAACAAGTGCTTGTTAAAATTAATAAATGTAGAATATCAGTATGTAGCTAATAAATGCCTACAATTTATAAATTTTGTTGTATGTACTTAGTAGATATCTCGTTAGCTCGTCACGCCTAATTGTAATTAATAACTACATATTTTTTGTGTCACATCTAGTCATGCATTAATTCTACATAAATGCAGTCAAAATATTCCATTCAAATTTATCATTATATTTTCATGCCTTTCCCCTTGCCATTGCACACATAGAGCTGAATAGCCTTTTCTATTTGTGTCACTTACATAGTTATAAATTTTTTCCATAAATATTATCGCAGGAGTAATTCGTTTGCGTCCTAAGTAGGTGAGCATTTATGTGTAAAGCGTGGCTTCTAAATGCATCAATTCATAGATAAGCTTAAGTTAGTGCGAGTTCAAATGTGTTACGACTACGATGGTGTCCGGCACGCACTCTGGTGGCCACTGAGTTATCTGGATAAATGCATTTAGCTGGCGTCATTTTTTTCTTTTCTCTCAATTAGTGTTAAATAGCTGTGCAAGCACTCACCTGTAGGTAAATATTTAGGTTTGTATTAAAAACGACGCCTCTTATCATCTAATTGTAGCTTTACAGCAAAGGTCTTTAGTAAAATGTTGCCTTAAAGAAGGCAGTAAACAACATAGGTTTTCAATCGCATTCGCGCCTTGGAATAGTTTAAGCGTAGTCTATCAGGGGCAGTCAGATCAGTTAGTGACTTTTTTGAATTTCTCGTGTACTAGATAATGTTAAATGCAACACTGATTCTGCCATGTACCATTTTTGTATAGGTTTGGCTCAGCAGCATCTGAGAGCAGAACAACCTCTTAAATTTCGAGCTAAAAGTAGACTATGCTGAGCAAAAACTTTCTTGACCACGAAATGTATTTTTATTAAAATTAGGGTGGTCCTTAAAACAACATAAACATCTTGGGGCATCTACGTAAAAAATAAAGCGGTCCACGAAAGTAAAAAAAAAAAATATTAAAAAAATTAATGAACTCTGCCAAGGTTTAACAAAATGTATTTCTTGTTTTTCAATCACGAAAATTCGACGAAAATTTTACTTTGACCAGCAATAACTCAGCGAGTTTATGAATTTTTATATATACGATTCTATAATATGCTAAATTAATCAGATTTCAGGATCATATTTTGTAGAATTTTTGCGAAAAAAAAAATTTTCAAACCCTGGTAGCGACCCTTGCAAATTTGTCTAAAATTTCCGTGTACTTATTTATTTTGTACGTAGAACAAACAAAAAGGATATCTACCATATATTTATTTTTTGCTTAGCATATTACAACTTGTGGTAATTGCTGATTAAAATACCTATTTTTTCTTATATTTTCAGGTATGTAAGGAAACTGACAGTATAGTGGTTGAAAACAGTAACAAATGGTGGTTGAAAACAGTAACAAACAAAACAGTAAGTCTAAAAATATTTCACCAAATAGGGAGCAATGTAATCCCGTTTAACCGATTAATTTTGCGAAAAGAATCGAATAAAAAGGCAAATCATTTGACGCTGACACATTTTATTAGCGTATTATGACGAACTGCTCCCCTATTTTTTGATGAGCTGTATTGAATTGTCTAAAACAATTAAAAGAACATGCGGATTTTATGAAAAAGACTACTCGGATATTTACGATGGCCTGCCAAGAGGAGGCCGTTATACATTTTTTTTCTATATTGCTCTGAGCATAAATCAAACTTTAGTCCACTCGATTGTAATAACGTACCTCTACCTACTAGGCTACCGATCAACGCAGAATGTGATTGGCACAGGGTCAGGTATGTAAGACGAGTGTTGCCAGAGAGAGAGAGAGATTCTAGAAAGTGGAGCTGGAACTTATAGGAGTCTTTCAAAAACACTATCTTCCCTGTTCCTTTGCATTTGGCATACCGAAGAAGGTATTATAATAAAAAGGAATATCATACAGAAATCTGTTTTCTGGTAGTCGGCGGTGATTCAAGTAGAGAAGTTTAACTGCCTGCGTTACCATCTACTGCACTAGACTAAAGTATTTGGATTATTATCGCACCTTTTATCCCTAGCTGTTTGCATTTCCTGCCAATTACTATAATTCAAGGTTAAGAGATCTCCAACTATTTTCCGGCTGATGGGAAGAAATATTTAATAAAAAAAAATAAATTGCCCAAAAAGTTTGAAGCCTCATAGACATGCTACTACTGTCACCTAACGAGCTAGCCCCATAATTTCCTAATGACTTAACCTACAATTTTTCGATAATTGTATTATCCAATTATCTATAACGAGGTTAATTACTATATCAGTTGCCGTCATTTATAACTCAGTTTTCATGTAACGCCCCTAAAATGTGAAAATTTTCGAAAATTCTCACAAATTAACTATTAACAACCGATGATTTATGCCCCTGTGTGTGCCCTTTAAATATTTAGACCAAAATTACAAAACTCTAATTGAATTGTGTCAACAATGACCATTGCATATGTGACAATAATTACAACAGCAAAAGCAAACACCAACAAAAATCAAAATTAATTAGCGCCAAATGTTATTGTTTTAGGCGCTGCTGTTGCCGCCACACGTCAGCTAAAATACCGTTGATTATTGTTTTGTGACGCTAACAGCGCTGAAAGTGTTAATTAACGAATATTTCGTAGAAACAACAACAGCAGCAACAATGCAAGGACCATAAGGTGGCTATTAGAAAAAGTTATCAATTACGATTACAACAGAAATAAAAGCAGATTGCATACATATGTAAATACCCGACTGTAATGTCAGCGCATCAAGCCAAATCGAATGTTAAATGACAATCGATTGTTAGTGAGTGTCATTAGGGACTGCGAGCGAATACACACACAAACGCTTGAATGCATTAACGACTAGATTTACATGTCGTCGCCTCAGAAAACGGATGACGAATGTGCAAAATCACGATTTTGGGATTTTGATGCAGATTTACTAAGTTGGACATGCTCTTTCGATTTCTGCAATCCATTTTTTTATATCTCCATTAGTTTTTGAGATATTTCGTGCGCATTTTGTCGTATGTTACATAATATTAATGATTGGGTATGC
>NW_023458562.1:27932134-27932281 GCF_013731165.1 Rhagoletis pomonella
CAGAGAGAGCTTTTACTATGCCCGCTATTATCCAAAATGTTTAGAAAGCTTAAAAGAGCTGTGCCCGCAGGCAAGGCGGTGCCTCTCACCGTTTTAATGCATTTGTTTCGAGCCTCGATTCTTGGTCCCATTAGTATCAAAAAAAAG
>NW_023458562.1:27932291-27935380 GCF_013731165.1 Rhagoletis pomonella
ATTTTGCAACTGACAACGTAATGTGTCTTCGGAGGTGTTCATTTTGCCCTTTACTAGTAGATGACATTGGCCATGATGACAATTTTGGTACTAAAAACTGAAAGAAAACATGGCTTACCTCGCAAGGTGCTTACCTATTTTCCCAGTGGGCATACATATGTATGTGTGTAGGTGTGTTTACATGTGGAAAAAGGTTCACACAGCTTCAATGATGTTCTTCACCTGTGCAGCTATTGATTATTCGCTTTTTTCGTTGATTTACTTTGTTTTTTTTTTTTTGCTGGTCAGGCATGATTTTTTTTCTACTTAATATATACTTTGGTTCTTAAATTTTTGCTTGCTGTCTGCCGCCAATGCTTTTAGTTGCACAGTGTGAACTTTTCAGTCGCCTACTTTTATGGTATTTTCACAAATTTTATAAAAAATCGTGTAAAGGAAAATTACGTGGGATTATTTTCACTTTTTGTAGTGAAATCAATCAAGCAACACACTCAGCATGCACTAACAATAGGTTCTACAGAAATGCATCCTTTTTAATAAAAAGTCACTTTTCGTTGAGTGATTTTTTTCATCTTATTCGTGCTGAAAAGTCTATATAGTCAAAGGTACAGGATAATAACATAGAGTAAAGTAGAATAGGTGTCGCTTGATACATACTTTTTTTGTTAAATATATTACATCCTACTTATTAAACATAAATTCTGATTACAGAATGGATTTCCAACTTTTTGATTTTTTTTTGTATTAAATAAAAATTTTCAAAATATCTTACATCTGTGACCACCTAAAAAAAAAAAAAATTTCTGAATGCAGTAAAGGCGTAAACCATTTTTCAATAATATTCATATTCATCTTAACTGTCTAGATTCTTAGAAGATATCTTTCTGAGATTAAAAAGGGCTCTTGCCTGCCTTGAGAATAAAAAAAATCAAAAGCACACTGACATGCCATTAAATTTCGATCACCGGATTCCCTTAATTTTCCCTGGATAAAATTTTTCTTTTATCAAAAACTTTAAGATATTTGAGACTTTCTAAAAAATTGTGTAAAAAATGTGTTCATTCAGAAAAAAATACACAAAATAGTTACCACTATTACTTGGACCAAAACCACTCCGATTTTTAGATAAGCTCTATCACCCATTTCAAAACGTAGGCAGGACAATGAAAAAAATTGCCGATTAGCAATAACATTTTTGGGGGACAGTGGTGATTCCAACTCGGGATGAGAGACCCTAGACCCATAAGTAAAACCCTCACATTTTTGCGCATTCTCAGGTAAAATTCTTATTATGACCTTATTAGGTTTGCTGTAAATATTTTGCCTGTGTGTTTTTAGATTAAGTGGAAAAAAAGATTAAAATTCATATCGGAGAGAAATATGTAGTTTAGATCTATATAGTATTATTTTACGACTAATAATTTTGTAGAACTTTTTAAGAACGTGTCGTTTTGATCTCTTTTTTGGAAAGTCTAATTAAAAGACATTTAGGATGTCGCTAAAGGGTTAAAATGTTCTAGAAATTGTTCGCCAAATAATTTCACTAGATATATTCTCAGACAAAATCTTTATACAAAGTCCATAGAAAAACCAACAAATATGCAACAACTTTTTGATGCTTTTTTTATATTTTTTTTTGCATACATTTTCTTGGAACCAAAATAACTTTGAAATTTGTAGCTCATCCACCCTCAAAAAAATTAATTAAAAATTAATTGTGGTCATTGATAGCCCACGAAAGCCAATCGAATGCCTTAGAAAGAAAACTTTCTCCCAACTACTTTATATTAAGAGTGTGTGTTCCAATGAGCCCTATTATAAAATTACCACTATGAGCTCATAAAAGTTCGTTGACGAAATTGAAACCTATGTTTTTTCTAAGACTACCTCCGGTAGGCAAAAAATACCGTTACATATGCGATTAGAAACATTTATAAAATCCGAGAACTGCTAAACTGTTGAGTTTTAGGCATTTGCTGGAAAACCATCTTTCACATCTCCACAGTTTCTTCAGTTACCTTAGACAAAATTTCCGGACATTACTTTTAATTCCATTCAGCGTTTGTGGCTCCAAAGAGTCCCAAATTTTTCGGGGGTCCTATTCGTTCCACTGAGCAACAGATAGGGCATGCGTATAGCTGACGGATAGCGTTTTCAAACGGTTAACTTAATTTATACATACATACATACATATGTACAGTATTTCACGCTTTTCGAGTGTACCGCCTCCCAAGCTGATCTTGTGCGCTATCAACGAAATTTTTGTAATAAATATTGATTTTACTTCTCCACTTCTCTGTCCACCATTAACCAAAAAAAAATATTTTTCAAATAAATTAAAAAAGAATTGTACTTTCCTGCACATGCTCAGCATGACCCAATTTTAAACTCCAGACAGTGCAACTCGTTAGTGTGACTAATTTTAGTAAATGATCGCCCGTAGCTAAACTGAAAATTTATAATGCAGATAAATGTGACAACAAGTGCTTGTTAAAATTAATAAATGTAGAATATCAGTATGTAGCTAATAAATGCCTAAAATTTATAAATTTTGTTGTATGTACTTAGTAGATATCTCGTTAGCTCGTCACGCCTAATTGTAATTAATAACTACATATTTTTTGTGTCACATCTAGTCATGCATTAATTCTACATAAATGCAGTCAAAATATTCCATTCAAATGTATCATTATATTTTCATGCCTTTCCCCTTGCCATTGCACACATACACAGTAAAAAATCATAGTTTACTTTTAATTCCAGTGAGTATTTAATTTAAAGATTTTTTGAATTAAATTTGATTTTTAATACCAAAAAGTTTTATTTTTAAACTATGAAATATTCTTGCAATTTCATTAAATCCAAAATGGTTTAAAAACAAAACCTTAATCAGTGTTGAACGCTTTGTTTTCAAAATATTGATTCTTTTTAGTTTTAATTTAAGGCACAAAAGGCATTAGAATGCTCTCTCTAATGTTTTAAGTATTTTTGGTTAAAAACAAAACCAAAAAAAGTATTAAGAAGGTTCTCTCACTCTGAATGATATTTAATGTACTCCCAACTTTAGTATTTTTGGTTTTAAAACAAAA
>NW_023458562.1:27935390-27951302 GCF_013731165.1 Rhagoletis pomonella
TAAGAAGGTTCTCTCACTCTGAATTATATTTAATGTACTCCCAACTTAAGTATTTTTGGTTTTAAAACAAAACCAGAAAAATACTAAGAAGTTTTCTCACTCTCAATCAGTATCACGTGTTCCACTTTTGGAGAAGCGTCATAATGTTTCTGAAAGTTAAATACCACGAGGTAGTGCATTTAATAAAAATAAGAAATCCTGAAAATGAGGAATTCTCGACGAATGAAACAATTATATCAAGTAAGTAATCTAAAAAATTACTCAAGTTTTATGAAAGATAATTGTATTTCTTTTCAGTTGTGGAACAATTAAAGATCAATCCCGACTGTGCAATAACGTTGCGAGACCGCGACGGAGCTGAAATTTTCGTGGATTATTTCCAGGAAATTCTTTATCAATATAAAGGCTGTAGCTGTTTTTTGTTGGAAATAAATGAAAATTCGACAAAAGAACAATCATCCCAATCATCAGTGGTGTTAAGCTTAAATCACGAGGTTAGTGTTGCACACTGAAAGTGGAAGACTTGTTGTAATGAATAATTTGAACAGGCGCTGGAAAACTACATAAAAAGCGGAGATTTCTCTTGCATTCTTGAGGAATACAAAAAAAACAACACTTTAAGTGATAGTTCCCGCCGCTCGTTAGTGCGCGAGTCTACTAACTTTTTACGCCAACATTGTGGAAATCACCCGAAGCGTGGGGAAAAAATTGCACTAGCTGAATCAATAATATGTATTTTTCCAGCTTTTAAGATTGCTAATAGCAAATTTGGGGGAATTGTAAGTATGCATTTTGAACTCTTAATACATTTACATACCATACGATCTTAACGAAACTCAAAAATAATTTCAGGATTTGTTCTACAATCCAGAGAACAATTCCGGCTATTTAGCTGCAAAGTTAAAAAACATAAACACCAAGCTTACGAAACTCGACAGCGGTGGAAAAAAAAACGTAAACTATCTGAGGTCGACAAGGAAAGCGATGATGAAGCGGTAATTTCTGTAGAAGATCTTCACTTTTTTCAAAACTGCATTGTTGCAGACGAACTGCAACTGGTTCAACAGAAATTGCAGGAAACGTTAAAAGCAAGACAAAAGTTTATCGCAACTGAATCTAATGTTTTGGAACATTTCCCAATATTTTTATATGATTCGTCATTGGTAGCGTATACACAATAATACTACGTATATATGTATAAAAAAAGAAACAATAATTTTTTTGTAGATTGATTTTGATTTTAATCTTCGGTATGGAGAGGCGATTTCGAACAGTCTTTTAGAAAACTGGGAAAAATATGAAAGCTGTGTGGAGAAAATTTTAATTGATGCCGCTGGCGGACCTAGTCTGGGAAACTGTACTGATTGGGCCTCTGAAGTGCTACCTTATTTGATGCTTTTAAAGCTGCTGCCATCTACTGCCAGTGGACGCGCCCAAAAGAAAGTAAACTTTCAAAAATCTGTCGATAGTTTTCTTTCCTTTGAAAACGTAATTTACTATAAAATGTTTATTCTTAATCAACACAAATAACAAAATTTTTTCTTTGTAGCTCAACACCCCTATCGCAGAATATGCAGCTGAGACTAGTCAGCCCACCATCGTTGCAGTTGGACAAGACAGAGCCACAATTTGTCAGTATTTTATAACCATTGATGGCAAGAAGGTAAATGTTCCCATCAATTATAAATTCAGCCAAGTATTCGACCTGTATTTTAAAGCATTTTATGTATTTAATATACAATTTGATGTAACTTTGGCGAACTTCTTGGGGTTTTTTTGACAAATTTATTTACAAAATCAACGATAATAAGAAGCCAAGTACTAGGTTATTAGAAGTGCAATCGAAATTCGAGAATAAGTTTAAGGAATTAATGAAGTAAGTTTCATATAAAAAAAATGGCAAAATTTTGCTTTTTATGTTCCAGAGAATTTGAAACCGTAACAAATGTTGTATTTCATTTAAAAAATTAACATTTTTTAGCGGAGGCTCACGGTTTAAAGTTAAGGTGTGTTTCCTCTAAAACATGTAAAAGAGTATTTAATACATTTAGTTCGTTAAGTAGGCATTCCAAACTTTGTAATCCTATTAATATAAGCAGCGAAATTCCAAAAAAGAAAATTGAACAAATATCAAAACCAGAAAATGTAAATACTCAAAGTCCTGCCATTGACAATGATAGACCATCTTGCTATTTTTCTTCAGTAGAGACTTTTGAAGCTTTCTCGATTGCTTCATCACTTTCAAAAAAGTCGATATTATGTGGAATTTCAGAAACAAAAATTGGTGAAATATTTACATCGTTTGAAGTTCTAATAAATAACAGCTTTGATAAATTTGAAAGGTACTTAATAGAAAAACATCCTGAGATAAGAGAGAATTTATTTAAGGAAAACTGTATTACTTTTCGGGGTGAATTGACCGATGACTTAAACAACATTCAACAAAATTTAGAAGAGGAAAACAATGTAGAAAGACAAACTTTTATGTCCTGTGAACTAATTGAATAAAATCTATTATTAAATTAAGATATTGTTCCTCTAATATAATTTTAAGTTATTTCAAATAAAATGTATTTCTTAACAAAATTTTATTTTGATTTTTATTTTCAGCACATAGCTTTCCATAATGTTCAAACAAGCAATCCTTATTTTAAAAAATATCAAATTTCTCCTTAATTGTACGTGAAATGTGGTATGTTTTATTAACGGGGTTGTAAATTTGTTGAGCACTGTACGCATTGGGGAAAAACCTTTAAGGGTTTGCTTTTAATACCAACAATATAGTAAATCTAATCCAATTTTGGTTTTGATTATATTCCATAAAAGTATTAAATCCATTCCAATTATCAGATAGATCCAAAACCATCTCAGTTACTTTTAATACGAACAATATCCTAAATCTAATCTAATATCGGTTTAGATTTAATTCCATAAACTATAAAATCTATTCCAATTATCATATAGATCCAAAACCATTTAAGTTATTTTTAATACGAACGATATACTAAATCTAATCCAATTTTGGTTTTGATTAAATTCAAGAAAAGTATTAAATCTATTCCAATTTCGAGATAGATCCAAAACCTTTTCAGTTTTATTTTCAATCCCTAAAAACTATAGAATTTAGCCCCATGGTTTGTTTCTAAGAAGAAAAGCTTATTTGAATTAATTCCAAATATATTATTAATTTAATAGCAATAATACATACTCTCTCAATCTTTTCTCTCCCTCTTTGCTTAAACCAGTATGGTTTTAATCTAATACTTTCTGTCATTATTATATATAAACACCAAAATGGTATTAAAATTAAACTAAATTTTTTACTGTGTAGAGCTGAATAGCCTTTTCTATTTGTGTCACTTACATAGTTATAAATTTTTTCCATAAATATTATCGCAGGAGTAATTCGTTTGCGTCCTAAGTAGGTGAGCATTTATGTGTAAAGCGTGGCTTCCAAATGCATCAATTCATAGATAAGCTTAAGTTAATGCGAGTTCAAATGTGTTACGACTACGATGGTGTCCGGCACGCACTCTGGTGGCCACTGAGTTATCTGGATAAATGCATTAAGCTGGCGTCATTTTTTTCTTTTCTCTCAATTAGTGTTAAATAGCTGTGCAAGCACTCACCTGCAGGTAAATATTTAGGTATGTATTAAAAACGACACCTCTTATCATCTAATTGAAGCTTTAAAGTAAAATGTTGCCTTAAAGAAGGCAGTAAACAACTTCAATCGCATTCGCGCCTTGGAATAGTTTAACCGTAGGCTATCAGGGGCAGTCAGATCAGTTAGTGACTTTTTGGAATTTCCCGTGTACTAGATAATGTTAAATGCAACACTGATTCTGCCATGTACCATTTTTGTATAGGTTTGGCTCTGCAGCATCTGAGAGCAGAACAACCTCTTAAATTTCGATGGCAATGGAAAGAAGTGTACTTTTTTGCCTACCAAGCATTAGACTGTAAACTGCTTGCCTTATCTAGCATATTATCCTAATGCTGCAGATGCTTCGGACTCCAAAAAAAAAACTACTCAACTGTTAGCACCAGGCGCTTAAATGCATTCTTTGCAGTGCTTCATGTGGAAAATTTCTTTTATGTAATTTGTGAAATTGTTGCCATATAAAAAAAAACCTTCTTAAGTTATAATTTGATGACAATTCAAAGAATGCTCGGCCTACGGGTCCCTCTCTCGCTGAGTTATTCACAAATCGATAGTAATTTATCGAGCTAAAAGTAGACTATGCTGAGCAAAAGCTTTCTTGATCACGAAATGTATTTTTATTAGAATTAGGGTGGTCCTTAAAACAACATCAACATCTTGGGGCATCTACGTAAAAAATAAAGAAGTCCACGAAAGTAAAAAAAAATTTATGAACGCTGCCAAGGTTTAAAAAAATGTATTTCTTGTTTTTCAATCACGAAAATTCGACGAAAATTTTACTTTGACCAGCAATAACTCAGCGAGTTTATGAAGTTTTAGAATTTTTGCGAAAAAAAAACATTTTTTTCAAACCCTGGTAGCGACCCTTGCAAATTTGTCTAAAATTTCCGCGTACTTATTTATTTTGTACGTAGAACAAACAAAAACGATATCTACCATATATTTTTTTTGCTTAGCATATTACAACTTTGTGTTTATTGCTGCTTATAATGCCTATTTTTCTTATATTTTCAGGTATGTAATGAAAGTGACAGTATGGTGATTGAAAATTCGACATACATATAAAAATTAAATACAACAGTAAGTCTAAAAATATTTCACCAAATAGAGAGCAATGCAATCCGGTTTAACCGATTAATTTTGCAAAAAGGCAAATCATTTGATGCTGACACACTTTATTAGCGTATTATGACGAACTGCTTCTCTATTTTGCGGTTTTTATGAGAAGCTTTTCCATAGAAAAATACCACTCGGATATTTACGATGATCTGCAAAGAGGCGGCCGCTATAAAATTAGTTTTTTTATATTGCTCTGACTATAAATCAAACCTTAGTCCACTCGATTGTAATAACGTTCCTCAAACTACTAGGCTACCGATCAAAGTTGCAGTAGAGAGAATGTGATTGGCACAGGATCAGGTATGTAAGACGAGTGTTGCCAGGTACGCGGATTCTAGAGAGTGGGGCTGGAACTTATAGGAGCCTTTTAAAAACACTATCTTCCCTGTTCCTTTACATTTAGCAAACCGAAAAAGGTATTATAATAAAAATAAATGTCATACAGAAATGCATTTTCTGGTAGTCGGCGGTGATTCAAGTAGAGAAGTTTAACTACCTGCGTTACCATCTACTGTACTAGACTAAGGTATTTGGATTATTATAGCTCCTTTTCTCCTTAGTTATTTCCACTTCATGCCAATGACTATAATTCAAGGTTAAGAGATCTCCAAACATTTTTCGGCTGATGGGAAGAAATTGAAAGCCTCATAGACATGCAACAGTCACCTAACGAGCTAGCCCCATAATTTCCTAATGACTTAACCTACAATTTTTCGATAATTATATTATCCAATTATCTATAACGAGGTTAATTACTATATCAGTTGCCGTCATTTATAACTCAGCTTTCATGTAACGCCCCTAAAATGTGAAAATTTTCGAAAATTCTCACAAATTAACTATTAACAACCGATGAGTTATGCCCCTGTGTGTGCGCCTTTAAATATTTAGACCAAAATTACAAAACTCTAATTGAATTGTGTCAACAATGACCATTGCATATGTGACAATAATTACAACAGCAAAAGCAAACACCAACAAAAATCAAAATTAATTAGCGCCAAATGTTATTGTTTTAGGCGCTGCTGTTGCCGCCACACGTCAGCTAAAATACCGTTGATTATTGTTTTGTGACGCTAACAGCGCTGAAAGTGTTAACTAACGAATATTTCGTAGCAACAACAACAGCAGCAACAATGCAAGGACCATAAGGTGGCTGTTAGAAAAAGTTATCAATTACGATTACAACAGAAATAAAAGCAGATTACATACATACATACACGACTGTAATATCAGCGCATCAAGCGAAATCGAATGTTAAATGACAATTGATTGTTAGTGAGTGTCATTAGTGACTGCGAGCGAATATACACACAAACACTTGAATGCATTAACGACTAAATTTACATGTGTTGACAAGCACAAAAACAATAGCAAAATCTGTGCAATAAAATTGGTGTTTCGCTTTATATGTATGTATGTACGTATCGCACACGATCGTCAAAGGTGACACAACTCAAAATTACACGTTTCTTTAGAAAATACGAAAAACTATTTCTTAGCACACATGCTAATCATATAGGCAGAAAGATTTAACCTTAGGTTTTTGAACAATTTATAACAAAAGTTTGCTCCAGCTTTTGCCGCAAGGTGAATAAAAGCTCTGTGTACATTTTTAGTGCATAATTTCAAAAATGCCAAATTTTGAGTTGTGTCACTTTTGAAGATAGTGTGCGATAGGTATATTTACGGCAACGAAGAAATTAATGGCAATTGATTAATATAGAAGGGAGAGAGGATTATTGAGAAAGACCAAGATAGTCTAAAGGGAGTAGCGACAAGCGGTTTGAATAATAATTACGCGGAAAGAAATGTGATTGCAGGACTTTTACAAGTTATTAAAATTCGGGATAATAAGAGCCGGTTTCATATAAAAATTTAAATGGTGCCTAAGTTTGATTTTGGATTGTTATTTAAATTACATTTGACTTTCGTTGGGTTTCAGATCACTTTTATTTAAATATACTGCACGGTTAAAAATTTCGGTTTTAATTTTAAACTTTTTGGACTACATATATGACCAAACTAAATTCAGTTTCAAACCTTCCAAGTTTATAAAAAAGAGAGCACATATGTTGGGTTTAGAATTTAAACAATTCGGTTTAAATGTTAAACCCAAACATTTTCATAATTAAGAATAAAAAAAAAACAATCTTAAATTTCATGCTCCGTCTGGTTGGGATTGAACCCGGACAGCCTTGGTAGCAACCAATTGTATCAAGCATCTTTGCACACTCAGCTACAGCCACGCATGTAAATGTGCTTTCATATGTTGAGTTTGAATCAACACCAAAATTCGCTGTGCAAACATATTCTATTTCGGTATAGATTTTAAACCAAAGTTTCTATATTTGAAACCTAGAAACTAGAATTAAAACATTTTGGTTTGATTTTTAAACCACGAACTTTTTGGGCTAAAATTTAAACCAGAATATATTAAAAATTGCGTAAAACTATTGACTGGTTTAAAAAGTAGACTATAAAAGTTAAAAAAGGCAGTAGTCCCAGCGCGGTTTAAAAATTAAACCCAAATTTTTGACCGTGTGAACAAATGGCAATACTGTTGCTTGTTCATTGAAACACCTGATTGTTGTTTGGTATAAATGCAGGGTTGCATTTCTCTAATTTAAATAGCCAATACTGGCCTTAAAAGTGCGTTTAAAATATATAATACTTAAAAGCTCATCTGAAATTGGGCCTTAGATACTTCAACAAAATATAGCTCATTATATAAAAAAACCATCTTACAAACTTTGTACAAATTTCACAAACTTAAAAAAAATTTAAAAATTTTTTAGAAAATTTTCAAGTATGTAGTTTTGTAGCCCACTCAATTATAGTGCAATAAAAATCAAGTTTCAAGTAGTTAAAAATTACCGAGGATTTTTTTGATTGTGGACTTGATACAGAATAGCTAAGAGCTTAGCTTGTTAACTAACTGAAATCAAATTTAGCATTTAAGTGTTTCCTGCTAGAGATGGGCACGGGAAATTTCAGACCATCCCGAAAATCAATTGGCTTTCGTTTTCGTGTCAATAAAGCATAAAAAGTGCTTATATTGGAAATTTGCAGAAGTTGCGAGTTTTATCGGGAATGCTGGGAAAGGATTTTTGGTCCCGCCCCGCCCGCAAAATTTTCAAAGACCTTACAGGTGCCGCCCATTCCCGGCCATTTTGAAATCAGTACCGTGGGTCCCACGGATCCCGCTATCTCGCGCCCATT
The DNA here is from genome assembly GCF_013731165.1 of Rhagoletis pomonella. Classification (NCBI taxonomy): domain Eukaryota; kingdom Metazoa; phylum Arthropoda; class Insecta; order Diptera; family Tephritidae; genus Rhagoletis; species Rhagoletis pomonella. The sequence goes on from NW_023458562.1 coordinate 27,943,396, forward strand.
TCCATATCCTGCAAAACTTAGTTCCATTTTCTCAAGTGGATTTTAGAATCTACTTATATAAACACGTTTTCTCAAAGCTAAAAGTCCTACAGCACAGTAAAAAGCAGTTTAGAAAATTTTGAAAATATAGCGTTCGTTAGGCGCTCTTGCAAATTTGGTAATTAACCTATTGAATATGCAGTTGAAATAATTTCATATCTACACGGCTGCACTTTAATTAATAAAGCATTGAGACTCAATGACTTTTACTTCCACCGAGCTGCCCAAGAGCTATCAGATATTATTTCTACGCCCTTGTTTGAAATACAAATTTCTGCAGGTCATATCACGTTGCCCACTGCAGGATTTGACCCCCACATAACTAACAGAGTTTTCAACTAACGTTCACTGAAAAGAAAATTAACAGCGAAAGAAATAATGAAAACATAAAATTTAATTGAAAATTGACATACACAGTCAAACACAATTGTCTGCGGCGCGTCTACGCATGTGCGACAGCAAATGCCACCAACATGACAAGGCGGAAATAAAATTTTTTGACGGCTGCCATATTACACAATCGGCGGCTAGAAAAATTGTCTGGCGCGGACTATTATTTGGTTGTCCAACAAACATTTTTTAAATGTATATATGTATTGCTTTGTGTTACAAGCACGTCATGTTGTGTTGACCGCCCGCCCGCCCGCCTGTGCGCCTGCCGCTTCACTGAAAACTTATTTACTCTTTTAATGTTTTTGTGGCTTGTTTTGTATATTTGTACAAGCCAAGGAAAACACATGTAAATGTCAGTATGCAACGCTTTATGCAAGCAGTCACTCGCTTAGTCAAACAAGTTGATGTTTGTTAATTGTCAAAAGCCGTGAATGGATTGCTGGGATATAACCGAAAAATAAAAAACAACTAACAATACAGGGAAAAAGGCAAACAATAGCGAGTAAAAATAAATAAGAAAAATCTAAAAAAAAGTCATTAAACTACGAGCACTTACCTGTATCGAAATATGTATAACAATAGCATCTGTTTACTCTTTTATTTCGTCCACCAGTTATGTTTGCTAACGCTGAAAAAAGCCATCTAACAATGCAAGACAAATAGCGCCCAATTTTGCTGCCTTAATAACATAGATGATTGTTTTTTTCTTTTTATTACATTTATTTTTTATTTTTTTAGTTGGAATTCTGCTTAAGCAACACCCTCTATCTATGCACCGCCACAGTCATACTGCTAATGAAATTTAAAAAAAATATAAAAATGCTAATTCATCAGAGGCGAAGAAGCGCTGCGCAGTGGTTGCCATGGCAGTGCTTTAGCATCGCCTACTGATCGGCAACAGCAGTGGCCGTTGGCATGATTTTTGATTTTCATTACGTTTTATGTAATACGAATGCGCCTTCACACAAAAGAAATACTCAAATTACTAATCTAACCTTTTATTTCGTTTTTTTCCTCCTTTATGATTAAGATATATATTTCGTGCAACAATAGCTGGCGATTAATATCTGCGCGTCATCCTACGCTTTGCTTAGTCGCCATGTAACTTTTTGCGGCGCCTTTTCAAAGCCTGCAAACAAAAGCAAAGGTCCGATTAATAAATTGCTTAAATAAATAATCAGTAACAGAACGAAAAATTAAAGGAAAATATAAAATAAATAAAATTTAAAAAAACGCCTTCCTGGTCGCCGCTTTGTCTGCAAGCACTGCGGTAAACAAGATATTTTTCTTCTAAATTTTTTTCTATCACACTATTCACACATTAAACAAACTGCTAACAAGTAACATAAATATTACTTTTGTAACTCGTAAAATTATTAAAAAGGCAAATCAAACGATAAATCATGTCAATATTGGCATAACAATCGTGCCTTACTTGGGCAGCCCTTAATTGTTGGCAGCGCCGTGTATCTACTGTTTGATTTCTATCGCTGCTTCAAATGACTGATTGTTTAATCATATTCATCGATATGAGCACCCACCATCTATAGTAATCGCTGTTTCCATTCATGCTTTGTTTGGAAAAAAATTAGCATTTCATTGTCGTACTCGTATATCAAATTTCATCGTTACAATACATATCATATTAATAGCCCTAGCAGTAGTGACAACAATCGTCTTAAGATTGATATCTATTGATTTTTAATCCATCAGGAAGTTGAGTTTTTTTGGGATTATAGATAGACACAATGCAGTAGACTTGTAAGGAAATGTACAATTCTTTTTACACATTCGCTTTCACTTCTGAGGGGAGTGCTTTTTGTGACACGTAGATTTTTCTGTAGCTCTTTCATTTTTAAACTACTACTGATTACATCAACCAGCTTACATATATCGCTATACTCATACAAAAGTGATTTTTTTGGAAGTCGGTCAGAGTGGCTGACTTCTATGAAGTTGTCGTATTATTGCCAAGGTACATATATGAATTTTGGGAAATAGATACATTGTTTTTAGAAGCAATTTCCCGACACATCAAGACTGCCTACGAACCTACCTTAGTAGCCTCAATTAGAAACTCTCAAAAAACAATGAAAAAACAATTTCAATCTAGTACCTACCAGTTTGATCACGAACAATGTTTTGGTGTGATAAAAGGGTGATGCAGATTTCTGGCAGAAATTCTTTCTTTTGTATAAAAGTTTTGTTATTTTCAGACAACTGGTACTACAGGCTTTGGTATAATTAGTCATGGAGCGATACTCAGTTAAACAACGCGTAAAGTTGATGCCGACCTATAAATAAAAAGAAATAATCCTGAGCACATGAGGCATATATATTCTCATCTAAACGGATACGTTACCAAGCTAAACTGTACTCACACCAAGCAAAAAGGCACTCACAACGAGTCACTCTTTGCTGTGGTTTTAGGGCTGGCGGAGTCATCTGATCGCTGACGTTACGGTGAATGGTGACAATCGTAACATGATAAAAAAATGTTTTTGCCTGATGTGTATAGATTTCAAAATAAGGTATGCACCGCTACCTAGAAACCTTTGATGCCTGCTACTAACTACAATACTTCTTTAAAGCCTCCCCTCAGAGAATGAAGAAGAGCTTTCAAAGTAGGGTCTGACTTTGCTCATACTATGGCCACAAGGAGCCTTGACTCCTCACACGATTTCTGAAGACGGCGTTACACCCAACAAATATGTATTTTTATGCGACAATGTCTCTTGCATCGAATCCAAAACAAAATTGCGATCATTGGACCATGTCACCACTTTATACATACAAAGTCTCAGCATACAATGTCCTATACGGATATCTTTTAATATCCTAAATTTCCCTTTTTGGAGGTTGATGAACTTCGCCAGTTTAGCTGTCTCAATTGGTTTCTCTCTTTCTTAAGGTTTTCCTTAATAGCTCAGTACTATTGCGACCCACAGCCTTTTATATTGTTAGCTGCTGCCTTTCTTTCGAGGTTTTTTGGTACCCACGCTAGCCACACATAGAAGAAAAAACTTAGTTCTAGGTCCGGAGATCTCTGTCCCAATTCTAACAATTTCAGGTGCCAAACTGAATAAAATGTTCTAGGTTTCATTGCTGCGAAGATCTTACTTTCTTTAGAAGCGTAGAGCATGTTAAATTGCCTTTCCCAAATCTATCCCTAAAATAAATTGTGTTGGTCGGTTAGTAAGTGATTTCCTCACAGTGCCAAGTTGAGTTCTTGCTGCCCAAGGTACTACCCCATAAGTAACTAAAAGCTGTTATAAGCTGTCCTTTCAGCAGCTATTTTTGGATTTTGGGATTGCAACCCTAGGGCTTCCAAATGTTTCTTCCACTGAATTGGATGTCTAAACTTAGCCACTGATACTTCACTTTGTTGGCGACGCTAACCGCGAATTCATGCAGTATTATGCTTATGCCCATCAATCCTCTTTTGCTGGTGTAAGTAAATATGACTTTCTGTGGGATTTATGTAGAGCCCTAGCTTGCTAGATCATTCTATCGTTAGTTGTTAACCGCTTTATACTTAACACAAATTGTGCTCTTGAGCTTCTTCCTGACCACGCTGACTTATATCGTTCGCATGTCCTCAGCAGCGAACACCACTGTCAAAGAGAAGGTAAAGGAGATCCTACGCAACTGGGATCCACGCGAAAAAAAGGACCCCTCCCAGATGGCAGTACTTTTTAGTTTATAGTTTCGGAGCACTGTTTAACGACATCCAAAGACGCCTTGACTTCGGTACAGGGCAGTGTTCGTGGACCTTCCCGCTCTATATGCAGGAAGGCCTTTATCAGAGGTTAGTTTCATTTACTAAAGTCTATTTTCCACTAGGTGTGGCCTGAACTAAATTTTAGTGGGCCTTAAGATATTTTTCTCTCTTGAACTTCAGCGTTTTTACTTTTTTACAAATTCGAAGGATTTCTTGTTGACCGCAGTTGACAAGACATGGGATATAGTAGCTTCTATTAGGGAGTCTTTTTTTTGGTACAACTTCAACACACAAATGACACTCGAAATATTAAACAATTGATATATCTTATGTGTACATTTATTGAGAAATACTATGTAAAAAATTAAAAAAAACTACTGCCTTCAAAGCTAGAATATCACTTAAATACATATTACCCCAACAATGCACTTTTTAGCCCATATTAAAAATTCCCCATTTTTCCTAAATTTAAGCACTTACTAAGCATCTCCTTTCAGTTGTCACATTACCACATCCCTCACACCAACACTTATGCTCACAATTGGTTGGCCGCCCCATTACTTATCAGCCATCAAGTTGACCTCTTCAACTAGAAAATCAATCAAATGGCATTCTTTTCAAAGAATTTCTCACTTTGCTTGCACACTTCAATAAAGCACATTTTTTGTTACATTAAAAAGCTGGGCAGAATAAAATGAAAAGTGTAGTGGGAAAAAGTGAAACCGGCGAAAAATGTGTCAAGGTGAGGGAACAACTTGAATTCTTGAACTTATACATATACATACTATATGTATGTATGTATGTATGTTAGTCAAAGCATTTAGCAAGTGTTCTTTGTTGCTTGTCGATGGGGAGCGTCTAAAAATCGAGCAATAATTTGAGTTTTTGCTTTTTGACGCCGCACTAGATGTCTTGCATGCTGTGTTCACTTTAAATTCCTAGCATGTCGATATCTATACGAGTATGTGTTTGCATCTGTTTACTTGTTTTAGGACTGTCTGCTTTGACAGCCACTCACAAATTGACAGTTACTCATTAATGCAAAGTGCTAAGGACAACACAGAGACAAGTTGTAAACATTTATACAGAGCGAAAGATAGGGAAAGTGGGAAGAAATGGCAGTGAAGATGTGTAAAGAAATGCGGTGTTTAACAGAGTAGGAGTGAGAGTTTGAAAGGTCAGCTGAAACTATGAAAACCGTGTTTCTAAGGAGATGTATGTCTAGGACTTAAGAGTTATGTCGTATGCTAGAAATAAAGAAAAATAAATCTCCGGGAGTCTATATGTAAAAATGGAACCTCAATGAATTTAAACTGCTTTTTGATAGTCGAAAGCTTATGGGTTTAACTTTTTAGGGAGCCACACAAGTTTGCTGAAAGCAAGCTTACCTTTTTCTAAGAACTTTCGGTTAAATATTTCACAAGCCGATTGAGAATTGCAATTGCTTTAAAATATTGTTGAATTTTCAGCGCTTTTAGCCCAAACACACAAACCAACATTATCGCAACTAAGTAAAGGTGCGGTTAAACGTGGCAATGCAAGCGCTTTTTCTACGCATTTTTTTGCTGTCAAAATGCGAAATCGAAAGTCTACTTTCCGTAAAATAAAAAATGCTGGACAAACTTTAAGTGCCATTTAGCTTAGCAAGCTAAACTAACTAAATTTTCATCAAAGTGTATGAACTTACTAGCATACACATTAGGGTGGTGCTTAAAAATATCAACATCTAAATTTTGTATGGAGCACACGCTTATTTTGTTCTACGTATAAAATAAAGACATCCGCGAAAATTAAAAAATTAAAAAAAAATTTTATAAAAAATTAAGAATCGATACCAGAGTTTGAAAATGTAAAAAAAATCCAAACCTATGTTATTTGGCGATGACTATGAATTTTTATGAATTATTTTCAATAATATGTCAAAGTTATCGGAATTAATTTGTTCAATAACTTTGGTAGCGTCCCTTAAAAATTGTTTTAAAAATTTGGAACTCATTGTTTTGTACATGAATCTAACTAAGGGAGTATCCCATACAAAATATAGGTTTTCCTATTTTTAAAAACCACCTTAGTACACATACACACAGATTTATATGTGGGTATTTGTGTAAGTGCATCTTTTTAAATCTCCAACTTCACTGGCAGTGCGCGAATGCTCTACTTCGTAGTGGATCTAACAACTACTGAAAGACAAATCGGCTGGGCAATGGGAGGCTGCTTGAATGACATATTTGTCTGAATGTGCGTATGAATGTATGTATGTATGTAAGCGTGCATGCAGCTTATTGCCTTTGCTACGCTGCAAAGCAAGGCACACATTTTCAATTATTTTGAAAACCACTTACAGCCAATCTTAAAATAATAGAGTAAAAGTGACTCTGTTTTTGTCGCACGCACATTCCCTTTATTATATTCTACCCAATAAAGATTTTTATTTAAATTTAAATTTTAATTCTCCAATTGTTATCGGTTAACAGTTAGACGCTATAATTCCCAAAGCAGACTGTGGCCTTTTCAAATGAAATATGGAACAACTAAACTACGATTTTGGTCATATTTGAACGCAAAAGCTTCGCCAACCTACTTGAAAAGCTTAGCTAACAATCCATGGGCTCTAGCAGGGTTATTATTTTTTAACATTACATTTGCTTCTGGAATCTCATAATGATCAGGAAAATTAAAATCCATTCCATCATCATTGATTGAGAACTCGGAGTTTTCGTTATTCATAATTTAAGGGACATTTTTAATAAGGTTGTCCTCCATAGTGAACTTTTGTAAGTCGTTGAAATTTCCGGCGAAACTTCGAGGCATTTTTCTGAATGCGAAGCTATGTACAAAACGTAGACCGCGGACAACGCTATTTAAAGCTCTCTGGGGATTAATGTATGCATATCAGTGATGTGCAGAGAGAGCTTTAACTCTGCAAGCGCTTATACAAAATGTATAGAAAGCTTTAAAGAGCTTTGCCCGCGGGCAAGGCGTTGACCATCACCGATGTATATGGACTGAGAAAAAGCTCTCTCTGATAATTGCGGATTAAGTGAAGTGATGCTCAGAGAAGGCTTTTACTCTGTGCACGCGCATATAAAATCTACAGCGAGTTTCGAAGAGTTGCGCCCGCGGGCGCTGTTTTGAGCATCCCTGATTTAGACCCAAAACAACCTAGAGATATCCCACTGGTGAAGCTGTCTTAAAGCTTTTTATAGATTTTATATCAAAACGCAACGCTCTCTCTCCATCTCTCTTCGTCGCGACCAAAATACGCATATCCCGCGGTAAAAGTTTTTGAAAGCTTTCGTTGGATTTCATGCACTGATTTAGACCACTCATGAGTCATGACCAAAATGTGTATGTATGTCCCACGGGAGAAGCTTTTAAGAGCTTTCAATAGCTGGCTGTCACTGATCTAGAACAGTAATGGCCGAATCATATCCGGCCGGAGAAGCTTTACAAAGCTTTCTGTGGATTAGTCATGTCCAAAATATATCAAATATATCCCGCGAGAGTAGCATTTTCAAATCCCTGTAGATTTTATATGATTGTGCATGGAGTGAAAGTATTCTCAAGTCGATTTTAAGTCCTCGAACCGTGTGAATATACATATGTAAGTATAAGCCACTAAACTTTCAATAGTTCCGAAAAATATTTTTGTTTGCTAACTGGGTGTATTAAATATTACGCTCTTCTTACTGCGTCTATGAATGGTTTGCGCTATGCTGCCAAAGAAGTTCCACAACTTGTCACTCACGTT
>NW_023458562.1:27951402-27959250 GCF_013731165.1 Rhagoletis pomonella
AAACAAAGTGGTGAGTAAACGCTACTTACGACAAATGTATACGGAATGAAAAGTAAATTTTCTCATTAACGTTAAGAGGTACTAAATGTAAAAATATGGGAAATCAAAACTAATAACACCAACTACGTCTCCTTCAAAAGTTACAAAAATCTACCGTACAGTTTCGGATTAATTCGACCTTAAACTTCAAAGTCAATTTTCTCAAAACCGTGTTTTGTAACATTCGACATCCGTTTTCTGAGACGACGATGTGTTGACAAGCACAAAAACAATAGCAAAATCTGTGCAATAAAATTAGTGTTTCGCTTTATATGTATGTACATATCGCACACGATCTTCAAAGGTGAAACAACTCAAAATTACATGTTCGTCAGAAAATGTGAAAAACTATTTCTTAGCACACATGCTAATCATATGGGCAAGGAAGATTTTACTTTAGGTTTTTTCAACAATTTATAACAAACGTTTGCTCGAGCTTTTGCTGCTAGCTCTGTTTACATTTTTAGTGCATAATTTCAAAAATGCCAAATTTTGAGTTGTGTCACTTTTGAAGATAGTGTGCGATAGGTATATTTGCGGTAACAAAGAAATTACTGGCAATTGATTAATATAAAAGGGAGAGAGGTTTATTGAGAAAGACCAAGATAGTCTAAAGGGAGTAGCGACAAGCGGTTTGCATAATAATTAGGCGGAAAGAAATGTGATTGCTGTAGAGTATTCTTACAAGTGTTAAGAATTCGGGATAATAAGAGCCATTTTCATATAAAAATTTAAATTGCGCTTAAGTTTGATTTTAGATTGTTATTTAAATTACATTTGACTTTCGTTGGGTTTCAGATCACTTTTATTTAAATATACTGCGCAATTGGCAATACTGTTGCATGTTCATTGAAACACCTGATTGTTGTTTGGTATAAATGCAGGGTTGCATTTCTCTAATTTAAATAGCCAACTATGGCCTTAAGTGCGTTTAAAATATATAATACTTAAAAGCTCATCTGAAAATTGTATTGGAATGTTAGACTTGTAAAAGTTCAACCAGATATAGTCACTCACAGAAGTATTCGTAATTTTTTTTTTCACAATATGCAAAACGTTTTCTATCATAAATTTGTTTCGATAATTTTAATTTAAAATATAGCTCATTCTATAACAAAAACCATATGAGTCAATCTTACAAACTTTGTACAAATTTCACAAACTAAAAAAAAATTTCAAGTATGCAGTTTTGTAGGCCATTCAATTTTAGTGCAATAAAGTGCAGGTTTCAAGTAGGTAAAAATTACCGTTGATTTATTAGATTGCGGAATTGATTGAGAATAGCTTAGCTTGTTAACTAACTGAAATCAATTGGAGCAGTACAATCGGTTTAGAATTCTGCATTTCCAGAAAATTTTTAAAATAAAGCCTTCGTTAGGCGCCCTTGTAAATTTTCTAATTAACCTATTGAATATGCAGTTGAAAAAATTTCATATCTAAATGACTGCACTTTAATTAATAAAGCATTGAGACTCAATGACTTTTACTTCCACCGAGCTGCCAAAGAGCTATCAGATATTATTTCTACGCCCTTGTTTGAAATACAAATTTCTGCAGGTCATATCACGTTGCCAACTGCAGGATTTGACCCCCACATAACTAACAGAGTTTTCAACTAACGTTCACTGAAAAGAAAATTAACAGCAAAAGAAATAATGAAAACATAAAATTTAATTGAAAATTGACATACACAGTCAAACACAATTGTCTGCGGCGCGTCTACGCATGTGCGACAGCAAATGCCACCAACATGACAAGGCGGAAATAAAAATTTTTGACGGCTGCCATATTACACAATCGGCGGCTAGAAAAGTTGTCTGGCGCGGACGATTATTTGGTTGTCCAACAAACATTTTTTATATGTATATATGTATTGCTTTGTGTTACAAGCACGTCATGTTGTGTTGCCGGCCCGCCCGCCTGTGCGCCTGCCGCTTCACTGAAAACTTATTTACTCTTTTAATGTTTTTGTGGCTTGTTTTGTATATTTGTACAAGCCAAGGAAAACACATGTAAATGTCAGTATGCAACGCTTTATGCAAGCAGTCACTCGCTTAGTCAAACAAGTTGATGTTTGTTAATTGTCAAAAGCCGTGAATGGATTGCTGGGATATAACCGAAAAATAAAAAACAACTAACAATACAGGGAAAAAGGCAAACAATAGCGAGTAAAAATAAATAAGAAAAATCTAAAAAAAAGTCATTAAACTACGAGCACTTACCTGTATCGAAATATGTATAACAATAGCATCTGTTTACTCTTTTAGTTCGTCCACCAGTTATGTTTGCTAACGCTGAAAAAAGCCATCTAACAATGCAAGACAAATAGCGCCCAATTTTGCTGCCTTAATAACATCGATGATTGTTTTTTTCTTTTTATTTCATTTATTTTTTTTTAGTTGGAATTCAGCTTAAGCAACGCCCTCTATCTATGCACCGCCACAGTCATACTGCTAATGAAATTAAAAAAATATATAAAAATGCTAATTCATCAGAGGCGAAGAAGCGCTGCACAGTGGTTGCCATGGCAATGCTTTAGCATCGCCTACTGATCGGCAACAGCAGTGGCCGTTGGCATGATTTTTGATTTTCATTACGTTTTATGTAATACGAATGCGCCTTCACACAAAAGAAATACTCAAATTACTAATCTAACCTTTTATTTCGTTTTTTTCCTCCTTTATGATTAAGATATGTATTTCGTGCAACAATAGCTGGCGATTAATATCTACGCGTCATCCTACGCTGTGCTTAGCCGCCATTTAACTTTTTGCGGCGCCTTTTCAATGCCTGTAAACAAAAGCAAATGTCCGATTAATAAATTGCTTAAATAAATAATCAGTAACAGAACGAAATATTAAAGGAAAAAAATAAAAAAATAAAAAGACAAAAAAAACGGCTTCCTGGTCGCCGCTTTGTCTGCAAGCACTGCGGTAAACAAGATATTTTTCTTCTAAATTTTTTTCTATCCACTATTCACACATTAAACAAACTGCTAACAAGTAACATAAATATTACTTTTGTAACTCGTAAAATTATTAAAAAGGCAAATCAAACGATAAATCATGTCAATATTGGCATAACAATCGCGCCTTACTTGGGAAGGCCTTAATTGTTGGCAGCACAGTGTGTCTAGTGTTTGATTTGTATCGCTGCTTCAAATGACTGATAGTTTAATCATATTCATCGATATGAGCACCCACCATCTATAGTAATCGCTGTTTTCATTCAAGCTTTGTTTGGAAAAAAATTAGCATTTCATTGTCGTACTCGTATATCAAATTTCATCGTTACAATACATATCATATTAATAGCCCTAGCAGTAGTGACAACAATCGTCTTAAGATTGATATCTATTGATTTTGAATCCATCAGGAAGTTGAGTTTTTTGGGGATTATAGATAGGGATAGACCCAATGCAGTAGACTTGTAAGAAATGTACAATTCTTATTACACATTCGCTTTCACTTCTGAAGGGAGTGCTTTTTGTGACACGTAGATTTTTCTGTAGCTCTTTCATTTTTAAACTACTACTGATTACATCAACCAGCTTACATATATCGCTATACTCAAACAAAAGTGATTTTTTTGAAAGTCGGTCAGAGTGGCTGACTTCTATGAAGTTGTCGTATTATTGCCAAGGTACATATATGAATTTTGGGAAATACATATATTGTTTTTAGAAGCAATTTCCCGACACATCAAGACTGCCTACGAAAGTGCACAAGCACCTTAGTAGCCTCAATTGGAAACAACAATTTCAATCTAGTACCTACCAGTTTGATCACGAACAATGTTTTGGTGTGATAAAAGGGTGGCAGAAATTCTTTCTTTTGTATAGAAGTTTTGTTATTTTCAGACAACTGGTACTACAGGCTTTGGTATAATTAGTCATGGAGCGATACTCAGTTGAACAACGCGTAAAGTTGATGCCGACCTATAAATAAAAAGAAATAATCCTGAGCACATGAGGCATATATATTCTCATCTAAACGGATACGTTACCAAGCTAAACTGTACTCACACCAAGCAAAAAGGCACTCACAACGAGTCACTCTTTGCTGTGGTTTTAGGGCTGGCGGAGTCATCTGATCGCTGACGTTACGGCGAACGGTCACAATCGTAACATGATAAAAAAATGTTTTTGCCTAATATGTATAGATTTCAAAATAAGGTATGCACCGCTACCTAGAAACCTTTGATGCCTGCTACTAACTACAATACTTCTTTAAAGCCTCCCCTCAGAGAATGAAGTAGGGTCTGACTTTGCTCATACTATGGCCACAAGGAGCTTTGACTCCTCACACGATTTCTGAAGACGGCGTTACACCCAACAAATATGTATTTTTATGCGATAATGTCTCTTGCATCGAATCCAAAACAAAATTACGATCATTGGACCATGTCACTACTTTATACATACAAAGTCTCAGCATACAATGTCCTATAAGAATATCTTTTAATTTCCTAAAATTCCCTTTTTGGAGGTTGACTTAGTTCTAGGTCCGGAGATCTCTGTCCCAATTCTAACAATTTCAGATGCCAAACTGAATGAAATGTTCTAGGTTTCATTGCTGCGAAGATCTTACTTTCTTTATAAGCGTAGAGCATGTTAAATTGCCTTTCCCAAATCTATCCCTAAAATAAATTGTGTTGGTCGGTTAGTAAGTGATTTCCTCGCCGTGCCAAGTTGAGTTCTTGCTGCCCAAGGTACTACCCCATAAGTAACTAAAAGCTGTTATAAGCTGTCCTTTCAGCAGTTATTTTGGGATTTTGGGATTGCAACCCTAGAGCTTCCAAATGTTCCTTCCACTGAAGTTAGATGTCCAAACTTAGACACAGATACTTCTCTTTGTTGGCGACACTAACGGCGAATTCATCCAGTATTATGCTTATGCCCATCAATCCTCTTTTGCTGGTGTAAGTAAATATGACTTTTTGTGGGATTTATGTAGAGCCCTAGCTTGCTAGATCATTATATCGTTAGTTGTTAACCACTTATACTTAACACAAATTGTGCTCTTGAACTTCTTCCTGGCCACGCTGATTTATATTATTCGCATATCCTCAGCAGTGAACACCACTGTCAGAGAGAAGAATAAGGAGGTTCTATGCAACTGGGATCCACGCGAGAAAAAAGGAACCCCTCCCAGTGGGAAATTTTCTTAGTATTTAGTTTCGAAGCCCTGTTTAACGACATCCAAAGACGCCTTGACTTCGGTTTACATTCGGTACAGGGAAGTGCCCAAGGTTAGGGCAGTGAGAGGTTAGTCTCATTTAGTAAAGTCTATTTTCCACTAGGTGTGGCCTTAACTAAATTTTAGTGGGCCTTAAGTAATTTTTCTCTCTTGAACTTCAACGTTTTTGTTTTTACTAATTCGAAGGATTTCTTGCTGGCCGCAGTTGACAAGACATGGGATATAGTAGATTCTATTAGGGAATCTTTTTTTTTGGTACAACTTCAACACACAAATGACACTCGAAATATTAAACAATTGCTATATCTTATGTGTACATTTATTGAGAAATACTAGGTAAAAAATTAAATAAAACTAGTGCCTTCAAAGCTACAATATCACTTAAATACATATTACCCCAACAATGCACTTTTTAGCCCATATTAAAAATTCCCCATTTTTCCTAAATTTAAACACTTACTAAGCATCTCCTTTCAGTTGTCACATTACCACATCCCTCACACCAACACTTATGCTTACAATTGGTTGGCCGCCCCATTACTTATCAGCCATCAAGTTGACCTCTTCAACTAGAAAATCAATCAAATGGCATTCTTTTCAAAGAATTTCTCACTTTGCTTGCTCACTTCAATAAAGCACATTTTTTGTTACATAAAAAAGCTGGGCAGAATAAAATGAAAAGTGTAGTGGGAAAAAGTGAAACCGGCGAAAAATGTGTCAAGGTAAGGGGACAAACTTGAATTCTTGAACATGTACATATACATAGTATATATATGTATGTATGTATGTATGTTAGTCAAAGCATTCAGCAAGTGTTCCTTGCTGCCTGTCGATGGGGAGCGTCTAGAAATCGAGCAATAATTTGAGTTTTTGCTTTTTGACGCCGCAGTAGGTGTCTTGCATGCTGTGTTCACTTTAAATTCCTAACATGTCGATATCTAACGAGTATGTGTTTGCATCTGTTTACTTGTTTTAGGACTGTCTGCTTTGACAGCCACTCACAAATTGACAGTTACTCATTAATGCAAAGTGCTAAGGACAACACAGAGACAAGTTGTAAACATTTATACAGAGCGAAAGATAGGGAAAGTGGGAAGAAATGGCAGTGAAGATGTGTAAAGAAATGCGGTGTTTAACAGAGTAGGAGTGAGAGTTTGAAAGGTCAGCTGATGAACTATGAAAACCATGTTTGTTTCTAAGGAGATGTATGTCTAGGACTTAAGAGTTATGTCGTATGCTAGAAATAAAGAAAAAGTAAATCTCCGGGGGTCTATATGTAAAAATGGCACTTCAATGAATTTACACTGCTTTTTGATAGTCAAAGCTTATGGGTTTAACTTTTTAGGGAGCCATACAAGTTTGCTGAAAGCAAGCCTACTTTTTTCTAAGAACTTTCGGTTAAATATTTCACAAGCCGATTGAGAATTGCAATTGCTTTAAAATATTGTTGAATTTTCAGCGCTTTTAGTCCAAACACATAAACCAACATTATCGCAACTAAGTAAAGGTGCGGTTCAACGCAGTTTCAAAATGCGAAATCGAAAGTCTACTTTCCGTAAAATAAAAAATGCTGGACAAACTTTAAGTGCCATTTAGCTTAGCAAACTAAACTAACTAAATTTTCATTAAAGTGTACGGGACTTACTAGCGTACACGTTAGGGTGGTGCTTAAAAATATCAACATCTAAACTTTGTATGGAGCACATGCTTATTTTGTTCTACGTATACAATAAAGATATGCAAGAAAATTAAAAAATTAAAAAATAAATAAATACAAAATTAAGAGTCGCTACCAGGGTTTCAAAATGTAAAAAATCCAAACCAATGTTATTTGGCGCTGACTTGAATTTGTATGAACAGTTTTCAATAATATGTCAAAGTTATCAGAACTAATTTGTTCAGTAACTTTCGTAGCGCCTCTTACAAATTGTTTTAAAAATTTGGAACGCCTTGTTAGATCTGTATGTAAGTATACCCTATGTATACAAAATAAAAAATATAGATTTTCCTATTTTTAAGAACCACCATAATACCCATACATACAGATTTATATGCAACACAGTTGTGGGTATTTATGTAAGTGCATCTTTTTAAATCTCCAACTTCACTGGCAGTGCGTGAATGCTTTACTTCGTAGTGGATCTAACAACTACTGAAAGGCAAATCGGTTGGGCAATGGGTGGATACTTGAATGACATCCCTGCAGTGAAAAGCCAAACCAGTTAGAAAAAATACTAGTTCATTAACTAGTATGTGCCTACCAGTTTGACAATTTTGAAGAACTTAGGCGATCAGCGCCATCTGCCTTTGAATTGCCAAAGCCAAAAATAAAACGCAGTTAATTGCTTTTCTTACAAATGTCGGCAGTGGCGTCACGTGAAGACTACTGGTTCTGGTTCTGAAATCGCAGGTTCGAGGCCGCTTGGAGGTGGTTAAGATTTTTAAAGTTAAATAAATGTAAGTAAAAATAATTTATTCAATTTATAAATAAATAACAAATTTGAAAATCTAATTGCATTGCAAAAAAACATTTAGGGAGAAATGCTTGTGCTATTAAAAAAAACGAATTAAACAAAAATATTTTTTTTATTGAATTTAAAAATTACAATAA
>NW_023458562.1:27959350-27961048 GCF_013731165.1 Rhagoletis pomonella
GCATGTTTTTTTGATAACCGTTTAGTTGATTAAATACCGATATTACCTTTTTAATGATTAATAATTAATTACTTAAAAAAAGTTAATTAATTCTCTAATTTTAATTACGTCATAATTTTGTTATTTTTGATCATTTTCAATTAAATTCGACTTTTTTTTAATTACACGATATAATTGTTTGCTTAACTTCTATTATCAATCAACAATCCAAACTATAGACAAAATTTAAAAATACTTAATAACTATGTACTTGAGTTTTTTATTTATTTTATTTTTATCCAAATCTCAAATTTTAAACATTAATTGTTACTCTTATAAATTTTTAAAAAGAATAAACTGAAATGTGCAAAGTTAATGAAATTAAATTAATTTAATACTAAATAAAATAAATAAAATAAAAAAATAATTTATAATTTATTTTAATTTATTTTATTACTGAAGTATTAACTGACGTATTAATTTTATTTTTAATTAAAATTTTTTCCTTTGCAGATTCAACATTATTAAAAAAGATAAATATATAGTATTTATTGTTCCTGAAACCTTTTACTTTTTATAAGAAATGCATTTAAATTTATGTTCGAAAGTTGGAAATATTTATGTATTTAGTTTTGCTTTTAATTAATAGTCAAAAAAATTTACACCAATTATTGGAACATCTGAGGCTGCTAAATAACAATGTGTGATATATTAAAGTGTACTTAATCAAAAGTTTTTTATAGTATATTCATGAATTCATTTTATTTTTTAACTCCCAAAATAGTGGTTTTGGTCCATAATTGGACTAGTATTTTTCTGTCTATTTTGAACTAGTATGAGACTGGGATATTTCTGACCGAAATCTGACAATTGCCATCTCGTAGGACATCCCCATGTTAAAAATACCAGTTGGTTGCATGGAAAAAAGATAGTTGGCTGACTAGTTGGGCATGTGGTTCATACTAGTTGTGAAGTAGTTTACAACTAGTACATTTGACTACAGGGTTATTGCGGGTTTAGACCAGCGATGCTCAGAGAGGGCTTTTACTCTGTGCGCGCGCATATAAAATCTGCAGCGAGTTTCGAAGAGTTGCGCCCACTGGCGTTGTTTGAGCCGCTGTTGAAGCTGTCTTAAAGCGTTTTATAGATTTTATATCGAAATGCACCGCTCTCTCTCCATCTCCCTTCGTCGCGACCCAAATACGCATATCCCGCGGTAAAAGTTTTTGAAAGCTCTCGTTGGATTTCATGCGCTGATTTAGAGCAGTCATGAGTCATGACCAAAATATGTACATATATATATCCCATGGAAGGTGCTTTTAAAAGCTTTCAATATATTTCATACGGCCGCACTCAGAGTTAAAGCACTCCCTGGCTGTCATTGATCTAGAGCAGTAATGGCCGAATCATATCCCGCCGGAGAAGCTTTACAAAGCTTTCTGTAGATCAGTGATGTCTAAAATATATACCACTAGAATATCATTTTTAAGATCCCTATAGATTTGAGGTGATTGTGCATGGAGTGGAAGTATTCTCAAGTCGATTTTAAGTCCTCGAACTGTGTGAATATACCTAAGTATAAGGCACTAATTTTTCAATAGTTCCGAAAAGTATTTTTGTTTTGCTAACTGGGTATACATATTATTGCGCTCTTCTTCCTGCGTCTATGAATGTTTGCGCTATGCTGCCAAAGAAGTTCCACAACTTGTCACTCACGTT
>NW_023458562.1:27961148-27979301 GCF_013731165.1 Rhagoletis pomonella
GTTTGCGCTATGCTGCCAAAGAAGTTCCACAACTTGTCACTCACGTTACTCACTAACAGCTACTCAGCGTTTGCGTTTGCCTTCACAAACACACTTAACACATTTATTTTGTTTGCAAAAACAAATCAACATAATGGACAATTTGCCCTTCGGCTATGCGCTGCAGTGCGTCAACAAAAGTCGTACAAATAAGTAGGGAGGGGGCTGTCTAAACACCTTCCTGCTTCAGAAGCTGCAACCAGATGACTCTGCTGTAGCCACCTACCCAGCTCGGCATCTCTAGTGTCTGCCTTTGGTTTAGTGTGTGTTTGATGTATTTTATTTATTATATTATTGCATTTGTTTGTTGTTCTACTGCTTGCCTCTCTACTCTGCTTGCTTGTATCTTCACTCCACTACGCTGTTTATTCTGAAAATGTCAGTCACTTTGCCAATCGTTCAGACGATTTGTTGTTTAGTGTTGTTGTTATTGCTGTTTCTACGCTTGTCACTTATTATTTAAGTGTGTGGGAGCACACACACTCTCACACAAATGTACTTGCACTCACTATCATATGAGTATGCATTGATTGACTCACTCATTCCGTCCGTCTTTCAATTACTTACGTCGTACCCTCGTCTTTGAATGCAATTTCAGTAAATTTCGCACCAGTCCCCTACTCGTCGTCAACGCTGAGATTTCTTTGTGAATGAATGGAGAATGAATGGAGAATGCTGCTGTGTGTAGCCTTTTTGTTGCTTTGTGCATGCACTTTATTTAAATTGCATTAAAATGTTTGCTAAACAAACAAAATGCTTTAACATCGTGGCAAATGCAATAGACTTCACTGTACGGGAAGGAGGGTGCGTCGTGTTGACCCTTTGCCATTTTAAGCTGATTTTGACCTCAACCACCCCGCAAAATTTAATATAATTTTGTTGATTTTAATTTCATTGACTCGCAATGCAGATGAATGACGTTAGCTAGCTCGTTGTAAGTATGTATGGGGCATGTGGCATATGCTGCTGATTTTGTTTTGTTTGTTAGACGACCCTTATGGGAATCGCTGCAACTGCTTGATTGCATGACAAGTGAATGGGCAACGCCTGTCAATAAGTTGCTGTTGTTATTGTTGTGCTGCATTAGAAACGCATGGTGGATATTTAACTAAAAATAACTTCGCTTGCTGGCCTTGTGCATTATAATTGCTGAGCCGCTGGCTACGTTTGTGCCACTCTTTTTTCAAATATTTACTCCCCTTTTATTACTCCTAGACTTCATATTTTTCCTCACTTCACCTTTCGCCCCCCTCCCTTTACATCACTCGCATCGATTATGTTGTATAAATGAATAAATATCCCTTCATGCCCTCTTCTGCGTCGCCGTCACTTATTAAGTGGGCGTCCACACTCGCGTTGTATGCCATATTATTAGACTTTGTAAGCGTCCCCCTCTCAACAATCGCCGCGCTCACAACCCTTCATCTAATCATTATTAGCTACTCATATGTATTGAATTGTTTTCCTCTCTGTATTTAGCGTAATTTCTATTACTAGTTGGGCTACAACAACCCTTTCAGATATTTAATTAAGTGAGCTCGCCGCTTGGCACTTAATAACATTCTACTCCCCTCTCTAAGGACTCGTAAAATATTTTCATAAATTCCAGCGCAGCGGTGAAATGCGAGTAACTTTAAATGGATTTGAGATTTGCGGCTTAAGTTTATTATATTTTCCTCAACCACTTTTTCGTGTTTTTTTTTTTTTTTAGTTTTAGTTTGTTTGAGATTAAAAGAAAATTACTGGGCGTTACTGTTGTGACGCAATGACCAGTCAACGGTTGTCAAATAATGTTGACATTGGGTAGGGTGTGTAGCGGAAAAATGCATGGCTACCAATATGTTTAAAAAAATTAGTGGGCTTCTGGCACTTTAACAAGCATAAGGCTCTCGGTTTTCTATGGGCATAGTTATTAGAGAAAATGAACGACATCTGCCTTTGCTGAAGAGAGCTTTAGAGAGAAAGTGAGAGAAACTGAGTGAAAGTGAGTGGTTTTGTTACAAATAAAATTATAGTTTAAAAAAACTAAAACCTCGCTATTATAATTTCCATTCGTTCTGTCATCAGGTATGGAACTTGAGAATACAAATCGCTGCATCTGTTAGGCGTATCAATATTACATAGTTACATCCCGAGCTAATAAAAGGGAGGTAAAAAGAAGATGGCTTTGGTTCCATATGCCACCATTAGGGGCATCTAGGCCAGTGTTAAACTCATACAGATCGTTATTCTATTCAACGTCAACAAGAATTCAGAAATACCCAAAGCTCCCTAAATCTGAAAGCTATTAACAGCTCTCTTTACTGTTTTTTTTTAATTCGAGCCTTTATATGTTTTGTTTATTTTCTTTTCCCGTTTCATATTGTATCCTATCCTTATTTCTAAATGAAATCACGAAGAAGTAGCCCTAGTTTAAACAGTCATCTTAATATAATTTTTCCCTAGGTTAGGTTAGGTTGAAGCGGCTGCCTTCATCCAATGTAAGATAGGCACTCTTACTGCCATACCCAAACAAAAGCGTAAGCGTTGTCTGGCTGTCAAAAACTCTCATGCCCATACAATTTGTATGAAGCATACCGAAACAACGCGGCGTCAACGCTGAGCGGTTGGAAAATCCAATTTTGACAGGGCGTTATGTATTAAAGTTGGCTGCAGAAAATGGCGAAACTGTCATTTTCGTGTTACACACAAACAAACCTATGCTTATTGTTGGTGTTATTTCTGCATTTGACGTAGCATTGACGCTTTTGTTTAGGCATGGCACTTCGGCGCTAACGCTAGGCGTCAGAAACCGCTCCGCCCAACGCTTTTGTTTAGGTATGGCAGTTAGACCTAGTGGGTCCGTTGTGATACCAATTGAGAGCTAGAATTCGAACCAGTCCGTTCACCTAGAAGTAGAACCAATTGGTTAGGTTCTGATCAGACAGACAAAGAAGGTGGTGGTGAAATGAGCGTCTTCTCGTCTACATGAGGGCAGAACAGTGACGGAGGTAGCGCTCCAAACTCTCGGTTTCGTCCATGCTCTGCTAGCATGCCTTCCCATTAGCAGTGGCCTGTAATGATACCGGTTACTAGCCTCAGTAGAGGGCGTTCTAACCGAATGAGCGCGTCAGATCTTTTCTTGTCGAGGCTGCGCCATATTTGTAGATTTGTCCTAAATTTGAATGAGAGGAATTGGCATAAGACAGGATGGATCCCTTCCTCGCAAGCTCGTTTGCTGCCCAATTAACTTGAAATTATCTGTGGACTGGCACCCACACGATGTAAGGCTAAATTGTCAGGAATTCCCAACATTATACCGCAGTTGCAGGCGAGGTCTTTCAGAAATCCAGTGACTTGATAGCTGCTTGGCTATCGGAGTATATGGTTACTGAAGGCAAGTTAAGAGAAGATTCGATAGGCCTGATAGGCCTATTTTATAGCCGCGAGCTCTGCTTGGAAGACACTGCAGTGGTCTGGTAGCCTAAAGCAGAGAGGTCCTTATAGTGTATTCCACTCCCCACTCTTAGACTTAGTTTGGAGCTGAAATAAGACAGACAGTTCTTAATGCTGGATTCCTTGCCTAGACGAAGCCCTCTACAACCTCGCGTATGTTATCTGGCTGTTCGATGAAAGGATATGTGTATATCTCTTTTCATTGGCAGAATCCGCATCCGCATTGCTTCTTTATCTACAAGAAACCTGGAATATTCTGAGTAAACGTTGGAGTTTTTAAGGCCAAAATTACCCCAGTTATACGCTATTGTAAAAATGGTACTGGAGTAGTTAAACACCGCACTTCGAAAAACTTTATGGTATGACACCGCTTCGTGAAGTTTTATCTGTATTTCTATATTTGGGATTTCTTAAAGTTTCTTTAAACAGTTTTGTCGTTTTTCTGAAAACCTGGACATTAGATTACTTGTTGGATTGGAACACATCCTGTAAAAGCTCAATCGGTAGACTTACACACAGAACGTGTTTTATAACCTTATTGGCAATATTGCAATACTATTTTCACTCTATTGACGAGTCATAAATTAAGACCTATCAAGACAATAGACATGTTATGGGTCATGTCATTGGCTTGGGAATAACGCTGTCAATCAGCTCTAATATCTTTGATCCTTTTGATTCGGCGTTTGTCCACTGAAGTGAGAAACGTCTAGCGTTCTTCTTAATCTCCGGATTTTCTCAAGATGATCCAGTTATCTACGCCCAGAAGGTTTTTCTCTATAAGTTGTTCTTGTCAATTCCAAAATGATCGATTTATTTTCTCTACCTACAAGTGTAGGATCCTTTGGCACTCATTCATATTTGGCGCGGCAGACTTAATGTGTCGGTCCTCAGAGCATTCCATTAGCCTTAACAAAGCCATATTGAACGGCGGCAGTTGAATATTTGAGCACAACTATATGAGACAAAAGCGAGGCAATATTGATTGGAAAATTTTTCCATCTCACACAAAATTTCAATATGGTTAATGCTAGAATCTCTCGCAGGAACCTCAATAGAAAAAAAGGGAGAGAAAATACCAGCAATCGCCAAGAAATTATTGCCCACTACATATCGCTATCCAGCGTCTGCGTACATTCCCTGAAACATATTTGGTTCGGCTTCGCGAAAATTGTGGGCAAGCCACATTCCGTGGCTAATCGATAAAGCTGTATTAACTTGGCATTTAAAAAAAAAAAGATTTAATGAAAAAGCCATGTTAACTACGTCCACTCATAGTAAAATGCGGTCGAAGTTTCTATGTTGGTTATTGAAAATTTTCAAGCGCACTTCAAACTATTGAACTTCGGTCAAGCAAACTGATTTAAATTTCGTTATTATGTAGATGCTATATACATTTGTATGTATTCATTTATAGCAATGTGGATTGTATATGCACATACAACCGCTAGCTGCACTTTTTTCGATTTATTTATTTATTTCTTTATCCAGTAGTAAATCGAAATTAATCCAGTTCAGAAGTCAAGTGTACTGGCAAACGAAGTGCACTCGGAAAGCCAACCAATCAATTGAGTAATAAATAAATCAAATATGGAAGTAAGCAAAAACAAAAATTCCAATAGCATATTTATTGAATTTTTTTTAATAAATAATTTATTACACTTTTATTTACAATTGTGTATTTGCAAGCAAAAGTGAAACAAGTTCACTCATAAATTAACGCACTCAAAAAAAAAAACCGCAACATTTGAGTGTTTAATTTTAATTGAAGCCAGAAAAGTGGCCATGCCATTGCAGTTTTTTGCTAACAGCAGCGTAAAGTAGCAGGAACTTGTTAGTGGAGTCAGCATTGCAGGACGAGGGCCTAAGAGACTGTTGCTGGTATGTTTAAACACACTTGGAAAAATCCTGAAAAAATGCTCTGAAGTTTAATTTCGCACAAACATTTTGTTGGGTCCAATTATGGCTGTAACGCCGAAGTGCCGGTAATACATATATTACTCAATTTAGCGCATTTTAGTTCACTCTTATTGCTCTACTTTGATAAAGTGCTTATCTTTCGACCTTCATACCAACTATTTGCCTTACATTTTGTCACTCATAGCGACACTTAGCAATTTGATTAATCAATTTCATTCACTTTAAAGAGCCAGTTGGGATGTTGATTTAGTTGGTAATAATTATTTAGTAGTGTATGCCACATAACTATTATACTGTAGCCAATTAACCTAGAAAAAACTGTGTTGTAAACTTCATTTGTTATTGGCAGCTGGCATTTTGCACCACTTGGGAAATCTGCTTATTTGAGTGGTTTATTCTAATAGTGATTTTTTTTTCTATTTTATAATTAAAGATACATACTTAAATGCACTTACATACATACATACGTACATGCATAGACGAATTTACTGTGCAATCAGCCAAAAGTGCTTTACATTATTGGAAAATTACGTTCATAGTTTATGTTATGGTTTTAATTTTACTGGACCCAGAAGGTAATTTATTAAATTACTAGCAAATACCAGGCGTGCTTCACTGCGCCTTAAAAGTATTTTTGTGTAGTTTTTCCCTCCCAAAAGTTATATGGAATTATTAATAAAAAAAAACAAAATAAATTTAAAGAGCTATATGAAGTCAGATTTGCTAAGGTACTTAGAAAATGGGTAAAGGATCGATTTTCTAATTTGAATTCAATTTATAGTATTATAACTAGCGTCTACATATCGTGAACTTTCTTCAAAGATGAAGTAATTTTTCTTTTTGACAGGCACAGTGCAATATTTACTTTATCTTAAAGGTTTACTAAAACTGCAGTTTTCCTACAGGTGAAAACTCTCTATTTTTTCCTTCTATATGTTAAGTTGGATCTCTAGAAATATAACGGTGAAACCTGCCTTTAATTCCATGCATTAGTTTTGGAGTGATGCGCGTACAAACATACAGACAGACAAAAATTCTAAAAATTGTTGATTTGTCTTCTGTGGCTTTAATAAAGACCCTCTATATAAATTTTTCTTTAATATCCATAATGTTTAGACCTCCATGGTGAAATTAGAAACAGGTGAAGTAAGAAAACAGCTATATTGCTTTATTTTCTTAATTGTTTTCACATTCGGCTATCTTATAGAAATGTTCACATTTTTCTCTCGCTCTTATTACTACACCTGGCATAATTTAACCATGCAAACAACTGCCTGTTACCATCTTATTATATGTATTTTGTGATATAGAGGATTCTTATGCATACATAGAGCTAAATATGCGAATAGCTACGATAAATTCTTATAAACAAGCAGCTGGAAAGCTCCCAGGGAGCTTTCTGAAATCTCATCTCACGACATCAACCGATAATACCGAAGCAACATCGCTTTATAGGTCTGAAAAATTAACCACCCGGGCTATAAAGCACGTCATAAAAAGCCTAGCACCACACAATGGGCAAGCCACCCTTTCAAGCGGATATTACCAAAACAAATTGAAGAATTGTAATATAGGCACTAGAGAAATTCTTCCAAATTGCTTTATATCTTTAAAAAAATGGTTGGAAGTTATCTAAGAAACAGGAAGCGAGCATATGAAATAACATAAGGACGCAGATGCATACCCATAACAGCGCCGGTATCACTAGGATCAATCCTCATTAAATGATCTCGGCTTGGAGATATCTGACCATATTTACCTCATGGGATACGTTGACGATAAAGTCGCAGTCAATAGTGGAATGAAAAAACGCTATGCAGGGTGGATAGATAAACTAATAATGAATAAGAATCAGACGATATCCTTGATAATCTAGTAGGTCTTATTATCGCTCACAGCATTATTCAGAATACACTGACTAGCGAAGAAAACTGGCAAGTAATAATCGGAAAGTATATTCCGAACGAAAAAGCGGAATCTGGACGCAAGTGCATCGAAGCAAACTTAGTTAATGAGAAATATAGAAGGACACGATGAAGTAGTGCGAAAAGTGGGCCCAAAGTTGACGGGAGTTCTTAAACGAGGGAGTCTCTGCACATATTTTTGTATTAGGCTTTGATGATGTGTTAGGCATTTAAACTCCCTCAGATCACAACGTAAAAAATAATAAGGTCCTAGAAATTCTGACACACTGAAACTATATTCATTCCTTGCAGTATAGCCTGACATATTTTTAAACCCTAGAGACAATGCACGAGACAAAATTTTAGCATTATCGGAGGACTTAAATAGAACCCATCATTTGGTCGCTCATAGACTTTATTCATTGGGTTATTGAATTTGTTGAGCGATTTTTCTTGCGCAATGTTAAATCGACTGGAAACCTACCTTATGTAAATAAATATTTTTAATGCCCAGCTTTATTAATACAATTTTTCTTAATCAATGTCCAGTGGGAGACCGGCTTTAGTATTCATTTACCAAACAATCACCGTAGCGCATTCATTCATTTGGTATTTAGGGTTCAAGCACATTTTCGCGCAATAAATTCTTTTTTATAATCTTTAAATATATTTCAATCACAAATATCCAAAGTACTTTCATAACTGAATTCAATGCCAAATGCAAACATTTTTTAAGTTTGCCGCTCACAAGTTGATTGCTTCGCTATTTTTTGCTCCATTTATTTTACATTTAAAAAGACTTTATTCAAACACACAAATCCCATCTTTACACCTAGAAACATGAAATACGATATTTTACTAACAATTTCACTCAATTTTACGCAAAGTTAGAATTTAAATTTACAGAAATAAATACTTTTTATGTTCCACATAATCCCTTGGAGCAGTACAAGTTGACTTCACATTACATACTTTCAAGCGAGCATACTTGGGCGCATACATAAGTATGTATGTATATCTTTAGCTACCAACCTGAGCTATGAATAACAGCCGCAAATTTTCTATATATAGACTTTATTTTCAACCATTTATCATTGCAACATGTGTCTCTACTGCATTGGCTGTCCGCATATGCCAAGCATATTTTCACACAAGTGACTAACACACTGATATTTTTACAAAATAAATACATATGCATATAGCTTATACTATACTTATGCACATACATACATACCTAGTAGGGTATTAATCACAATCTAAGTAGAGTGTAGACAAAACTCAAGCGGCATACTCATAAGAACACACACACACACACACTCTTAAAGGCTAAGATATGCATACATTTAAGTATTACTCGTGTAAGGTATACATATTATCCTGGCATTGTCTGAGGATTTACATATTGAGCTATTTTTAATTTACGACCAAAACACGCCTGAATAAACACGAGATAACTTTCGTGCAGCAGCGCCAAAAAAAAGTAGACACCATAAAAGTCACCCCATTTTTTCCTGCTGTACTCCTCCGAACGCAGGAAGAACGAAGGATATTGCTAATGCTGCCGAAAATGTCGAAATAGTGATGAAGGCAAGCGAAAGGAAAAATGGGGTTTGCAGCGCTATTAATACGGTGGCATTGTGGGCGGGTGGAATATCGAAAGTGGGGATGAGCAGACCGTTGTAGAAAGTGTACATATAAGTAAAATGTAGCAAACTAGGCAGTAGCGGCAGCTACAGAAAAGAGGAAATCCTTGGGCTTTGTCTTCTAAGATGTAGACCCACAAATTTGTACGAGGAGATGAACGTAAGTAATACGTGTGTACTGGTACTTGAACCTATCTATGTTTCTTTTTTGCATAGTTTTTGGCGTCTTTAGCTACTTGTAAAGTAAGTAAAAGGATAATTCTTCTCAAAAAGCTTAAGGCAGTATCCTCAATAAAAATCTAATTGTGTTTTTTGCTAAACCCATGGACGTGTCGATGCTGTGGAAATGCTAAAATTGAGGTACTTACTCATGCAATCATCGCATATACTTTAGCGCATGCAAACATATTTTAATGCGTACATATGTATGTATGTTTACTAGGGCGGGTGAATTTGTGGGTATGGAAGATTATTTCGAATGAGCGCGTATAGCAGAGAAGGATTCCACGTACAATGGGTCTAAAATAGATTTGTAGTTGGCCGAATTGCGAAAATGGGTTTCTTAGCGACTTGCTATAATGTCGTAAAGAAGTGCTTCAATTTTGTATAAAAACATGCTTCAAGGGTTTTGTTTAGTATGAGAAATCCATTTCTCCACTTATCTTTTTTTTTAGCACACACACAACAGTGAACATCTTCGCAACTTCTTCGAAGCCTGTTTTCGCAATTTGGTACACTCTAAATTGAGTTTAGACCCGTAGTTTGTTCGGCAAATTTGTTTATAATAACGCGTGAATACTCCTATGCTATATGCGTATAGTAAAAAAAAATTACTGGCCCTAATGCATGCATACATACGTGCTATGACTGCCTTTACAATTTCACCTAAGTTGAATTTTGTGTTAACGATAAGACCTGAGGGATTATGTAGCAACACGAAAAACGCATATAGGCATTTGTATTCGGATTCAGCAGCAATTAGATGGAAGGATATTCATGAATGTGAGAAAGATACAAAATTACTTCTGAGCTAAGCTAACGTTTATGCGCTTATCTAATAATAATCCATGTGTAGTCATATGGGCATCCATTTTTCCTTGCTCGATGCGACCATCTCAAGAGAGCGCCATGTGTCCAAGATCTTCCTTTCACAGTAGATGTATACCTGATTCATAGGCGTCACAAAGCTAACCAGGAAATCGACAGCTTCCGATTTAAAGCACAATAAATTTTTTGAAGTTTGTCATAATGTAGCGGTAACTTGATTAAGATTAACTCGTTTTTTGCTTCTAAAATTCGAACCTACTAATTTTGGGGATGAAATTCTTTTCGGGAATATCCCCAACCTAAAACCGTTGCCTGGTGAAGCGCTGTTGCATGTAGTTATACTCTTGTTTCGTTTCTTAAGGCATACTAATTAACTCTTTTTTTGCGATGGGTTGACCAATAGAAAACAATCCTCGGCAGCCCTTGAAGGAGTAGGCTGTAGTATTTTTGTTAGACTTTCTGCTTTCCCATTTCCTTCTATTCCCTTTTCGACCCGATTGTCCAAAGCAGTTGCAGTTTAATGCACCACAGTGGTCTACTTGCTCAAATATAAATTAAACTTGAGCTAAAGCGCTAGGTTTCATAATAGCGATAGTACACCATAGTAGTAGGCTGAGATCAATGCAATTGACAGTGTACGAAAGATATTAGATTTGATGGACATCATCACATCAAAACTGCACCAAAGGTGCTCAATTTAGCTCGGTAACGTCGAGTTCTTTACAATCTCTTTGTCAGAACTGAGCCTAGGAAAGCAGGATTGAGAAAGAACTTGAGAAGCTCTTTCTAACACAATTTGAGAAGCAACTAATTTAGATTTATGGAGAGAAACCGACACCAATCGTGTTAGCTGAGGCTTTCTATACCGAACCGACAGCCACTCAATTACTAATAAGGCATTCGATTATTGGACAGATTGGAGTTCCGAATACTGCTTTTTAAATAAGCTTTTAAGATAAGGAACGGTCAAAAGAATCCCACAGAACTTCCGGAACAAATACACTACACTGCGAAGAACGAATTTCAGATTTCTGCGAGAACAATTCTTTGTTGGCCTGCACAATTTAGGCACAGTCCCTCCGAGAAGACTGTTTAGATTTGTCAAGAGCTCAAGAAAATCTAAAATGCGTCTAAGAGAAATCTTTTCCTCAACAGCACACTTCTGTAGACGCCTAATCTGTCCTCTACCTAACCCCTGTCCCTTACCTAATCTATAAACCTATTCACCCTTCCATATTAAAAGTTTTTTATCTTCGTTCTTTATTTAATTTTTAGTCTATTATTTATTTTCATACTCCTCCAGCGCATTTTCTCAACAAAACCAAATTTCCTTATTAAGCCCGAGAGACAATAAATCCAAGCCTGTTGTTCTCAATAAACAAGAGCGGCAGAACAAAACCGCATTCATTTACGTTAAAAAATTTCACTAAAGTTTACACCTTTGTATTTTATTTATTCACACTTATCTACTTCATTTTATTAAGTATTACCGCACCAGCTACTCGCATTGCATTGCATTGTAGTTTCGCACTTAAGTTCATATCTGCCACAACTTTTCGGGTGGTTGTCTAAGAACAATAAATAAATGAAACTAAAAAGCAAAAGCAAAAGTGTTCATGCAGCATAAGTTGCATAATGCCTTTAAAAGAAAGGAGGCATTACGTCTTACGTGCTACCTAACTACATAGGCGAGGTATGTTCGGACGTGGCCAGACAATTCAAATGCATTTGCTGTTGCATAATATCAGGCGCCTTAGCATTGTGCTGCTCTTACTTTTGTATTTGACTGTTTTTCCAGATTTTTCTTTTCTTTGCTACACTTTTACCGCATTTATTTGCATTAGCGTGAACTCAGTACCATCTTCGTTGACGCCGCCACCTCCAACGCTGCAATCGTTGCTGCGGCAATGCTTATCTGCTTAAGTAGAAGAAAATATAATTGCTTGCATTACTTTTTTGCGCGACGTGAATACGGTAGCGCTGAGAGTTAAGTAAAAAAGGAGGTCAAGGAAGTGAGAGGGCACTAGTGCAGGCGTAAGAAAACGAAATGATAACCGCAGTTAGGGGTTATTTAGTGCGCGCTCGAGAGTTTGCTGTTATCAGCCAGTCAGCCAACCTCACTTACCTCAGCTACCACAGTTTTTTCCAGTTCTTTCTTTCTTTTTTACACCTTCTTTCACTCTTATCCTGTATATTGTTTCAACTTTCAAATAATATTTTCTTTACTAAAACCATAAAAAAAAAACAAAAAACAAAAAACTTCCGCCAGCTGAGATATAAAAGCAATACTGACAGCGCGCGGCATACAACAGACCGCATTACCACTTTGCCTGCCTCCAATATTATTGTTGATGGCTAAGTCCTGCTCATGGTTCAACAATAGACTGCGTTATAACCTTACTGCCGCATTTCGCGCAACCGCTTGCCTTTGTTGGAGCAGTGATGGTGTTCGTGTGTTGGTGTTGGCAGCCGACGTCATTGTGAATTTCTTTAGTGCGGTTTGTGTACACATAATCTAAAATGTCAAGTGCCTTTCAAGCTACACTCCAAAGTGTTACATTTATTCTTCACTGTGAACTGCTGTCGCTAACCGTGGTTTCTCTTTATTATGTACATATGTATGTATGTACGTCCACTGTATTTACTTAGGCAAGTGCGTGCTGGCATGGCATCGGACTCAATGTTTGCGTTTTTATCTTTTCTCTAAGAGTACTACTGGCTGCATACATATTCGAAGTGCTGCGCGCATTTCTTGTGTAAACATTCATAGGTTCTAGAGACAAACAATTTTCTTGTCATTTGAGCTGACGATGGCTACTGCCGTGGTTGCACAGTGTAAGATTTCATGATTCTGCTGCTCTATGTATCTGAGAAAACGTTATACTTATTAATGAGAAGTGCCTATGAGTATGGTAGTGTAAAATTTTACTTTCATATTTTTGTTTCTAAGCGGCACCGCTCAACCGATCAGTAATGCCGCTCACAGGACGCTCATTGTGTGGTCACTACAATAGTATTTCATATGTTTCAATTTTCAGGCGCTCACCGCTCAAACGCTCCATGCGTGACCGTAACCTTAGAAGGGAAATACAAAACCAAGAAGGATATTAATTGTATTCGATACCCATAGCCATATAAAAATCTATAACAGTATTGATAACTTCATCAATAAAACAAAAAAAAACATAGTAATGCCTATATAAGAATATCGATAACTATATATATCTACATCCCTCCAAAGGTTGAATGGGACAATGGCAGTCTCTGGAGCAGAGGCTCAATAAACAGCTTCACGGACGGATCGAAGCTGGACGGTATAGTTGGAGAAGGTGTCTACTGTCAGGAACTCTCAAAAGATCTTATGTTCAGACTGCCGGATCTCTGCAATAGAGGTGGCCGCTATAAAACAGGCAGCCGATTGGTTATGCGCCAATGCTTTGCCGACTAGCAGGGTAAATTTGATAGCCAAGCGGCAACCAAGGCGCTTGGTTCACTGATGGTATGATCGAAACTGGTCGGGAAATGCCTGATCTCTCTCTCAACCGCCTCGTAATTCTTCTAAAACAAGCTGATGAATTTTCTAGGCAACCCTCCGTGCTATCACCTCAGACAGGGAGGGTATAATAGTTCCGTTGGCAACCTGCGGCCTGCTCCTGGACAGATGGGCTCATATTCGGCTCAGCAAGCGGTGGGCGAAAACCCCGACATGCAAAGCTGCAAGGCCTTTCTGGCCGGTTGTTGACCGCGGGCGGTAAAGGAAGCTTCTGCAGCTGACTAAGCGCCAGCTCTCGACAGGTTTACTTGCCGGACATTGTTCTTTAAGAACCCACGCGGTACGATTTGATATCGTCACGGAGGTGGAATCATCTCCGCACTTCCTTTTCAGCTCTCCAACTTTCGCCAGACTATAATTTATGCACCTCGGTGAGCATTTCATCAACACTCCCGGGGAGCTCTCCGGAGCGGACATCAGGCACCTGCGGAACGTGGTTTTGGACACCCAGCGCTTCTCTTAGCTTAACACAGAGAACCTAAAGTTACCGTTCTGACTAAACTGCGTAGTGTGATAACGCAATGGACTGTTATTAATGTCTAAGTGAGGCCCCCCTGGGAGGTCTGTCATAATCTAACTAACCAAACATATATCGATAGCAAATACCACCCGCTAGTGATGATGATCTGCAGTGATGACGATGCATTGATGTTGATAAATTTTTCAATATCGATAACTACTCTTATAGCGATAAAGCTAGTGTAGAGGTTAGAGGAAAGAACAAGTATTAGGAGAAGGAAAATTAATAATATTTCAAAAAGAAAGAATTGTATCATTGCGATAGCGCTCCGACCAGAATCTTCTGGAAGAGAAGCAGAATGTTCTGCAGAAGCCTCATAAATCTATTCATGTGTTAGCCAAAATTTAATTACAGGATTCGAGGCGGTGGGTTTTGTCTGGCATCCGCGGTTTAATTCAATTTTAGATATCCAGAGTTTTGCAGGGTGCTGTAAGTTGTGATTTTAGCTATCGCAGAGGCAGTCGATCGGCGGTTAGCTCCTGTGAAAATGCGCATTGTGTTCATTAATGGGGGCCAATCAAAATTGATTCAACAAAGTCTGACTTCTATTTGAAAAGATATATGTATTTATCTCTTCAGGCTCTCAAGGCCACAAGTATAGCCCCACTTTCTTCCCATTTTCTTCTACTTATGAAATCATTGCACTGTGCGCACTCGTCTCCACAGCTGACGCTATTTGCGATTTAGTATTTTTTTAATCAGGGTTTCTTTTCTAATTCACCTCCACTTATTTCACTTATATTATTTTGCTTTTATCCATATTCACTGCACCCCGACATTCAACTCGTTCGTCTAATAGCACTCTATGCATTCCATGATTTGTTTTTTTTTTTACACGTGCAAAACATTTGCAAACACAACAGCCTTAGTTGCACGGTCAGAGGGCACGTTGGCACACTTGCTACCGCCTGCATTCAGCCTTCGAAGACCTACCCTTTGCCTAGCCGCCGACGCACCACCATTACCGCACCTTCAACTGTCACTCCACTTTCTATAACCGTCTTCTTGTTTGTGCAGCCGTTTAAGCGTGTTTTAACGCCGCTTCCAACACTTGTGCACACACACACAAACACTTATACATTGCATGCACCTTCACACCATACATATGTCTGCCACAGGCATTCAAGCTGTAATGCACGAAGAGCAGGAAACATAAGTCACTCGTCCAAACTCTTTACCTTTGCTTGACTTTACTTAACTTGCCACAATCATGTATCAACACCGTCGAGCAGCAGAAGTTTTGTTTAACCTAAAGAGCGAGGAAGTATAAGAATATGAAAAGTTAAGAAAATGTGAAAGGAGTAAACTATACTTACACGCTCCACAAATATACTTACAGGCATTTAAAGTCTGCGAAACTACCTCCACTTAAGTCCACACATCTTAGCTTGCGCCTTTCTTAGTTTTTATTGCTTTTAACTGCTGCCTCAACGGCATTGTCGTTTAGGCACCTTTTAGTTGCAGCAGCAGCAGGTCGGCACAACTTCCGCAAGTCGACTGCAAGAAAAAAAGAAAAACTTGTAAATTTCTCATGCGAACACTTTGTTTACCAGCCAGAAATGAGAAGTTTCCGGCTTTTGTTGCTTCCTCTCAATAAAAGCTCAAATACACACACACGTGCCGCGCGTCAAAGAACTTTTAATGCAGTAAACACCGTTTAGAATATGTAAGTACCGTTGCTAAGCCTGTTGTGTATACTTGAGTAAATATATATATATATATATACAGCTTGTGTGCTACTCTAAGTCTATTTTCCTTGCCATAATAGCAGCGTAAAATCAACAAAAATTTGTGTAAGTAGCGCTTGAGGTTTAGTGATTGTTGCTTGCGTTTAATCGCTTGCGACAAGTAAACATTATTAGCTGTGGCAGCTACAGGGCTGGGGGGCAGGCGATGTGTTGGGCTAACTAAATTGCACCTTAAGCTTACGTTGAAAGATTAAAAAAAAAGTGCTGCTAACCTGCTACAATCAGAAAAATAGGAAACGCTAGATGACGCCACAGTGGAACCCACCACGACAATCAAGGAAGAATGGCAACTGTGTTACCTATCGATCTCCTGCTCTTCTGAACATCGCTAGCAGCCTTTAAGAGGTTTGAGGGCATCTGGTACTCACTGCGGTTCCGCGCCATCTACCATAAAAGGAGATTAAAAACGATTTTCTCTGGTACCCTGTACTGCTACTGTATGAAACAGCGTTGAAAATGAAATCAGAAGCCCCTGAAGCTACATACATCCCTGTATCGACGTTGCGCAATTCGTTCCAAATTACGTCGGAAGATGCAGCGATGGTACACGCAGGGCTCTCGCCTATTGAGGTAAACGAGAAGCGAAGCTCAATTGCTGGCATCAATGGTAATACTGTTGAAGTCATTAAACTAGCGGACGCTGGAGTTATAGACTCATTCCAAGTATAGAATCAGAGATTCTGTATATTTCCAACCCTGGTATCTTCCCAAGAATACCTGCGTGAAGCTTCTTTGGGAAGAAGCCGTCGTTAGATAGTCGAAGTTGTAGCTCCCACGTTGCTGCTGTTTCCTGTATAAAAATATGGAGAGGAGTCCATCCCAGGAGCGACTCTAGAGACACAGTTAAACACGTTCTTATAGATCCAGTGACGGATAGACATGCCGATCTTTGCAGTTTGTTAAGACGAAGTATGCCAGTTTTTTGCTTTATCTTCTGCCAACATGCTATGGATGCATAAGACACAATCGGACGGACGATCATACGGTAGAGCCACTCAATCAGGACAAGTTCCACTTTATCCTCTTAAAAAATTCTCTGAATTTATTTTTTGATTAGTCAAGAAATAGAAATAGTGTATGTAGATATTTTTCATTGATGAGCAAAAAGGGGACCTTGAGTCGGTAAGGCCTTGAGATATTAAATGGAATATGAATAGTTGATAGTCAACACACTTGGAAGTTTCTCCAACGATGGAGATTTTTGTAATATTTTAATGCGATGAGTTATACCGTTCCTCTATCAGCGGAGAAGATTTCTTGAGACTCATTTATATATGTTTGTAGATATCCACTACCAAGTATAATTCTTCTTTTTATCTTCGGAACAATATCTGGAACCACTTTTTCAGCCAAGAGCACTTCGCCGGTAGGGAAATTCCTTCTTGGATTTTTTAGCTCTGGTGAGGTCAGCTTGTTTCGAGGTACCAAACGGTTTTCAGATTACTCCAGAGATGATGCCTGCTCCATGGCCATTTTGGAGAAATCAATGTTGTTACAGTAAATCCCGGTTAATTGATCCCCAATTTAATTCATTTGTATGCTTACTTAAACCAATAACTTGACGAACAAAGAAACTTTAAAAATTATTAGATGGTTTCAATTTACAATTTCTTAGGCTCACTTAAATGACAAAAACTATTATATAAAACCACTTTCTTGGCGATATTGCAGCTCTAGGAATATGCATTGCTGGTAACGATTATTTAAGGCCTCCTTGGTTCCTCAATAATTTGATTTATTTAATCGCGTAAGACTCCCGCTCATCCTTTAAGTGTGGAATTCTGATTTATGTTTATGGTCAAATGCGCATTACCAATAAATTCGTTCACTGCAGTGCGAGTGTATTAATTTTTCCCGATTATCCAACTGAGCATTTAATTACATTTGACCACCAGAAAGTAGAAATTTCCTCTTGCAACATGAATAAGTTTAATTGAATACTCGTAACAACATTCTTTCCCCTTAGCAATTAATCAATGTCATTTAAACCAGTTCATGTATAGACCAGCATTACTTCAAGATCAACTCATGTAAATATATTCAAACATATCAAAGTGCGTCTGTATGTGCATACAAGAGAAGATTGACGACAGTTTTATATATGAATATATGTATATATATATGTATGTGGTGTGTGTCCAAACGGAAATTCGGTTATGCAAACAAACATTTTAAGTGATTTTCCGCCTTTTTCGTAAATAAATATTGTAATTAATCAATGTCCCTGAGCTGTGGTGAAAAAAGTGGATGAAGAAAAATGGAAAGGAAATACTCGTAAGTATTTTAATTAAAATATGTATAGTAAATTTGGTTACGTAAGCCAAAAAAACAAATGCTGTATGTT
>NW_023458562.1:27979401-27984544 GCF_013731165.1 Rhagoletis pomonella
TATAGTAAATTTGGTTACGTAAGCCAAAAAAACAAATGCTGTATGTTGTCATGTAAAAATAGTTTTACTTGAATGAAAAATTTTTTAGAGACGCTAAGTCAAATGACTTCTAATTTTTATTATGTTGCAAGTGGCCTTGGAATGCATAACCTTACTTTCTTTCTCCTCAAAATAATACTTCATTAAACTAATTTGGGTTCCAGGCCTCAGATGTATCACACAATACTGCTTGGCATATGAATTGATTAGTAAAGATACCTCGTGAGAGGGCTGATTTCACCGAGCAAGTAGAATATGTGCGTACTTTTGGCTAGCTGAGTATAACTCTTGGACTGGTAAGACTCATGTCAGTTCAGCGTTCTACATATGCGAAGTCAGTCTCAACTCAAGTCGTGTGATGAAAACAAACTGAGACAAAGAATTTTTATTTAGTTTGAGGCCGGTATTAATGAAAACCACAAAAATGTAAATTTTTGGTAGAATTTATAGTTGGTTTAAGTGAATCAGAGACCGGCCTTGAGTACTAATTAAATTGGTGTACTCATTCATGAGCCATAAGACTTGGTGTAAATGAGTACTCATACTAATTCCAAAACGTACTATGAATAATTCCCACCAAAACAAGAAAGCACTCAAAATATACTTACCCTTATTTGTGCTGGTAATTTTTGTCTCCATCAAATATAGTCTACCCGCTGGAGGCTGAAAATACTTTCGAATGCGTTGAGTATTATTTGTGTTTTGATATGTGGATATGAGTGAATATTCTTCAATGACTAATATCTTCAAATACTATTTATTGTGTCATTCATCCAATTTCTTCAAAACACGAATAATTCAAGTTCCCTGAAGTGGATTGTCTCCATGGGGACAAGCAATTAGTAAGTTTGCAATTTTGATTTCACAACTCGTGCAACCTCCGGTTATTTGGCGGCTTTAATGAATTTCAGTAAGTCTCACAGAGAAAAGCAGCTGCACTCTGAAATATTCTACAGGAATGGTTTGCCGAGTGTCTTTAGCCTCGTTCTTGTGGGAGCGGACGAGTGGACACTTGCACAGCAAGTGTTCGGCTGTATCTTTTTAACCCAGGTCAACTGCGACAGAACCTATTGAAGGGCAATTCATCCCAACGGAACATTGCCCTGTGCACGCTGCAATAAGTTTGTAGGCATATTCTTTGCTCATTACTGAGAGCGCTTATGTTTTAAGTGAGTCTTAGAAAACCCAGAACTGCCGGGGAAATCCTGTAAGATCCTGTGCGATTCCACATCTGCTTGGCCTTTGAGTGCGGAGCCGCAACTTGATAGTTCGTCCGCTGCCTCATTTCCGCGAATGTCCTTATACCTCGGGACCTGTAGGTGGTAATGTAATTTCGTATTGATCAGAAATATAGGCCACATCATCCACTAGTTGAAATCTAACAGAGGTAAAAGAGAGTGCCTGAATGGCCGCTTGGCTATTCGAGAAGATATTCACCTGTTTCCTCGCGGATACATACTATTTGATGTACCTTACTGCCTCCTTAATTGCAAAGGTTTCATCCTAGAGAACGCTTACATAGTTTGGTAGGCGAAAGTATAACTTATAGGTTATATCGCTCAATGAAAACCCCTGCGCCAAACCACCATTCCATCTTCGACCCGTCCCTAAAGAAAGTTACAGCAGATACTTATTTTTTTTTTATAGAAAAATATTTTTTTTTATGATATTAAGGCATTAACTAATAAAACTGTTGCTAAATAAATATTTCCTCGTTTGACATCGTTTTTGGGAGTAAAATGGCAATTACACCGGCACACAGTAAATTTAACCACACCCACCTACCGACATTTATTTCGACCCGTCCGATTCTGAGGTCTGTTTTGCTCATCCACAGCCGCACACATACAGCTGTCCTTTTCCTCCATA
The DNA here is from genome assembly GCF_013731165.1 of Rhagoletis pomonella. Taxonomy (NCBI): domain Eukaryota; kingdom Metazoa; phylum Arthropoda; class Insecta; order Diptera; family Tephritidae; genus Rhagoletis; species Rhagoletis pomonella. Next base: position 27,981,310 of record NW_023458562.1, read on the forward strand.
TTTTTTTTTTAACTGCTCAGGGTCAGCTAACAAAGTATTGACTTTTTTTGAGACTAGAGCTGGCTTATACGAAGTGAGACTGAATATTACACCCGGTTCACACTGTGGCAGCTTTTGAAGTAGGACTGTAGACATTTTTTTTTAATAATTTTAAATGATCGGCTTGTTTCCTGAGTCTTTTCACTGGTTTGAACTGAACTAGTTTCCAACTACTTGCCTTATAAATACTTACCGTACTGCAACTTGCTTTCTTTTCACAACAACTTATATGTATACGCACCCTGGTTCATTTTATTCTTTTCTAGGTGCATAAATTGTTAAGTGCGCCCTACTTAGCGCATCACAACTACTCGCAATGACGAATGATTTTAATGGATGACTGCGTGTGTCAAGCGTTTGTCAGCTTGACAGTGCAAATAAAGTTCTTTGTGAGTGTCAACAAAATATAATAATCATAGTATTAGGAATACTATATACATACATACATATTTATGAAGAATAGTATAGCTGACACGCAATAGAGTGCTGCAGCTACTTAAATTTTGCTGCTCAATCTACTACTATTCTTCTGCTACTAAACCACCCACTACACTGAGACGAAAGTCGTTACAGCGTCGCAAGATTAGCAGTCATAATCATCATCAACGCCACAGTATAGTTCGTTCTGTGCGGTCATGAAATCAAATTTGTCACTTGTCTGTCAGTGTATGGCGCTCACACACATATTCAGTTACGTAAAGTCATATACTTAGTATGTAGGAGAAAGAGCTTTATATGTTTGTATAAATATGACATAACGTAAGGCAAATAAGAAAAGTATTAGATAAAAGTGGCGCACGCTTTATTAGCCAGCTTAGTTTTGAGAGTATGAAAACTATAGAAAATTTAGCTGCCCTCTTACACTTATGCCGCCTGCGCGTGTGTGAAAGCAAATGCAATCAAAACTCACAAATGATTTATCACAAAAGTTTACAAGTGGCACTTAATCAAGCTTCATCTTCACACTCTTCTTTCCCTACCTCTGCACCGTCTTCTTTCCCTTTCCGACCCTTTCAGTAGATACTGCCCGCATTCGCCAACACTTCAAAAGCCAATGTCGTTGTGACAGCTCAATCGAACTCATAATCTGTTAAGACAGCAGACAATGAGACGGCGGCGAGTAGAATAAAATAGTAAGTGCAAGAGAACTATTTTATTTATTGGACTGCATGTGATTACCCCATTGTGTGACAGCGGAAGTGCGACGTGCTGTGGCTTTGTGTGTGGGCGATGAGTGCGCTGTGATAACATTGGTCCAGCGTGCACTTTATTGATAGCAGCCAGTACAGCAGCCATACTCATGGGGGAGCAGTGGATTGAAATAGAATTGCGCAAATATAGCTCAGTTATTGAATTTTGACAAATTGCTTGTTTTGACAAATGCATTGAGCGCCTTATCTCAAATATTGCGAAGTAATATCAATCCACTGTTTACAATAAGTGTGTGGGAAATAAGCTTCAGTGGGAGAGGAGCGAAACAAAAAATTCTGGTGTGATTGTGAACAACAAAACTTATACCTTGTAATACTGCTATGCGTTCTAAATCGCGTCACTATCAGCCTGTCAGATGTACTACAATTAGATACGGCAGTTATAGAGCATCAAAAGCTGTTTAAATATGTCAAATTGTGACATTTCAATCAATATTAGTTGAATTGTGGCAAAGCGAAAGATTAAAAGTAAATATTGCAGCATGCAAGATAAATAAAAAATTTCCAACACTGCTACTGTATTCCTTTAAAAAAAGCAGAATATCAGAAAAACTATCAATATCTAGGTTTTTGTCTACAGCACTTTTTTTATTGATATTTTCCACAAAAAATAAACCTTATTCCGCCTAGCACCTAAGTGAATTTACTAGACTGAAATTTGGTGGCACCACCAAGATAAACACTGAGTGCTAAAAACTAGTATGTCGCTAAGACTGAAATCTTTCTGAATCTTTCTAGTTTCGCTATTTAGTCCAACATCTTCTTCAGCTTCAACAGCTTCTTGAAAAAATTTAATTTTTATATCTACTATAAAATATTTAGGTACACACATACTATGTACCTCTTATCGGCTACATCACTCTGACTACGTATTAGCTATTGCTTTGAGAAAAATCTCAAATTTCTTATCAAATAAAGAAGTGTAAAATCGTGGAGAAACATATTTTGCGCAGTCATTGAGTAAACAATAATTTGTAGATGCAATTACCGATAAACACGCACACACACAGTCTCATCGCCATGAGTCACTAATTGTTCTACATATGTAAGCAGGTGAATGCGAACAAATACAATTAGGGAATTCACAAGTCCTAAAATTTGTCTACGGGAAATAACGTTTAAAATGGTTTTAAAGGATTTCTAACTATACCGAAATGTTTATAAACTGATCGAATATACATAAATAACTCTTATCATACATAGCGAGTCCCCTAAAACCATTTTAATCGTCTGTTTATATACATAGAAACCTTTTAAGTCTTAAGATATTACGACGCTCAACACGCCTTGTGAATCACCTAAAAGTCACTTAATTATGCGCAACGACAAAAATCCATTCGTACACATTTTGATTTGTTCGCCGTCGTTTGTTCTCTATTTCGTTATCAGTTTTGAGTTCTAATAAAAACAAACCCCACAATGTACGGCGATCACAGTACGCCTTGCACAGCCGGTTTCCCAGTGTCGTGTGTTCGCCATAACAACTCGTTCCCTTGTTCGTTTTTGCTATTCTGTCAGCTAATTCGCTTGCTTGCTTGACCGCTCCGGCAGCTGTTCCCTATTAGTTTGTGCTCAAACGCTCGATAGAGCGCGCGCATTTTCTTGTTGTTTGACTACATATTTTTTGTTGCGCTATTGAAAGAAAAACAAAAAAAGCATAGTTGCAAAAATAATAAAAAAGCAACTTGTGACGGTGCATAAATACATTGCATACAAGCAATAATGGCGTATTTATCGCTTTGGATACCCCTTTACCTCTTTCTTGGTGCCGCAACTCTCCTGTTTGTGTGGTGCCGCAAACGTCTCAACTATTGGGCCGAACGGGGAATTGTTCATGATAAACCGTCGCTACTCTACGGCAGCCTGAGCGGTGTGGGCCGCACTCAAGCTTTACGTGATCCCTTCTACGATTGCTATAATAAATACAAACATGCCGCTCCTTTTGCGGGCTTCCACTTGTCGATGCGGGTCGCGGCTATTATCTT
>NW_023458562.1:27984644-27990827 GCF_013731165.1 Rhagoletis pomonella
TATAGTAAATTTGGTTACGTAAGCCAAAAAAACAAATGCTGTATGTTTTCATGTAAAAATAGTTTTACTTGAATGAAACATTTTTTAGAGACGCTAAGTCAAATGACTTCTAATTTTTATTACGATGCAAATGGCAATAAGTGCCTTGTGCTCAATGCCCGCGCGTTCATAATTCGCCAGGGAATTACTTTCCTTCTTCACAAAATAATACTGCATTAGACTGATTTGGGTACCAGGTCCCAGCCGTATCACAGAATACTGCTTGGCATATGAACTGATTAGTAAAGATACCTCTTGAGAGGGCTGATTTCACCGAGTAAGTAGAATATGTGCGTGCTTTTGACTAGCTGAGTACTACTCTTGGACGGGTAAGACTCATGTCAGTTCAGCGTTCTACATATGCTAAGTCCGCCTCAACTCAAGTCGCTACATTTAAGCTTTTGAAATTAGTGACTGCTTTTGTGAATTGAGACGATTTGGCTATTCAGTAAGGCTAAATCACAAAAAGTTCACCAAAAATGTGTGGTTTAAACAAGCAGAGATAGAGAGAGCTGATAGCAATATAACAATTATAAAATTTTAATGGAGTTTGAGGGCGTTATTAATGAAACTTCTTGTGGGAAAACCACAAAAATTTAAATTTTTCGTAGAATTTATAGTTGGTTTAAGTGGATCAGAGACCGGCCTTGAGTACTAATAAAATTGGTGTACTCATTGATGAGCCATAAGACTTGGTGTAAATGAGTACTCATACTAATTCCAAAACGTACTATGAATAATTCCCACCAAAACAAGAAAACACTCAAAATATACTTACCCTTATTTGTGCTGGTAATTTTTGTCTCCATCAAGTATAGTCTACCCGCTGAAGGCTGAAAATACTTTTGAATGCGTTGAGTATTATTTGTGTTTTGATATGTGGATATGAGTGCATATTCTTCAATAACTAATATCTTCAAATACTATTTATTGTGTCATTCATCCAATTTCTTCAAAACACGAATAATTCCAGTTCCCTGAAGTGGATTGTCACCATGGGGACAAGCAATTAGTAAGTTTGCAATTTTGATTCCACAACTCGTGCAACCTACGGTTATTTGGCGGCTTTAATGAATTTCAGTAAGTCTCACAGAGATAAGCAGCTGCACTCTGAAATATTCTACAGGAATGGTTTGCCGAGTGTCTTTAGCCTCGGTCTTGCGAGAGTGGACGAGTGGACACTTGCACAGCAAGTGTTCGGCTTTTTTTTTTAACTGCTCAGCTGGCTTATACGAAGTGAGACTGAATATTACACCCGGTTCACACTGTGGCAGCTTTTGAAGTAGGACTGTAGACATTTTTTTTTTTAATAATTTTAAATGATCGGCTTGTTTCCATTTCCTGAGTCTTTTCACTGGTTTGAACTGAACTAGTTTCCAACTACTTGCCTTACAAATACTTACCGTACTGCAACTTGCTTTCTTTTCGTTTTCACAACAACTTATATGTATACGCACCCTGGTTTATTTTATTCTTTTCTAGGTGAATAAATTGTTAAGTGCGCCCTACTTAGCGCATCACAACTACTCGCAATGACGAATGATTTTAAACGTGTGTCAAGCGTTTGTCAGCTTGACAGTGCAAATAAAGTTCTTTGTGAGTGTCAACAAAATATAATAATCATAGTATTAGGAATACTACATACATACATATTTATGAAGAATAGTATAGCTGACACGCAATAGAGTGCCGCAGCTACTTAAATTTTGCTGCTCAATCTACTACTATTCTTCTGCTACTAAACCACCCACTACACTGAGACGAAAGTCGTTACAGCGTCGCATGATTAGCAGTCATAATCATCATCAACGCCACAGTATAGTTCGTTTTGTGCGGGCATGAAATCAAATTTGTCACTTGTCTGTCAGTGTATGGCGCACACACACATATTCAGTTACGTAAAGTCATATACTTAGTATGTAGGAGAAAGAGCTTTATATGTTTGTATAAATATGACATAACGTAAGGCAAATAAGAAAAGTATTAGATAAAAGTGGCGCACGCTTTATTAGCCAGCTTAGTTTTGAAAGTATGAAAACTATAGAAAATTTAGTTGCCCTTACTCTTATGCCGCCTGCGCGTGTGTAAAAGCAAATGCAATCATAACTCACAAATGATTTATCACAAAAGTTTACAAGTGGCACTTAATCAAGCTTCAGCTTCACACTCTTCTTTCCCTTTCTCTGCACCGTCTTCTTTCCCTTCTACTGCACTGTCTTCTTTCCCTTTCCGACCCTTTCAGTAGATACTGCCAGCATTCGCCAACACTTCAAAAGCCAATGTCGCTGTGACAGCTCAATCGAACTCATAATCTGTTAAGACAGCAGACAATGAGACGGCGGCGAGTAGAATAAAATAGTGAGTGCAAGAGAACTATTTTATTTATTGGACTGCATGTGATTACCCCATTGTGTGACAGCGGAAGTGCGACGTGCTGTGGCTTTGTGTGGGTGATGAGTGCGCTGTGATAACATTGGTCCAGCGTGCACTTTATTGATAGCAGCCAGTACAGCAGCCATACTCATGGGGAGCAGTGGATTGAAAGAGAATTGCGCAAATATAGCGAGTTGACACAGTTATTGAATTTTGACAAATTTGCTTGTTTTGACAAATGCATTGAGCGCCTTATCTCAAATATTGCGAAGTAATATCAATTCACTGTTTACAATAAGTGTGTAGGAAATATTTAAGCGTCAGTCGGAGAGGAGCGAAGCAAAGAATTCTTATGTGATTGTAAGTAACAAAACTTATTCATTGTAGTACTGCTATGCGTACTGAATCGCGTCACTATCAGCCTGTCAGATGTACTACAATTAGGTACGGCAGTTATAGAGCATCAAAAGCTGTTTAAATATGTCAAATTGTGACATTTCAATCAATATTAGTTGAATTGTGGCAAAGCGAAAGATTAAAAGTAAATATTGCAGCATGCAAGATAAATACAAAATTTCCAACACTGCTATTGTATTCCTTTAAAAAAAGCAGAATATCAGAAAAACTATCAATATCTAGGTTTTTGTCTACAGCACTCACACTGGTTTTTTGTTTATATTTCCCACAAAAAATAAGCCTTATTCCGTCTAGCACCTAAGTGAATTTACTAGACTGAAATGTGGTGGCACCAGCAAGAGAAACACTCAGTGCTAAAAACTAGTATGTCGCTAAGACCAACATCTTTCTAGTTTCGTTATTTAGTTCAAAAGCTCCCCAAGCCTAGTACGTAAAATTGTCAAAAATCAACGGTAAGTGCTAGCTACTTCAAACTTGTACTTTTTATACCCGAGCGCACTTGTGCACAAGGGTATTATAACTTTGTTCACATAACGGTTGTTTGTAACAGGCAAAACGAATCGAGATAGATATAGACAAATGTATACATAAATGATCAGGATGAAAAAAGAAATCGATTAAGCCATGTCTGTCTGTCCGTCCATCCGTCCGTCTGTGCACACGATAACTCGAGTAAAAATTAAGATATCTTAACCAAACTTGGTACGTGTACTTCTTTCGGACGTAGGATGGTATTGAAAATGGGCAAATTCGGACAATAATCACGCCTACCTCTCATATAACGGTAATTCTCAGAAATACGAAAACTGTTATATATTAGTAACTACTGAAGATTATTCACTCAACATTGACATTTACAATGATTTTTAGACGAAAAATAAGAATATTATAAATTTTTGAAAAATGGACGTAGCCACGCCCACTTATGGTTACATGTGTATATCTTGGCAACCGCTGCACCAATTTCTTCCGAACGTGGCACAGTTGTTGGCCTTGGTACAGCATACTAAGAGGCCGAAAATTTTAAAAATCGGACAATACCCACGCCCACATCCCATATAACGGTAATTTAAAGAAATACAAAATCGTCGATAAATCAGTAAATATTAAAGCTAATTTATTCAAAATTGATGCTTGCAACAATTCTTTACCAATAAATACGTTTATGATACAATTTTGGAAAATAGGCGTGGCACCGCCCACTTATGATCATATATATGTATCTATCTCAGTAACCGTTATACCAATTTGTACCAAACTCGGTATGGTTATTGTGCTTGCCACATAAAAGCAAACCGTTGAAAATTATTGAAATCGGAATAAATTACGGAGCTTTTCATATAACGGTAAATTTCGGAAATGCTTGAAACTTCAATATTTCAAAATTTAAGGAAACTACTTTACTCAAAATTGAAGCACCCCGGCTTACCATGTAGCGGTATATTTAATATTTGCGCCGGGTATTTAATGTTCGGCTCCGCCCGAACTTAGATTTTCTTAGTTGTTTATACTAAAATTGAATGAACTACAAAACGACATAGCCAGAATATTTCTAATAAATCTATTTAAAAAGCTCAAAACTTTGATGAAATTTTGTAGATTTTCCTTAGTTTTTGTACAAAGTTTGAAATATTGACTTGCATGGTTTCTATTAGATAACGCCGCACACTTCCATAAAGATTGAATAAACGAAAGGAAAAGAGCCAAATAATGCTATTTTACATACTTTAAAGGTAAATCTTTATCGAATCGACGAAGTCCTTTTTAACTCCCATTTTTTGTATGAAAAACGATACATGCAAGATTGCCAAACCACTTTTAATAAAGATGAACAAGAAAGAAAACGCAGAGGCTACTTATTATTAAAGCATTTTTTTATATATTTCATACCCATTCGCTCTTCAGTCAAATTGCGAGAAAAATGGAAAAAGAGTGTTCATCAAATCGACGAAGATTACCCGTTCAGGGTTAAAAATCTCTTATTTATATTTTCGCCACTAAATGTATTTGAAAATTGCTTCGGTATCCTAATGTCGGGTTCGAATAGTGGCTTTAATACCTGAAATTACCTAAAAGCGCTCTCAGCCAAGATCTGAATCTGCAGATTTGCAACAGCCAAAGGCTTCCATTATCAGTTATGTTTACATTCTCGAAAAAAAATTTATTTTTATATCTACTATAAAATATTTAGGTACACACATTCTATGTACCTCTTATCAGCTACATCACTCTGACTACGTATTAGCTATTGCTTTGAGAAAAATCTCAAATTTCTTATCAAATAAAGAAGTGTAAAATCGTGGAGAAACATATTTTGCGCAGTCATTGAGTAAACAATAATTTGTAGATGCAATTACCGATAAACACGCACACACACAGTCTCATCGCCATGAGTCACTAATTGTTCTACATATGTAAGCAGGTGATTGCGAACAAATACAATTAGGGAATTCACAAGTCCTAAAATTTGTCTACGGGAAATAACGTTTAAAATAGTTTTAAAGGATTTCTAACTATACCGAAATGTTTATAAACTAATCGAATATACATAAATAACTCTTATCATACATAGCGAGTCCCCTAAAACCATTTTAATCGTCTGTTTATATACATAGAAACCTTTTAAGACTTAAGATATTACGACGCTCAACACGCCTTGTGAATCACCTAAATGTCACTTAATTATGCGCAACGACAAAAATCCATTCGTACACATTTTGATTTGTTCGCCGTCGTTTGTTCTCTATTTCGTTATCAGTTTTGAGTTCTAATAACAACAAACCCCACAATGTACGGCGATCACAGTACGCCTTGCACAGCCGGTTTCCCAGTGTCGTGTGTTCGCCATAACAACTCGTTCCCTTGTTCGTTTTTGCTATTCTGTCAGCTAATTCGTTTGCTTGCTTGACCGCTCCGGCAGCTGTTCCCTATTAGTTTGTGCTCAAACGCTCGATAGAGCGCGCGCATTTTCTTGTCGTTTGACTACATATTTTTTGTTGCGCTATTGAAAGAAAAACAAAAAAAGCATAGTTGCAAAAATAATAAAAAAGCAACTTGTGACGGTGCATAAATACATTGCATACAAGCAATAATGGCGTATTTATCGCTTTGGATACCCCTTTACCTCTTCCTTGGTGCCGCAACTCTCCTGTTTGTGTGGTGCCGCAAACGTCTCAACTATTGGGCCGAACGGGGAATTGTTCACGACAAACCGTCGCTACTCTACGGCAGCCTGAGCGGTGTGGGCCGCACTCAAGCTTTACGTGATCCCTTCTACGATTGCTATAATAAATACAAACATGCCGCGCCTTTTGCGGGCTTCCACTTGTCGATGCGGGTCGCGGCTATTATCTT
>NW_023458562.1:27990927-27992374 GCF_013731165.1 Rhagoletis pomonella
TTATCAAAACAAATTCTATGGGACTGAGAAGTATTATTTTCTACTTTTTAGTCCATTTATAAAAGCGTTGTATATTAAAAAGTTTTTTTTATATTATTTATTTTTAAATCGAAATTCTAAAATTATCAATGTAATTATGTTGTTATTAGTAGTCGCCTAAGCATAATGAAAAAGTCATCTTCAATATATGTAGGAAACTGAGTCTAAAACTTGAAACACTTAAAAATTTTGGCACAGATTTTAAAATCTCTCCTCTTCCGTTTTCCTCGCCACAGGCCATTTAAAAGTAAAAATTGAAAAATATTTTAATTTTTTTTTGCTTAATATTTTCTCAAGTCCTTGAGAGCTGAGGATAACTGCGCATTGTGCTAAAAGTTTGTATGGATAATAAAAAATTATAAAAACAAGGGATATGCATATCCACGCAAACCAACTTACGAATTAGATTTAATTAAGTGTAACTGGCAATATATTAGGAATGAAATGGAAAAGTACCAATTTCTTCCAAAAGTCATCTAATGCACCAGCCGCATATGTGAAAACCAAAGTATACCGGGGCGTATGAGTGACAGCAAATTATGTAGAGCATGTGAGTTACAAGCTAGTTGACGCTAGCAGAGACTAGTTAAAAAAAAATACTAGTAAAAATCTCAAAAAATTAACTCAAAACCATTGAGGTTACAAGCTAAAAGAAATAAGATTTGTTTGCTGTGGTAAGGAAGAAAAGGGGTGCGCTCTATGTCCGAAAATATCAGCGTAAAATATAAAGCTCAAATAATAAGAAACGAAAAATATTAGCACAAAATGGCGAATTTATTACTTTGAGGCACACTTTGTGAGCCGAAGTTGTCAACTGAATGCTGCCACTAACAACAGCATCTTCAAGAGGAAGCCTAAGCAAAAGGGCCTAGCACAACTCTAATGCATTCTGCCGGTGGCACCGCGAGCAAATTCAATTATCTGTGCAAATATTATGCAAATAGTAAAATCTTTCGGCTTACGAACGCTTTCGCAAGCACGCGCACACACACGCGCGCTCTCAAATATGCATATGATTCAATGAACTGCCACAAACCACCGCCGCGGCGCACCCTCACCTCTTCAATGCCGCCACCTCCTGCGCTTATCAAATGCAGACATGTCTGCGATTTCAGTTGCGCCAACTATGAGTAAAATATTTAAAGACGCGCAAATCGACGAACGACAAATCGAGGAAGGGCACAAGTTGCGCTGTGTAACAATAACAAGAAATGTAGTAATGGAAATAAGTACGCAATTCAAGGAGATCAGCGCGGGGGCAAAAGGCAGACAAGTAAGGCAGCCTTGAATTTGCTGGAAACGCTTTTCTGTTATTTACTTACACTTATGTACAAGCGATGGCCGTGCTCCAGTAAAGTAGTACCGAATTGGTAGCCAACAAGCGAATGCATTTCAGCGCTTAAATGTA
>NW_023458562.1:27992474-27992732 GCF_013731165.1 Rhagoletis pomonella
AAAAAATGTGAAAAATCGCGGCTCAAGTCTTTTTTCTAGCCCAGAAAATTAATATAAAAATTTGCTCTAGAAAAATGTTTAAGCCTCCAAAAGATAGCTTCAGGCATGCTTTATAGACCCACAATTTTTCGTAAAAATTGTACAAAACCGTTATGAGAAATTCGCGCTTGAAGCTTTTTAGGCAAAAATACAGCGGTCGTGCGACCTTTTGTGCAATCCAAAAATCGCCCAACTGACAGCTTTTCACATTTTTCTGAA
>NW_023458562.1:27992742-28002940 GCF_013731165.1 Rhagoletis pomonella
ATAACAATTTGTTGTAGAAACATTTTTAAGTCTCCAAAAGATAGCTTCAAACAGGCTCTATAGACCCACAATTTTATGTAAAAATTGTATAAAACCGTTATGAGAAATTCGCGCTTGAAGCTTTTTAGACAAAAATACACCGGTCGTACGACCTTTTTTGCAATAATCACCCAACTGACAGCTTTTCACATTTTTCTAAATTTTTGTGCGCAACTTTCAACCATCGGTTAAATTTACTACAGTCAGAAATTTCTTACAGATCAACAATTTTCGGGCACATTTTGCCAAAAATATTTAATACAGATTTTGTAGAAAGTGGAGGCGAAGGATTTTTCCCTTAAAATATTCTGTCCACCTGCGCGAGACTTCAGCTGACGAAAATTCGGTTAGCAACGAAGTAAATAATTAGGAAAAGATATTATATTATTATTATTATTAAGCAGTATTTTATTTGGAAATTATAAAACTCAAATTGTGAAAAATAATTTCAACAAATTTTAGCAGTTTAGAAGAAGTTATATTATTATTATTATTAAGCAGTATTTTATTTGGAAATTATAAAACTCAAATTGTGAAAAATAATTCCAACAAATTTTAGCAGTTTAGAAGAAGTTAATGGTTTAAGTTTTTATTTTTGAAATTCGCCACTTGGATAATATAAGTACATAGATAATTGTGATATGTAAGGACAAAGATATTTGTTTCTGTTGGTGTTTTCCTTAGAGCGAGCTATAACGTATTCAGCAATTCGGTTCCGATTCAAAACGCTTTAGTCGTTTATTCCTTAGCTGGTTGATTTCAAACGGAGTTGCCAGTGTCGCCTGTGTACCTGGAATAAAATAAAGGAAAAAGATAGTTGAAAGAGCTTATTTTCAAGAAGGAGTTAAAATTTGAAGGCATAATAACATAGGCCAACAAAACTAATTTTTTTTGGAAGAAGAAACACCAATAAATATTTCCGAAGGCTTTTGGTGTGGTGAATACGAAACTGGCCGTAGAATTATTATATGACGTCTGGTGTTTGAGCTATCCTAAAATAAATGTGTTTATTTAAGTTAAAAATAAAATTAGTACAATACAAATTGTTTAATTTGTTTTAGAATTTTTTTTTGAGTATGCAGTTTTGCAGGCTATTACATTTTAGTATAATAAAGTTGAAATTTTAAGCTACGGAAAAATTGCGTTGATTTTTAATATTTTTTATGCTCACGGCTTTTTGCACTTTTTTCTTATGGAAGAAAATGCGCAAAACCGTTTTCAAAGAAAATTAAAAAAAAATACGCCAGCTTTGCAATCGCTTTGTTATACTAAAATTTAATGGACTACAAAACTGATAACCAAAAATATTAAAAAAAAATTAAAAATTGTTGTAAATTTGTAATGTACTCGTTTTACTCAACTTCGGTGTAAAAAAAATCATAACTCAAATGGTTGTAGAGTTCACCTCGTAATACTATACTTAAAAATTGCGCAGTACTTAGACCTACCATTGTGGTTTTTCCCATATTTTTTTTTTTTTGAGATGGCATATTTTCAAAAACTATTTTTTTATCAAAAAATTTGTATGTGAAAAATTTTTCAAGAAAATAAATTTTTTAAATATGTATTTTCAAAGAGAATTTTGATGTGTGACTTTTTTCTTTCAAATTTTTTCCTCGCCCCGTTCTCAAAATATGTGGAAAACTCTTAAATCGATTTGTTTTTGTTTTTGTGCTGTAAAGTTTTTAAAAATGTTTTAATCAAGCTCAAATTTCATATTTATTTATTATTTATGTTTGTCCATCTACCCTAAAAATCTGAAACAAATCAAACACATGAAGTGTGAACCCCGTCCATTTTCGTATGGAACGCCCCCTATATAACCAAAATATTCTAAAAATTCAGAATAATAACTTGGAAAATATTATGTTCATTAATAGCTTTAGACGAAGGCAACTAGCGACGAAAAATCAAAGAAATTCCCAGCGAGGGCCTGACTTCTCTACTTGTGTAGTTCATTGTTATCACTTCACAAGTATTATTCTGGAATAGCAGCCGTAGTTAATACGCTTGAAGTAGTTTGGAAAACCACCAGAAACCACGGTTTCTTCGGATATACATCACTTTTCTGCATTTCTGTACCAACATACAGCTTTTCAACTTCAAATATATCTATGTATGTATTAGCCTCTCGTTGTATTAGCTTGAATTAATATTCCTCTATCATCTCATTCATTACCATTTCCGAAATCTTGATCTTAACTGTCCATCACTTAATTGTCCAATGCCCTTTGGCACGTTGCTGCCTTTCAACATTCAAATAATCATATCTGCTCAAGGAGCATATCAAAACTAAATTATCTATGTCCGGTGCATACATATATACACACTTTTGTAAGTACATATTAAAGTAAACATATGTACATATGTATATGTGCATGCATGTATAAATATGCAACTGAGCCCAACAAATCATGCAATCAAATCATGCAAATAATTCAATAATTTCTCTGGGGTGTAATTTTCATGTAGACGTAAAAAAACACGCCAGTCGGTGTTGACATACACACGCACTGAACTCAATCTGCGTATAAATAGGATATGCCAAACGCAGCAGATGCATTTAAACACACATATAGGACGTATACATATGTACTTGTGTATATGGAGGTAGAGAAACTAATCACTCCATTCGTTTTGTTTGGACTTGGCCAGAATCGCTTAGGCGCCAATCATCAAGAAGATGTCTATTAGGGCGGTCCAAAATAAGTAAAGTCGGAATTATAATGTTCTTTTTAAAAAAAACATACCCCTATTTTTTTATTTTAAAATCAAAAAATATTTAGAGGTCGCTGAAATCGCCCAAATTTTTCCATGTATTTTATATAGGAAAAAACATTTTTTGAAAATCAATATTTTTTCGATCGGAAAACTCTGGCTGTCTTCAGGCGACTTCCGATAACAATACTAAATTGTTTATTTAACCATTTTTTAATACTAAAGATTTTTTATTTATGCCCCCATTGCATTTTCTGACATTTAATGGGGGTTTTGGCGAGCCTGTAAAATATAGTTACTATGAAAAAATGGTTAAATAAATAATGGGGTATTATTATTGGGAATGTTCTGAAGATAAACAGAGTTTTCCAATCAAAAAATATTGATTTTCAAAAACTCTATACCATTTCTACGAAAAGTTGTTTTTCCCCATATAAAATGCATGGAAAACTTTGAGCGCTTTGAACGAACTTAAAATATTTTTTGATTTCAAAATAAAAAAATAGCGGTATATTTTTTTCGGTATAGAACAATCCTAGGTGGTGAGAGCATAAAAATTCGGACTTTACTTTTTCACATGCATTTTTGGACCACCCTAATGTATAGGCAATATGTCTGAAGGCAGTCAAATGTGTTATTAACAAATATAAGCACAAACATACATACATATACTTAGATTAATATGCGACTGTCTATCATTGCTTACAACACAGCGAGTGCCTTGAACTGTGAATGTTTGTTATGTTGACTTCACATGTTTGTTTGCGTACGTACGTTTGTATATAGTACCTATGTGCATGTGTCCTAGCACACAAGAGTTTATCTTCGACTTCCCACAGTATAACCAGTATAATTTTTGTATCTTCGAACATGTTATGCTGGCTTTGCTTACATTTGATTTGATTCCTTGCCACGCCAAGTCAAATCTATGATATGTCAGTCATTTTCTCTTTGCACATCCCCCCTTCCCCCCCACCATACCTTCGCCTACAAAGCATCAGTTGCTCCAGCAAATCGCACCGAGTCTCTAATTTCTGCTGCGCGAATTGACGCAAACCAAGTTGAATCGCGATTAAGTCATGTGTGTGATTGTTTGTCTGCATTTGCCACAGCATTAGCTGGCGCTCTTTCCACTTTGGCTTGCATGCTCAAATGCACAATTATATAACTACACTTACTTACATATATGTATGTACATATATGTGCCTTTATTCTCCTCCTGCTCTCTACAAATCCTTATTCGCTTTGTCTACTATGCATGCCGTCTGTCAGCTGTCTATCCGCCATCGTCCTTGTAGCCCTTATGTGCTCTTGCCATATATAGCGTCATGCTGGCGTCCTTGCCAGCAACATTGGCATTCAGCGCATTCGGTTCAATGTGTTTTAACGGTTGTTTTCGCTTCAGCGCAATTTGATGTGTGAATGAATTAAGCTATTGGGCGCGCTGTATGAGGTGGAATATTTCATTTTGCTTTTCGTCTGTGATGATATGTTAAATGTCCTTTGGGTAATATTACATTGTATGGCAATAATGTTACATTACGGCTGCCAGCAGCCAGCCGGCTGTCAATACTGATGGGCATATGAACGATGACATGACATTTTTGGCATGTTTTATCAGTGGTAATTGAAATGCTATACATACATATGTATGTACGAGATAGAAATGTGGAATACGGGAAAGAAAAAGAAAAAGGAAAAATGACAAATATGTATATTTTACCAAAAAATCATACCATAAATAGGCCTTTTGTAGGAAAATCGCTATTTCAAATACTAAAAGTTCACTGAGAAAATATTGTTAAAAACCAGCTTCATCCTCAACGCTCCCCTCAAACTGAGCTCATACAATCGTTTTTTTTCTGTTTTAATAAGACTTACACTTTTTAAAGGTGGACTTACATGCACATCGCTTTAATATAGAAAGGATATCTAAAATTTTTCGTTTATTTACGGAGTAATAACTACTCTTTATAAACTACATACATAGTAGGTCTACCATCGCGAATTTCTTCAAAACAATATTGCTAAATAGCCTCTGAAAGTAATTTAATGTTTTTAAATTCTATTATGTTGTCAGTGAGTAATAATCCAACCTTTGGACAAAGCTGAATTTCGAAAGAAAATCATTAAGGGTTGGTGTTGGTGAAAGCCAAACCCTTGACCTTTTCCAACCACTGCTTCAACTAAAGGATTCCCTTCCCTTTCACGATGACGATACGAAAGATCTTTCCAATGTTCCTTCTTCTGCGATACTTTTCCTTCACATCAATATTGCTAAAGATCCTGTCTTGAATATTGTATCGAATGTACCTAAAGTTTTCTCATTTTTCATAGCCATTGTGGAATTATAAGAGGACGGGCATAATGAGTAATTTCTTCGGAATGCTTTTTGTTGGTCGAGAGTTTAAAGTAGCACTTGTAAGCAAGGTGCATTCGGTTTACGCTTCTTAAAGGATCACTTTAGCCACTCAATGATGAAAAAGCCCTATCTAGAAACCAATTTGGTTTGTGCGTCGTCACTGCCGACTAATCTCGCGGTGGGCTTAAGAGCTCTTACATATGTAGGTATGTACTTTAGGGTGCATACCTCTCCATGTAAAAACAAATCGATACTATATGTTTATCGAAAATATAAAATTTATTATATGTATATTTGAAGAATCCCTAAAATATTTCGGAAAAAAATATTATTACATGAACTGGACCTGTTTAAAAATACTTTTAAAACTCGAGTTTCAAATAATAATAGCTTAGAAATTTTTTTTCTAAAAAATCACCACCGATGATAGAGGAGTTAAAGCTGAAATGATCTGCATAAAAATGTTAAAATTGTATCAACGAATGAAGGTATTTTCAACTCAGTTTAGCTCGCGTAAATCTTAATATTTCTCCGAAATATTTTGGCAGAAGTCTTAAAATGTAATAATTTCGTTGAAATATACCATAAGACTTTTCAGTGTCCATAGCTTCTACACACGCTCAACTTCACCTCAAATAACCCAAAATCCAATGACCTCAAAGCCCTTTCGCAAAATATTGTATACGTTAAGCAAACTCTATCTCATTATATTGGCTATAGTTTAGAAAAATCTCAGAAAATTGGTGTATCCAACGTTCTCTTATGCATCGAATATTTGTATGCACTTGAATAAATGCTTTAAATCTACTATATAACTGTCTACATATCTATTCGCAGCTAAGCAGGCACTGTCAGTCAATCTTGGAAAAACTCACATGTCTCTTCCGCCTCTTCCGCTTCTTCTGCTTCACTGCATACCAATTACACTTTACATTTTTGGTGTTCTCTTTTTTAAAGCTTCCAACTGGTAGCTACTCAAACCTCAGTTGGTTTTTGCTCGCCGGTATACAATTCAATCGACAAGTTGCAAGTAATTTTCAATTTTCAAGCATTTTCGTTGTCGAATTTGCATAAGTGGCGAAAAAATGCAGACGAAAACTAAGTATGTATATGAAAGCAAAAACGCCGCAGGTTTGCATGGGAAAAGCGGTATAGCAGTCATACACAAATGTACAGCACACATGCAAGACTTACATACATATGTACACACAACAATCTGCCGGTTCAATTGCAGTGGCAAGCCCATGACCGCGTTTACATGCCGCTCGCGCGCTTATTTCCGCTTCCGGTTGGCAGCACATTTGCCAGCGCACGAAATCTTCAAGCAACACGAACATGTGGCGCAGGCAAGGCAGTGAAAAAGAAAAAAACACAGAAAATGAAAACAGCCAAAGGCAAAAGCCTCATTGCCTTCCGCAAAGCAGTGACAAAATCGGATTGCGCCACTCGTACACTTTTTACGCCGCATTCGCTGTTTTGCATGTGTTTACCAACGGTTCTACTGCTTTTGTTAGCATACATTTAAGCGCTGAAATGCATTCGCTTGTTGGCTACCAATTCGGTGCTACTTTACTGGAGCACGGCCATCGCTTGTACATAAGTGTAAGTAAATAACAGAAAAGCGTTTCCAGCAAATTCAAGGCTGCCTTACTTGTCTGCCTTTTGCCCCCGCGCTGATCTCCTTGAATTGCGTACTTATTTCCATTACTCCATTTCTTGTTATTGTTACACAGCGCAACTTGTGCCCTTCCTCGATTTGTCGTTCGTCGATTTGCGCGTCTTTAAATATTTTACTCATAGTTGGCGCAACTGAAATCGCAGACATGTCTGCATTTGATAAGCGCAGGAGGTGGCGGCATTGACGAGGTGTGGGTGCGCAGCGGTGGTGGTTTGTGGCAGTTCATTGAATCATATGCATATTTGAGAAAGCGCGTGTGTGTACGTGTGTTTGCGAAAGCGTTTGTAAGCCGTAAGATTTTACTATTTGCATAATATTTGCACAGATAATTGAATTTGCTCGCGGTGCCACCGGCAGAATGCATTAGAGTTGTGCTAGGCCCTTTTGCTTAGGCTTCCTCTTGAAGATGCTGTGCTGTGTTGGTGGCAGCATTCAGTTGACAACTTCGGCTCACAAAGTGTGCCTCAAAGTAATAAATTCGCCATTTTCTGCTAATATTTTTCGTCTCTTATTATTTGAGCTTTATATTTTACGCTGATATTTTCGGACATAGAGCGCACCCCTTTTCTTCCTTACCACAGCAAACAAATCTTATTTCTTTTAGCTTGTAACCTCAATGGTTTTGAGTTCATTTTTTGAGACTTTTACTAGTATTTTTTTTTAAACTAGTCTCTGCTAGCATCAACTGCTTTGTAACTCACATGCTCTGCGTAATTTGCTGTCACTCATACGCCCCGGCATACTTTCGTATACATTCTAAAAAAAAATTTTGTAAATTTCCCAGCTAAAAGGTAGGTTGCTGATTTCCTACCTTATTATTCGCAAAATTACATGCTCGATTATTCAACAGCTTGTTTAAATTTCGGACTTTTTAGAGTGTAATATACCTGCTGCAAGCTACAAAATACACATCTGCTGTATGATTTCACCCGTAGAATTTTATAAAGCCGCTAACAAAATGGATTTTTGCACACAAAAATGTGTAGACGAGAAAAATACATATTCATCGTGTAAATTTACCAAAAATTTTAAAAATAAAGAAAAATTGATTCGATTTATAGTCGCATTTTTAAACAGATTTTTTAGAGAGTAGCATGACTTTTGGAAGAAATTGGTACTTTTCCAATTGATTCCGGATATATTTCCAGTTACACTTAATTAAATCTAATTCATGAGATGGTTTGCGTGAAAATGCATATCCCTCGTTTTTATCATTTTTATTATCCATACAAATTTTTTGCACAATACGCAGTTATCCTCAGCTTTTCAAGGTCTTGAAAAAATCTTAAAAAAAAAAAATTAAAATATTTTTCAATTTTTACTTTACGGAAGAGGAGGGATTTTATAATTATAATCTGTGCCAAAATTTTCAAGTGTTTCAAGTTTTAGACTCGGTTTCCTACATATATTGAAGATGACCTTTTCATTATGCTTAGGCGACTACTAATAACAAGCGCCTAATTATATTGATAATTTTAAAATTTTGATTTAAAAATAACGTATCAAAAATACTTTCTAAAAAGTGCATTTAAAACTACTACTGAAAATTGTTTATTTTTCAACCCAAAGCTGTGTAAATATACGTAAAAGATGTTCAAGATTTGATTTTGAACATGAGATGTTTAAAAAAATATACATCAATATACACAGGAAATATTTAAAGTTGCAACAAGTTTTAAAGGGAAATACATTTTTTTTATTAAGAGTAAAGAGCAAGTGCTCATATTTACTCCGTTATAAATATTTTATGTGTAATTTTGCTCTGCGTGACAAATTTGGTACGTAAAAGTAAACATCCAATGTTTAATTTTATTACACGGTGTGTAATTTTGCACATATTAGGAGAGGAAACTGGTTACCTCTCTATATGTGCGTAAATTTAAACAAAAATTTTTTAGAGTATAGATCCTGTTTAATAATTCAAGGTTTAGATTCTGATTGTACAGAAAAATTATATAGAAATTAGTTCTCAATAGCGCTGCCGCAAAATTTGTCTGGCCATTGCTTTTACTGGCACACCCTCATTCTTTACCCCATCTCCCATTTTGATGGCATTGTCGCACTACTAAGCATATGCATTAGTGACCGGTAGTGTTGCACGTGAAATTTATTCCTGTCTATCCTAGGGATTTTCATAGCAATTGCAACTGTTATTACAAGCGCTTATTATCATACCGCTATTAGCATCTACATACGTGAGCCTCTCAGCTGTAGATAACGCACTCGCGCACATGTATGTAGATCACACACCTACCAATGGAAATATGGGGTTTTCTATGTACATTAGGTGCCCATCAAAAATGTTTTTTTTTTTTTAATTTCTAGATCCTAGCCCAGAATTTTACTCATTTTTATGAGCAATATAATTGCCTATTTTTATTGATTTTTTAAAGGTCATTTAGAAGTCGCGATCTGTCGATTTAGGTCAGAAAATACGATTTTGTCGATTTATGAGTTTTTGAACGACTAGTTTTGATTCGATTTAAAAGGTCGAATATGATCTGAGAAGGGGATATAGGGCCTATATATGGTATATTGCCGGGCTTGGCTTGTGGAGATTTTTTATCTAGTAAATTAAAAAAAACTATAATTCTCTAATTTTTTTTTTTTTTGACCATCGATAATTTCCACAACTTCAAAATATGTAGTGTTATCTAAAATTAAAACTCATAAATCTACAAAATCGTATTTTCTGACCTAAATCGACCTCTAAATGACCTTTAAAAAATCTATAAAAATAAATTAGAGGGTAGGGTCTTGAAATTTTCAACCAAAAAAAAACATTTTCGATGGGCACCCTAATGCACATATGTACATATTTTGCTTGGCGTATTTTACGTCGGTAGCTGTGATGAAAATTATTCAAAATTACCACGCGTACCTTGCACTGGACTCTTTCAGTTGTATACACATAAATAATTACCTCGCCGTTTATGAATTTACAAAAGAGTTTCGCGTATGGGTGTGTATACATACTACACTCATAACATCAACTGTACACTTGTTAATTTTCCCAAGCTTTTCTGCTTCACTACAATACAGACAGTCATGCACTGAAAGTGGTTTTCAACACAAAAGTTTCTACTTTTAAATTTTGCGATTTGTTCTCCTGTCATAAGCCCTAAATTCAAGAGCCAACGGTTTTTATTAAGGATCTTAGCAGTCTATAGAGAATGTAGCAAATATATTTCTAATACATTATCCGGAAAAAGGCCACAAAACGGAAAAAAGTTTCCACTAATAATCTCTTAACACTTCGAAAAAAACATAAAACTCGCAGTATGCACATTTTTAATCGAAAAAAAATATATATACTTTTACTTCTTTGTCCTTTATGACTACCTACTCCTTATAGCACAGCCAGTAGTTATTTAATTAAAATGTAGAATACAATACTTTGC
>NW_023458562.1:28003040-28003127 GCF_013731165.1 Rhagoletis pomonella
GGACATGGACATGGGCACAGATGTAGACAAAAACACAGATAAAGACAAAGACAAAGACAAAGACAAAGACAAAGACAAAGACAAAGA
>NW_023458562.1:28003137-28003340 GCF_013731165.1 Rhagoletis pomonella
AAAGACAAAGACAAAGACAAAGACAAAGACAAAGACAAAGACAAAGACAAAGACAAAGACAAGGACAAGGACAAAGACAAAGACAAAGACAAAGACAAAGACAAAGACAAGGACAAGGACAAGGGAAAGGACAAGGACAAGGACAAGGACAAAGACAAAGACAAAGACAAAGACAAAGACAAAGACAAAGGCAAAGGCAAAAA
>NW_023458562.1:28003350-28007219 GCF_013731165.1 Rhagoletis pomonella
TTTTTAGAAACTTTGTAGCCCAATCAATTTTTATTATAATAAAGTACAAGTTTTAAGTAGCTAGGAATTCCCGTTGATTTTTGGCAATTTTTTTCACGCAGTTTTTTTTTGGAAAATACTTTATATGGAAAAAATGCAAAACACCTTCAACAAAAAAAAATTCTCAAAAATCAATGCGACTTTTGACTAACTCAGAACTTGCATAATTTAATGGGCTGCAAAACTGCACACTCAAAATAATTCGAAAAAATCTGATTAAAAAGTTGAAAATTTGCTGAACTTTCGCGAGTTTTGCACAAAGTTTAGGAATCGTATTTTTATGTTTTTTGTTGTAGAATGAATCATATTTTTATAAAAAATTGCGGAAAAATATTAGAAATTTTTTTTTTGCATATATTGTGAAAAAGCAGCTGTGCCAATACTTTTTGCCGGCAGTGTATGCATGTTCACAACACAAATTTTTCTGAAACGAAACGTTAGCTGAGGAAGGAAAGTGGGTTGGGAAATTAGTAAGCAAATGGAAAATTTAAGGTGGGGGGCGAAAACGTCCGTCTGTAGAAAAACAATTTGTAACAAATACCTGGAATATGTTTAAAATAAACAAATGGGAAGCTACGGTAAACTAAATGACGAAGACTATGAAGAAAAAGCAGAAGTGCGAGGATATTAGTGCTCGAAGAAGAAAAATGTTTAGTAAGCGTACAGGCAAAGCAGGCAAAGGGTTATACACTCACACACTAACAGTCAGAGGTTGTGCACAGCGAACGAAAAGTCAAAGGATATAAATATGTACTTACGTTTGAACGTGTAACGTTAAGTTAAGTGCGCCGCATAAATATTTATGCTAATGCGTTAATGGAAATCCGCTCAACGACAGATACAAATATGTATGCATGCACAAACACACGAAGCTGCTTGTATGAAAGCGAGCGACACGTGTGCATGGAGTAACGGTAAAGAGGGTAAAGAATTTTTAAGTGGTATAGGTTTCAAATCCCAATGGCATGCTATAAGCCATTACCGGCGCGCGTATGACACCTCAAATATGGTAAGATGTGGAGGGAAGGAGCACAAAAATTGTTGTGGAATATATTTGAAGCGGGTGGCATGGCAAGCTGACAGACAGACATATAGCCAGCCGAAATGGAGCACTAAAGCGCAGCCACGCGCGAAAGGTGTAATTTTGCTGGGTAGTTAGTGAAACTGGCAATCAGATCCTTTTTTGTTTTGAGGAATATTTTAAAATACACTTGCTCATCTTCTCAGCTTAGCCTTAGGTTAGGGTAGATGGGTTGGAGAGCCACTAATAGGTGTCTGCGTCTGTGAAATATCAAACAGAATGCAAAATTAATTTTTATTACGCGTCAAAATTGCCAATGTGGTGTGGGGGCAGTGGAGCTTACTGTGATATACACACATACATAAAGGCTGTTTACACATATATATGCGAACATACACATACAAGTGTTTACATAAATATGCGTTATTCGAGTGCGTTGGCATTAATTACAGGTAGCGTTTACGCCAAAGTGAAACTTACACCACCACGTAGCGGTAAAGTTGAATACAAAATGGTTTACTAATTGTTTTGTTGAAATCGTAACTGTCTAATGAAATTCCGTAAAATAAGTAACAGGGAGTTTTATGAATTCAATACCACTAAAGTGAAGTTGAAAAAATCCAACTAGGAGCCGAGCGAAGCATTTGAGCCTTTTTTTCTGGAATACATCGATTTTTGAGGCATACGAGTATGGGTGTATAAAGTTTTCGAGTCTTATTTTGAAGATTTCCAGAGCTAAAAAAGGACATAAAGAAAACGTTTCAAACGTGAAAACTTTGAAAGGAAATTTATCCAATAACCATAGTGTCCTATTTGGAAATTTGTAAATAGAAAAAAAAAAACGATTAGAGGAAACGAAAAAAAAAAAAAACGTAACAAGTCTGAAAAAACACTTAATGAAGCTTTTTTGAAAAAGTTGGACCTCCTAAAAATTTTAGTTGAGGCTCAAGTAAATTATTTTAGTTTTTTTTTTTGCCAAAAAAAGCCAATAGGGCGCTTCAGTGGCTCTGCTTTATTTTCTACTTTTTTTACGTGTATTACCGGCATTTGATATCCCTCGTACACACAACAACTCGCGACAAATTTTCACCAAACTTTTTTCTCAGAAGCGTTAGAATTTTTTTTGACTTCACAGTTTTATAGCCCATTCAATTTTAGACTAACAATGTGCAATTTCAAGTGGCTGAAAATCACGATTGATTTTTTGGAATCTTTTTCGCCGAAGGTGTTGCGGGTTTCTTCCATATAAAAATAAATTTTGATTATTTGTTATATGGAAGCAAAGGCGACAAAAAAAAATTCTAAAAGTCAACGGTAATTTTTGAAACTTGCACATTGCTAGACTAAAATTGCTAGGGCTATAAAACTGCGTACTCAAAAAAATTCAAATATTTCTGAGAAAAAAGTTTGAAATTTAGGTGAAAATTTGTTGATTTTTTTTATAATAATCGATATGGCAATGCTGATGATATGTGCAAATATGTATTCATTAATCGATAGCATCGATATTTCTATATGTAGATATTAAAACAATTAAACATATTTTCGTAAATATCGACTTTTTGGTACATAACTATTGATAAATTTCCGAATTCGTTATCGATTAAACCCTCATGGTCTAGAAACACTTATTATAACTATGATGTTTCATTTTTAATATTTGCAATGTTTTTCAAGCAAAAACTTTTTGAAACTTTTTTGTAAAAATATATATAATATATATTTATATGCTTTAACAAAAACCGTATTCATATACAAAACTTAGAAAAATTCCAAAAATGTTTATCTAAATTTTTTTAAACTTTTTAATCAGAAGTTTTAGAATTTTTTTGGGTATGTATTAAATAGGCTTATAATATTCTAATAAAATAAGCGCAAGTTTTGAGCGGCTGAAAATCTCATTGATTTTTAATAAGTTTTTTTTTGTTGATTGCGGTTTGCACTTTTTTCCATATAAATATAAATTTCTTATGAAAGAATATGCGCAAGACGGTTTACAAAAAAATACAAAAAGTCAACGCCAGTTTTCCTAAATTTCGCTAATTATATAAAAAAATGTAAAAGCCGTTATTTTTTAGGCGCTCAAAACTGGCAATTATTTTACTAAAATTTTATACGCCTGTTAACTGCATACCCAAAAAAATTGTAAAAATTTCTAAAAATTCTGGCTAAAAAGCTCGAAATTTAGAAAAAAAATTGAAGAATTTTCCTAAGTTCTGAATAAAGTTTGAAAGTGTGATTTATCCGGTTTTTGTTAAAGCATGAACCATATTTTTTGTAAAAAAAATATAAAAAAAAATTTTTGCTTGAAAAACATTGTATATATTAAAAACGAAACATCATTCATCCATTTTTGACATTTAAAAATTTAGATATTTTAAATACAAATTGCAATTTAAGGTGTGCGAGGCGTATGTATGCTTGTATCAGCATGTACATATATATGTATGCATGTATAACTGTGCTTATATTTTCAAGCCAAAATTTATTCAACACTTTGCTGTTGGTGAAAGTTAATTAGCCATAATTTAAAGCGAAACAAAGTTTTCGCAGAAATTTTGCCAGCAAAAGTCGGTGCCGTGGGTGTAGCCTCGCTGGCAAAGTTAAGCGCTGCAACATGTAACTGTATACGAAATGTTAATGGTTGCACTGCTACGCTGTTTGTATTTGTTAACTAAAAGTTACACTTGGCATAAAATTTGTTATGATTAAAGCCAAAATTATTCAAAATTTTATGGAAGTAAAGAAAGTTAAGCTTTTATGCAAAGTATTGTATTCTACATTTTAATTAAATAACTACTGGCTGTGC
>NW_023458562.1:28007319-28009013 GCF_013731165.1 Rhagoletis pomonella
GCAAAGTATTGTATTCTACATTTTAATTAAATAACTACTGGCTGTGCATTAAGGAGTAGGTAGTCGTAAAGGACAAAGAAGTAAAAGTATATATTTTTTCGATTAAAAATTTACATACTTCGAGTTTTATGTTTTTTTTCGAAGTGTAAAGAGATTATCAGTAAAAACTTTTTTCCGTTTTGTGGCCTTTTTCCGGATAAAGTATTAGAAATATATTTGCTACATTCTCTATAGACTGTTAAGATCCTTAATAAAAACAGTTGGCTCTTGAATTTTGGAAATTTAGAAGATTTAAAAGTAGAAACTTTTGTGATAAAAACCACTTTCAGTGCATGACTGTCTGTATTGTAGTGAAGCAGAAAAGCTTGGGAAAATTAACAAGTGTACAGTTGATATTATGAGTGTAGTATGTATACACACCCATACGCGAAACTCTTTTGTAAATCCATAAACGGCGAGCTAATTATTTATGTGTATACAACTGAAAGGGTCCAGTGCAAGGTACGCGTGGTAATTTTGGATAATTTTCATTACAGCTACCGACGTAAAATACGCACATCCAATATATGTACATATGTACATTAGGGGGCCCATCGAAAATGTTTTTTTTTTTTTAATTTCAAGACGCTACCCTCTAATTTTATTCATTTTTATGAGCAATATAATTCCCTATTTTTATAGATTTTTTAAAGGTCATTTAGAGGTCGATTTAGGTCAGAAAATACGATTTTATAGATTTATGAGTTTTTGAATGACTAATTTTAGATAGCACTACATATTTTGAAATTGTGGAAATTATCGACGGTCAAAATTAAAAAAAATTTAGATAAACATAGGTTTTTTTAATTTACTCGATAAAAGTCCGAAAAGTCGAATCAAAAATAGTCATTTAAAAACTCATAAATCGACAAAATCGTATTTTCTGACCTAAATCGACAGATCGCGATCTCTAAATGACCTTTAAAAAATCTATAAAAATAGGCCATTATATTGCTCATAAAAATGAATAAAATTAGGGGCTAGGGTCTAGAAGTTTCAAAAAAAAAACATTTTTGATGGGCACCCTAATGTACATAGAAAACCCCATATTTCCCTTGGTAGGTGTGTGATCTATATACATGTGTGCGAGTGCGTTATCTACAGCTGAGAGGCTCACGTATGTAGATGCTAATAACGGTATGATAATAAGCGCTTGTAATAACAGCCATGATTGGAATGTAAGTAGTTTCAATTGCTATGAAAATCCCTAGGATAGACAGGAATAAATTTCACGTGCAACACTACCGGTCACTAATGCATATGCTTAGTAGTGCGACAATGGCATCAAAATGGGAGATTTATGCGGGTAAAGAGTGCGGGTGTGTCAGTAAAAGCAATGGCCAGACCAATTTGGCGGCAGCGCTATTGAGAACTAATTTCTATACGATTTTTCTAAACAAACAGAATCTAAACCTTGAATTATTCAACAGGTTCTACACTCTAAAAATTTTTTGTTTAAGTTTACTCATATAAAGAGAGGTAACCAGTTTCCTCTCCTAATAAGTGCAAAATTACACACCGTGTAATAAAATTAAACACTGGATGTTTACTTTTACATACCAAATTTGTCTCGTACCGCAAAATTACACATAAAATATTTAGACAGAATAGAAAATAATACTTCTCAGTCCCATAGAATTTGTTTTGATAACTTT
>NW_023458562.1:28009113-28027924 GCF_013731165.1 Rhagoletis pomonella
AACCTTAGGATGTATTTGTTTAATATGGGTATCAAATTAAAGCTGTTATGTCAAAAGTATGCGGAAGCAAATAAAAAAAAAATTAAAAAATTCATGAATACCGTTTTAGTGAAAAATAAAATTGAGTAATGCGGACAGTTCTTTAATCTTCTTTAATATAAAAATAAGTAGGGTTTTCCTTCCTGACGCTATAACTCCAGAACGCACGAACCGATTTTCACGGTTTTGCATTCGTTGGAGGTTTATAGCTAGGAAAATTCAGGAAAAATTTCAATAGAAAAGTATATGGTGTGTGAGTATCCCCCACGAAAATAAGTATGTTTCATTTAAAGTAGATGGTGCCATTGTTTAACAGCTATTCATTGTACTTTGCTCAGTTAATTTCATGTGACACTAGCGAATACCCGGCGTGCTTCGCTGCGCCTTAAAAGTAATTTTGTTTTGTTACTCCCTCTCACAACATTTGAAAATATTATTTAATATTGCTGTACATATTTGTATAGTAGGGAGATTTTTTCAAATTATATAAATATACGTTATTTGAATATTGAATCAATACACGTTTGAGGAAAGGGTGCGATAGTAGACTCCAGTTATAAGATTATAAATTAAATTTCCAAGAGAAAGTCGGTTCTTTACATATTTTCTAATTACCTTCGAAAATATATTAACTCAAAAAAAAAATAAACAATGCTTCATAGATCGATTTTTTTAAATCTAACTTCATAAAGTTCTTTAAAAATATTTTGTAAATGAGGCCATAAGAGCTTAGGGGGAGAGTTACAACACAAAAATACATTTAAGGCGCAGCGAAGCACGCCGGGTAATTGCTAGTCAGTAATAAAAGCTGCAGCTGGCTGGCTAAGAAAAGCCTTTTTAAAATTTGAATCATAAATATCGACCCAGTAGATCAGCTGCCTTGCGCTAACAAAAAATGTGGGCTTTAATTTTATATTTAGTATAGATAGGTAATAAAACGCAACGTCTTAGAGCCGTTTGAAACCAAACGAAGTTTTAGAAAAAGTTACCGACTTTCATACGACTTGTTTCGTATTACCTACTGACCCTTTGAACTTTCACGATCCCATTAACATATGTACATCAGGGTGAATCACCAAAAAAAAAATGCAATTATTTCAACGAAATTATTAAATCTATTACATTTTAACTTAACTTAAAATTTTTGAAAACTTCTGCCAAAATATTACGGAATAATATTAAGATTTACGTGATTTGAACAATTTGAAAATAATTTCATCCGTTGATAGAATTTTAACATTTTTATGCAAACCATTTCAGCTCTAAGGTCGGTGGTGATTTTTTAGAAACAGAAAATTCTAAACTGATTTTATTTGTAAGAAACTCGATTTTTAAAAGTATTTTTAAATAGGTCCAGCTCACGTAGATCTTAATATTTTTTTCCGAAATATTTTAGCGGAAGTCTTCAAATATACATATAATAAATTTTATATTTTCGATGTACAGACAGTATCGATTTGTTTTTGCATGGAGAGGTATGCACCCTAAAGTACATACCTACATATGTAAGAGCTCTTAAGCCCAAGATTCAGGAAGGTCACGGCGAAGTTAGTCGGCAGTGACGACGCATAAACCAAATTGGATTCTAGATAGAGCTTTTTCATCACTGAGTTAGCTAAAATGATCCTCTGAGAAGTGAGAACCGTTCACAGTAACGGCCTTTACCCCAAGTCCCCTCTTTAATTTCAGTCGGAATGTGGCCTTCGCCCCAGCACGTCA
This sequence comes from Rhagoletis pomonella, assembly GCF_013731165.1. NCBI lineage: Eukaryota > Metazoa > Arthropoda > Insecta > Diptera > Tephritidae > Rhagoletis > Rhagoletis pomonella. The sequence continues at coordinate 28,010,872 of NW_023458562.1, forward strand.
TTATGGTAGATTCAAAGGGAAAAGTTATAAACGTGCAAAATTACTTTGAGTAGTGGAAATCCAACAAAACCAAATGGGATCTACGCCTGAGGGCTAGTAAACTTTATTACCGAATATTATAACCGAAATTTTAAGTAAGAAATTAGAAGTAGAAATATAATGGTCTTTTCAGTTTTGTAGCCCATTTAATTTAAGTATAAAAAGTATAAGTTAAAAGTAGCTGGGACTTACGGTTGATTTTTGGAATTTTTTTTTTGTTGAAGTTGTTGCTAAATTTCCTCGTAACTATCATCGAACATACTTCCTATGGAATAAAATGACTGGCACTGTCAACAAAAAAAATTGTCAAAAATCAACGGCAAGTCCCAGCTATTTTAAACTTGCACTTTGCGACACTAAAATTGAGTGGGCTGTAAAGCTGCATACTCAAAATCTTTCAAAGAAAGAACTGCATCCGCCATTTTGAATTTTACCATTCTGAAATCGGATTTGTAATTATCGACTCAAAACCCTCTACTTTTGGGATTTCGGAACAAACTATTCTATTATTATTTCGGAGTTGTGAGTGGCTATTTCTATTTGGATGCTCGCATGAACACTGTCAACAATATCAGGCCGGCGATGAAGGAAATTCACCTTGCTTACAAGTGCAACTTTAAACTCTCGACCAACAAAAAGCATTCCGAAGAAATTACTTATCATGCCCACCCTTTTATAAGTTCACAATGGCTATGAAAAATGACACGACTTTAGGGACATTTGATACAACTATTCAGGATCTTTAGCCATATTTCTGTGAAGGAAAAGTATCGCAGAAGAAGGAACATTGGAAAGATCTTTCGCATCGTCATCGTGAAAGGGAAGGGAATCCTCTAGTTGAAGCAGTGGTTGGAAAAGGTCATGGTTTGGCTTTTACCAGCACACTAATCCAGAGCCTCATAACGAAATACCCTAACTAATTTTCTTTCAAAATTCAGCTTTGTCCAAATGTCGGGTCATTACTCATTACCGACATTATAGAATTTAAAAACATTAAATTACTTTCAGTGTTTATTTTGCATTATTGCTTTGAAGAAATTTGCGACGGTAGATCTATTTTGTATGTATGTAGTTTATACAGAGTAGTTATTACTCCGTAAAGAAACAATCATTTTTAGATATCCTTTCTATGTTAAAGCGATGTGCATGTAAGTCCACCTTTAAAAAGTGAAACGATTTTACGAGGGGAGCGTTGAGCATGAAGCTGGTTCTTAACAATATTTTCTCAGTTTGGGGTAAATGTTTTCCAGTGAACTTTTAGTATTTGAAATAGCGGTTTTCCTACAAAAGGCCTATTTATGGTATGATTTTTTGGTAAAATATACATATTTGTCATTTTTCCTTTTTCTTTTTCTTTCCCGTATTCCACATTTCTATCTCGTACATACATATGTATGTATAGCATTTCAATTACCACTGATAAAACATGCCAAAAATGTCATGTCATCGTTCATATGCCCATCAGTATTGACAGCCGGCTGGCTGCTGGCAGCCGTAATGTAACATTATTGCCATACAATGTAATATTACCCAAAGGACATTTAACATATCATCACAGACGAAAAGCAAAATGAAATATTCCACCTCATACAGCGCGCCCAATAGCTGAATTCATTCACACATCAAATTGCGCTGAAGCGAAAACAACCGTTAAAACACATTGAACCGAATGCGCTGAATGTCAATGTTGCTGGCAAGGACGCCAGCATGACGCTATATATGGCAAGAGCACATAAGGACTACAAGGACGATGGCGGATAGACAGCTGACAGACGGCATGCATAGTAGACGAAGCGAATAAGGATTTGGAGAGAGCAGGAGGAGCGCTAAAGGCACATATGTAGATACATATATGTAAGTAAGTGTAGTTATATAATTGTGCATTTGAGCATGCAAGCCAAAGTGGAAAGAGCGCCAGCTAATGCTGTGGCAAATGCAGACAAACAATCACACACATGACTTAATCGCGATTCAACTTGGTTTGCGTCAATTCGCGCAGCAGAAATTAGAGACTCGGTGCGATTTGCTGGAGCAACTGATGCTTTGTAGGCGAAGGTCTGGTGGGGGGGAAGGGGGGATGTGCAAAGAGAAAATGACTGACATATCATAGATTTGACTTGGCGTGGCAAGGAATCAAATCAAATGTAAGCAAAGCCAGCATAACATGTTCGAAGATACAGAAATTATACTGGTTATACTGTGGGAAGTCGAAGATAAACTCTTGTGTGCTAGGACACATGCACATAGGTACTATATACAAACGTACGTACGCAAACAAACATTTGAAGTCACCATAACAAACATTCACAGTTCAAGGCACGCGCTGTGTTGTAAGCAATGATAGACAGTCGCATATTAATCTAAGTATATGTATGTATGTTTGTGTTTATATTTGTTAATAACACATTTGACTGCCTTCAAACATATTGCCTATATATTAGGGTGGTCCAAAAATGCATGTAAAAAAAAGTAAAGTCCGAATTTTTATGCTCTCACCACCTAGGATTGTTCTATACCGAAAAAAATATACCGCTATTTTTTTATTTTGAAATCAAAATATATTTTGAGGTCGCTCAAAGCGCTCAAAGTTTTCCATGCATTTTATATGGGGAAAAAACAACTTTTCGGTGAAATGGTATAGAATTTTTGAAAATCAATATTTTTTGATCGGAAAACTCTGTTTATCTTCAGAACATTCCCAATAATAATACCCCATTATTTATTTAACCATTTTTTCATAGTAACTATATTTTACAGGCTCGCCAAAACCCCCATTAAATGTCAGAAAATGCAATGAGGGCATAAATAAAAAATCTTTAGTATTAAAAAATGGTTAAATAAACAATTTAGTATTGTTAACGGAAGTCGCCTGAAGACAGCCAGAGTTTTCCGATCGAAAAAATATTGATTTTCAAAAAATGTTTTTTCCAATATAAAATACATGGAAAATTTTGGGCGATTTCAGCGACCTCTAAATATTTTTTGATTTTAAAATAAAAAAATAGGGGTATATTTTTTTTAAAAAGAACATTATAATTCCGACTTTACTTATTTTGGACCGCCCTAATAGACATCTTCTTGATGATTGGCGCCTAAGCGATTCTGGCCAAGTCCAAACAAAACGAATGGAGCGATTAGTTTCTCTACCCCCACAGACACAAGTACATACGTCCTATATATGTGTGCGAATGCATCTGCTGCGTTTGGCATATCCTATTTATACGCAGATTGAGTTCAGTGCGTGTGTATGTCAACACCGACTGGCGTGTTTTTTTACGTCTACATGAAAATTACACCCCAGAGAAATTATTGAATTATTTGCATGATTTGATTGCATGATTTGTTGGGCTCAGTTGCATATTTATACATGCATGCACATATACATATGTACATATGTTTACTTTGATATGTACTTACAAAAGTGTGTATATATGTACGTACCGGACATAGATAATTTAGTTTTGATATGCTCCTTGAGCAGATATGATTATTTGAATGTTGAAAGGCAGCAACGTGCCAAAGGGCATTGGACAATTAAGTGATGGGCAGTTAAGATCAAGATTTCGGAAATGGTAATGAATGAGATGATAGAGGAATATTAATTCAAGCTAATACAACAAGAGGCTAATACATACATATATTTGAAGTTGAAAAGCTGTATGTTGGTACAGAAACGCAGAAAAGTGATGTATATCCGAAGAAACGGATTAGTGCGTACCGAGACTTGCTCCGTTTGGGTTATTCTTTACACACATCCCTCTGTTTGGTGAATATGATCTATTTAGGAACGATTTTTTGTCATAAGATAAATAAGTTTCCACGGTGTGCCATCTACCCTGCCTTAAGTGTCAAGAACTAACAGCTAGGAAAGCTAATGCTTTGATCGAAACTATTCATAATAAGCCTGCACTCTCTCTCTCTCTCCCTGTCAGCTTAATTTAGGCCACCGCGCACAGTGGCATTGTAGGACAGTGCATGTATGGCTGACTAATTGGCTATGCAAGGCGCCCTAGAGGACAACGCTCTTGACACCGAGGGTATAGGAATTACTGTGACAACCTACAAACTTCCCCTGCATAGAAGAGATTATGCGGATAGTCGACAGAGATCGGTTAAAGTAGCTCCTTCAGCAGGCTAAGCAGAAGCTCTTGGTTCTTATAGGAGTCATCCATTACGGCACTGTCCATACTCAAACCATGCTGTGCAACTTAATATCGTTTCGAACTCCTATTGACGTAGATATTTGGAGGATGGAGAGATGAAATAGTCTCAGCTTTTCTTTCTCAGCTGCCTTACAGCAACAAATTACACTAGAGAATAATAATGTTTAACCAAATAACCTGATAACATTCAGGTGTTAATAGCTCTAATGTTTATCAAGTAAACTTTTTTTTTGTAATTTTTTATAAAAATATTTTTCAAACCAATATAAATCAAAGCTAAAAACTTTATACAAAATTAAGAAATATTCAAAAAATTTCATTGGCATTTTTTCTAAGTTTTTATTCTGAATTTTTAGGCTATTTTGGTTATATAGGGGGCGTTCCATACCAAAATGGACAGGGTTCACACTTCATGTGTTTGATTTGTTTCAAATTTTTAGGGTAGATGGACAAACATAATTAATAAATAAATATAAAATTTGAGCTTGATTAATACATTTTTAAAAACTTTACAGCACAAAAACAAAAACAAATCGATTTAATAGTTTTCCAAATATCTCGAGAACGGGGCAAGGAAAAAATTTTAAAGAAAAAAATCACAATACAAACATCAAAATTCTCTTTGAAAAGACATATTAAAAAAAAATTTTTTCTTGAAAAATTTTTCACATACAATTTTTTGATCAAAAAATTAATTTGTGAATATATGGCAACCCAAAAAATAAATAAAAAAACACAATGGTAGCGCTGACTATTGCGCAATTTTTAAGTATAGTATTATGGGGTGAACTCTACAACAATTTGAGTTATGATTTTATTTTTACACCGAAGTAAAAACATTTTTTTAATTTGTTTTATAATTTTTTTTATTATGCCAAACTGGCGTTAATATTTTTTTAATTTTCTTTAAACGGTTTTGCGCATTTTCTTCCATAAGAAAAAACTGCAAAAAGCCGTCAGCATAAAAAATATTAAAATTCAAGACAATTTTACAGTAGCTAAAACTTCCACTTTATCATACTAAAATTTAATGGGGTGCAAAGCTGCATACTCAAACAAATTAAAAAAAAAAAAATAAACAATTTGTAAATTTGTAATGTACTCATTTTTCTCAACTTAAATATACACATATAGTTTAGGATAGCTCAAAAACCTGACGTGATATAATAATTCTACGGCCAGTCGCGTATTCACCGCACCAAAAGCCTTCGGAAATATTCATTGGTGTTTCTGCTTCCAAAAGAAGCTTAATTTTGTTGGCCTGTGTTATTATGCTTTCAAATTGTAACTCTCTTCTTGAAAATAAGCTCTTTCAACTTTCTTTTTCTTTTATTTTATTCCAGGTACACAGGCGATACAGGCAACTGCGCTTGAAACCAACCAGCTAAGGAATCGGAACCGAATTGCTGAATACGTTATAGCTCCCCCTAAGGAAAACCCAAAGAGGAACAAATATCTTTGTCCTTACATATCACAATTATCTATGTACTTATATTATCCAAGTGTCGAATTTCAAAAATAAAAACTTAAACCGCTAACTTCTTTACTAAAAAATTGCTGGAATTATTTTCCACAATTTTAGTTTTATAGTTTTCAAATAAATTACTGTTTTATAATAACAATAATCTACCATCTTTTTCTACTTATTTAATTCGGTGGTAACTGAATTTTTTTCAGGTGAAGGCTCGCGCAAGTGGACAGAATATCCTAAGAGAAAAAATCCTTCGCCTCCACTTGCTGCTAAATTTTGCTCGTCTGGTAGAAATGCCACATGTGGGAAGTAAACTGAATTTTCCTGAAACGGCCGATCGCCGGATGCGGATATCTTCTGAAAACCTAAAAATCTTTCTACAGCAAATTTTTACATCAATTTTTTGGGCTGAAAGAAAGACTTCGGGCGCGATTTTTCACATTTTTTTCTATAAAATCTGTATTAAATACTTTTTACAAAATGTGCCTTAAAATTGTTGATCTGGAAGAAATTTCTGACTGTTGTAAATTCAAGTGATGGTTGAAAGTTGCGCACAAAAATTTGAAAAACTGAGAGTTGGGCGATTTTTCGATTACAAAAAAGGTCGTACGACCGGTGTATTTTTGTCTAAACAGCTTCAAGCGCGAATTTCTCATAACGGTTTTGTACAATTTTTACAAAAAATTGTGGGTCTCTAGAGCATGCCTAAAGCTATCTTTTGGAGGCCTAAAAATGTTTCTACAGCAAATTTTTATATACATTTTTTGGGCTGAAAAAAAGACTTGAGGCGCGATTTTTCCCATTTTTTTCTATAAAATCTGTATTAAATACTTTTTACAAAATGTGCATGAAAATTGTTGATCTGGAAGAAATTTCTGACTGTAGTAAATTCAACCGATGGTTAAAAGTTGCGCACGAAAATTCAGAAAAATGTGAAAAGCTGACAGTTGGGCGTTTTTTCGATTCCAAAAAAGGTCGTACGACCGGTGTATTTTTGTCTAAAAAGCTTCAAGCTCGAATTTCTCATAATGGTTTTGTACAATTTTTACAAAAAAATGTGGGTCTATAGAGGATGCCTGAAGCTATCTTTTGGAGACTTAAAAATTTTTCTAGAGCAAATTTTTATATAAATTTTTTGGGCTGAAAAAAAGACTTGAGGCGCGATTCTTCCCATTTGTTTCTATAAAATCTGTATTAAATACTTTTTACAAAAAGTTGCGCACGAAAATTCAGAAAAATGTGAAAAGCTGACAGTTGGGCGTTTTTTCGATTGCAAAAAAGGTCGTACGACCGGTGTATTTTTGTCTAAAAAGCTTTAAGCGCGAATTTCTCATAATGGTTTTGTACAATTTTTACAAAAAAATTGTGGGTCTATAGAGCATACTTGAAGCAATCTTTTGGAGACTTAAACATTTTTCTAGAGCAAATTTTTATATAAATTTTTTTGGCTGAAAAAAAGACTTGAGGCACGATTTTTCACATTTTTTTCTATAAAATCTGTATTAAATATTTTTTACAAAATCTGCCTTAAAATTGTTGATCTGGAAGAAATTTCTGACTGTAGTAAATTCAACCGATGGTTGAAAGTTGCGCACAAAAATTCAGAAAAATTTGAAAATTGAGTCCTGGCTGCTGGCTGTTTAATCAATGTTGAATGTTTAATGCATGTTTAACCAGATAACCTGATAACCATTCAGGTGTTAATACCTCAAATGTTTTTTTGTTATTTTTTTATAAAAATATTAGCTGTACCCTGCTACGCTTTGCTGTGGCACATTCCTGTTACATGGATGATAAATGATTAACGAAGCAAAACATGCGTTTCAGAGAAGTTTGATTTTGCAGTATTTGTATGTAGGTATGCAATATTTTTCATTTTTCCACTCTCTACGTAGATATCGAGGCTAAATGGTTTGTCGGCACGTAACATAGATTTGTCGGCATCTAAACCTAAACCATACTTTTCCAAAGGTTGACCTAGAGCATTACTGATTGTGATTCCGAATGCCAATCGAATTGGGATTTGCCATCTTTTAAATTGAAATAGTGTACCGGTCGAAATCATGGGAATTCTTCACCTTTGAAAGGCCACGTTAAAATCTTTGCTTTCACTACGCTGTCCATCCATTTCTTAACTGCGAGTCGCTTGCCGTTGCAAAGTTTTGGCTGATTAATATTCCGCAACATGATAAGTGCCACACCTATTGCAATTTCAGTATGTTGGGTAATCCCTGGAAGATCAATTGAGTTCAAAAATTCCGTTGGAATGGTGTTAATCGACGTACATATACAATACATATTATTTCATCACCTCGAACGCTGGATTGAAAAACATTATTGAGTTGATAGACATGCTTATTCTACGTGGCAAGAATTGCTCATTCTCTGAGCCAATCGTGATTCCTATATTTAATTTGAATATCCGGATTTGAATATCCGATGCTTCTAAGTTACAAAAATTTTCAGGCAATAAAATTCGTCCTAATCTCTCATTGACTGGCAGCTTTCCGTTCCCTGTGTTCAGTAATTGTCGCGAGAATACCTAGGCTAATTAATCGCTTTGTAGTTAGACGCCTATATTCGTAGTCAACTGCAATGTATGTATGTTCATCTTGCCACAATGTTGAATATTTCAGGCAAGCAAGCGGACGAGCGCTGGTGTAAATCAAGAAATTACAGGCAATGTGTGCAGCGAGCAACACCAATGCATTCCCGAATGGTTGAACATTTCTACGCAGCATGGGCATGATGAGTGATTTATAGAGTGTGGTTTTTGTAAGTCCAGAGAGAACTTTACTCCCGAATTGCCTACTTAGTCCAAAGTAGCAATTGTTCGCTAAAGTAATGCGGCATTGGATTTCGATGCCGACATTATTATCGGTGTTATGCTGGTTCCTAACTAAACGAAATTGTCTACTTTCTCGAAATTACAACAACTGGCAACAGTGACGTGGGTGCCATGCGCTACAAATTAAACGTCCTTGTAAAAAATTGTTATTTTAACATTTGTAATATGCGATTATAAATACCCTTCTGTTCACGCTTTAATTTGTGAGTGTTTGATTGGGCAGATCAATAATCAGATAATAATTATAATCATAGTCTTCATAATATTATCCAACGTTATTAAATTGTTCTCGTTGATTTTTGGAAACAACTTTCTAAAAAACTCGAAGCAGCTCATCTAATTTAGCAAAAAAGATTCTGGAAAATGTGGGTATTGTTAGGTAGATGTGTATTTCACTAAGGCAGATTCTTAGATATTTGAAAGTCGGAATAACTCAACGATAAAGCAGACACATTCTCTTTACTCGCAATATAGTACGTAGTAGGCTATGGCGACCTGAAGTGAAATTTTTTATGATTAAAAGTTAACTATTTTATAATGTTAGGGAATGGTGACAACAATTGTATGCTTTCGTTAGGTATGGTTTTTATTATTTTTATACCTCTCTACCACTATAACGCTCCCATACAACTGATTGTTCAGACATGAGATTTATGCGGCTAGGAACATGAAATTTTGCAAAAATTCCACCCAATATAAACAGAATACTTACAGTGAAACTTGCAAATATCGGGCCACTATAACCTATAGCTCCCATACAGCTGATTGTTCAGATATATGATTTTTTGTTATAACTCCTACATTTATGCAGCTGAGAGCATGAAATTTCGCAATATTTCCACTCGTTATGAAAGGAATACTTACAGTAAAAATGGCGAGGATAGGACCGCTATAACCTATAGCCTCCATACAACTGATTGTTCAGATATGTGATTCTTTGTTATAACTTCTCCATTTATGCAGCTTCTTCTTCTTTATTTATGCAGCTAGAAACATTATCAACAGAAAGTTTACAGTAAAATAAAAAAAATATCGGATCAATATAACCTATTTATTGCCTCCATACAACTAATTGTTCAGATATGGGGTTTGAATGCAAAACTCCTATATTTGGACAGCTAAAACCGATAAATTTTGTAAGCTTTTTTATAAATAATAATACAAATTCTACTGAGAAAATCGACAAAATCTATGCTGTATAAGCTTTATATCCTTTACCACTGATTGTTCAGATACCAGTTTTTGCGATATATCTCCTTTATGTAGGAAGCTAAACTCATTAAATTGTGTTACCGATTTTCATACTAATAACACAGCAGTGAAAATCACTTAGATTGGTGCTATATAAGGTATATCTTCCATACCTCTAATTGTTTAGATATCATTTTTTATATATGTAACTCCTCTATCTATGTATGCCGTGAATATATACAGTTTTTCAAATTCAGTAATCTGTTAAAGTAAAATTTTCAGATATTCATGAAAGGTATGAGGCCTTCGGCATAGCCGAAGTCAGCACTGCTCTTACTTGTTTAATTTGTAGCAGTCGTTTTTTTTATTATTTTTTCATTGCGAAATTTGTATACCAACTTTTCGTTGATAATATGATCACTTCGTTCGATAAGATTTTGTAAGTTCTTTCTTCATTTTAACTGTACGGTAGTGGAAACATAAAAAAAATCTCTAGTAAAGCTTTCCCTAACACTCTTCGTTTGGAACCAATTATTTAATATTTCATTTAGTTCCAATATTTGCAGTCTTTACTTTATATAGGTAGGGCATAATCTTGATATTTTAACATTTCATTTATTTTACCAATTTCATTGAGTTAAATTTTCAAACAGTTGGCCCTCCGGAAACATATTTTCGACTGTAGGTCTTTGAAAAACTCTTTAGTTTGATACCCGTATTGCAGTATTTCATTTGTTTAATCAATTAAACAGAGTTAAAACTTTCAAATAGGTGGCAACCCTCCTCAAAAGTATTTCCAAAAGGTTTTCTTTCTTAATCCTCTTTAATTTGCATATATAAATTAAATTGAGTTAAATTTTCAAACAGGTGAAAACCCTCCTCAAACATATTTTTGGCTGTAAGCCTTCTTAAAACTGTAGAATTTTTTACCCAAATTGCAGTATTTCATTTATATTATCAATTTAACTGAGCTTAAATTTTCAAAGAGGTTTCCAGCAGTTATCTTTCTTAAACCTCTTTAATATAATATCTATACTGTAATATATCATTTAGCTTATCAATTAAATTGCGCAAATTTTTTTTTTAAATATTTACGGCTATAAGCCTTCTTAAAACTCTTTAGATTGACACCCACATGGCAATATTTCATTTATTTATCAATTTGAGTGAGTTAAAAATTTCAAATAGGTGGAAACTCCCCTCACAAATATTGCCAACAGTTATCTTTCTTAAACCTCTTTAATTTGATAATTTTAATTTATCAATATAATTGGGTTCAAAAATTTTCAAATATTTAATATTGCGCAATACTAAGAGCTACCATTGTGATTTTTTTTCAAATTTTTTTGAGATGGCATATTTTCAAAAATTAATTTTTCTATCAAAAATATTGTATGTGAAAAATTTTTCAGGAAAAAAAATGTTTAAAATATTTATTTTCATAGAGAATTTTGATATGTGTAGGTGCGATTTTTTTCAAATTTTTTTCTCGCCCCGTTGTCGAAATGTTTGGAAAACTATTAAATCGATTTATTTTTGTTTTTGTGCTGTAGAGTTTTTAAAAATGTATTAATCAAGCTCAAATTTCATATTTATTTATTATTTATGTTTGTCGTCCATCTACCCTAGAAATTTTAAACAAATCAAACACATGAAGTGTGAACCCCGTCCATTTTGGTATGGAACGCCGGGTAGAAATTATTTGGAGAAAATTTTTTGAAATTTTCTAAATTTTGTATAAAGTTTGAAACATCGATGATTTTTTTTTGAACGAATTTCCATCATACCTTGTCAAGTATGGTTATACATATAGTATGTAATACTCCTATATTGGCAGTAAGAGCTAGTACCGTCCGAAAACATTACAGTACAGATATATCAATAAACACGTACGAAAGAAAAGGAACACATAAGTTTATAAATAAACATGTACACAAAACATACCCAAAAACGGTACACAATACATTCACAAAAACGGTACTAGACTGTCTCGCTTTGATTTCGGAATATTGAGAAGTTAGCTTACTGCATATTTTATTAGATATATGCCCTAAGTCCTATTTTTTCTTAAAAAAAAAATACTCCTAAAGCGCAAAAAAGTGCGTACGGCACTCAATTGCCGGTCTGAAAAAAATGTAATGAAATAAACAAATTTCACGCAAAAAAATTTATTAGCCAGATACTGTAAACATAGGGAAAGGTCTAAATGAATTTTTTTTTGGATACTCGTATCTGAGTATTTTTTCATGCTTACCTTGAATCAATGCGATTGAGTCGGTCCAAACGATTCAAACGTAATTCACGTAAATGGAATAGATTCAGGAAAGCTACGGCGGGTAACTGGCTGAAACGATTGCCGCTTAACGACAAGTATGTGAGATTGGATAACTTCGAGATTTGCTGTGTAGGCACCATCTGAAAAGATAAAAAATAAGATTTTACTAAAGTTTGGACAAAATTTATTATTTTTTTTTATTGCTTGATAAATTAAAGACTAGCTAGTTTCATTTTATAAAAACTAAAATTTCCTTTAGCCAGTTTGAAGCTTATGTAAAGAAATGTCAAAAGCGCAACCTGGCTCTCATATGTACTCAATCAGCGAAATGCATAATAATTAGGTAAATATTGATTTTATTTGCATAACATGGCCACAACTTGATTGCAGACTAATCGAGAGGTAAACTTGCAGTTGGCAGCTGATTTATGGTAATTTTTTATTGAAAAAACAGCAAAGTATGAGTGTGTAAAGATCAACTAAAGAGGAGGGCAAAATATAAATACGTAGAAGTGCAAGAGAATAGTTTCAGTGCACGTACATACATACATGAGCACAAATCCATACAAGTCTACATATTTTCATAAGTAATAAAGGTAATTACTTTCATACCGAGTATTTGCATATGCATTATCAACTAGGTATATACATATGCTAATATGTATAAGAAACTATTGCATCAAAGTAAGTGCAAGGTAAGCAATATGCAATTATTTGATTGATTGAAATGGAAATTCATGTTTGCTTAGTGCGCATGGGAGTGACACAAGGAAGATGCTCAAGAAATCGATGAAAGGGAGGATGACGAATCTTTATAGTCAATGCATTTGCTTTGCAAGCACTTACATATGTAAATATGTATGATAAATTCACTTAAATATAGGTTACGCATACTTTCAGAAATATGTAAATAGAATTTGAAATTAAAAAAGATGAGAGACGAAATGTAAGAGAAATAGAGCAGCTGATGCTCGAATTGCGAGACGCATATGATTGGTAAAATGAATTACACCAATCGTTAGTCAGAATTAATTTTATACAGTGGGGAGCAGAAATGTGTACATGGCGAGTTTTATTACAAATTTTCAAGGTTTTTAAAGTAAAATTTTTTTTGTTATTTTTTCTTAAAATCATGGTGCATGCTTTAACCAAAGCCTTAGAAATCAAACTTTTAGACAGAGATCAGGAAATTTAACAAAATTTCATTAAAATTTTGAGCTTTTTAATATTTTAAGAATATTTTTATTTTTTGCTGACGGCTTTTTCTGAGGGTTTTTTTCATATAACAAGCGCAATTTACAAAACTCGCGTTGATTTTTTTCTTCTTTTCAAAAGGTCTTGCATATTTTCGTCCATAAGAAATTCATAAAAAGCTCAAAATTTCAATGAAAATTTGTTAAACTTTTCAAAGCTCTGCATAAAGTTAAATTTATATGGTTTTAGGTAAAGCCTATACATGAAGAAATAACAAAAAATGTTTGCAAATATTTCACAATAATCATCATGTACTCATTTCTGCTCTCCACTATAAGTATGCAAGGTATAAAAAAATTGATAATTACTGGGATAAGTCGTCTCAACATTGCATATAAGGTTATATCGAGAAAACCATGCGAATGATTGAACGCAGCTAAATGGATCGGCGTTAATTTACCACTTTTTCCACAGCACAATGGAAGCTGTCAATGCCGGCTTCAGCGCCAGAGCCATGAGCGGAGCATTTCCAGTTTACAAAAGGAAGTTAAAAGGTTGGGCTAGCACTGAACGAGGACCTTATAAATTACCAGTCTAAAGATAAGAAGCAAAGAAAAGCTGTAGCCCACAGGTGCTACTTTAGACTCGGAAGGAGATTGAATAGCAGAGGCCCTCTCGACGAATAAAAATCAGGCTCAAATCTCTCTAATAAAGATGAGAGGGCTTTGGGTGCTTTCGAGAGAGCCATTCTACACCCTATTCGCATGTCCAAGGAGTAGCGAAACAAGATGCAATGAATGACAACGTTTGGGATAGCTTGCACATGTCGAGAGCATGGATGATGATACTCCGCCAAAAATTTATTTACACAATGTAAGGACCAAGTGCAGAAGGACCTTCTGAGCAACTGGCGGGACTGTGTAAAATATATCGGAAATTGGTAAATTTGTGTTTGCCTCGGCCCAATTTGAATAACTGTTGTAGTACCAAATCAGAGGAAAAAAAGAGTTGTAAGTAGAAGAAGAAAAATAAAATTAAAAGATTTTTACAAACAGGAATCGTAATTTTTATATCGCCTAGCTTTAGATATAATGCGCATGAATGTATGTATGACCGATTGGATCATAATTTTTATTTACTTGGGTTAAAATGGCGAAAACTTACAGAATGCAAAAAATTATTTTTCACTTAAATTGGTGGTGAAACCGAAAGTAAGTTTTGTTAGCAATCTCTTACATAATAAAAATTCTGATTCACCTTCAATTCTTTCGCACTCAAAATGGAGTCGTCTATGATTTTTATAATTAAAAGATTATTCATTTCTGCAGTTACTATTTCGAATTAAATAGACAACTGCTTTTTGTACAATATAACTTCTTAATAAGTTTACATTTTTATTTATAAATTTTAGCATAAGCTCCAACATAATAAGCATGCACAAATGAAATGTAATATAAGCAAGCGCTTGCATCTTTGCATGAATACATATGTAGGTAAATGTGAACTGTTTGTATAAAAACCACTGCCATAAAAGAAAAATATGTATACCTGTAGGCTCGTAAAAGAAACAGTAATAAATAGAACAGCCCAGAATTGCTTTGAGTTAAATGAATATGTATACATATTTATAAAGAAGTCGATTTTACACCGCCTTATTATGAGCAAACCACAAAGTAGTGGGATACTTTAGTTCCAAAATTCTCAAAACAAAGTAGATAACGGAAATCAAAAAAGAGCAAATTCGTAAGGCGAATGAAATACCAAATATTACTTGCGATGGCGCTATGAGTGTATTGTTGGGCTACTAATACAAAATGAACTGTACTTTATACCCTGCTGCAGAAGGTTTATTGCATATACATAAATACTTATGCGAGTATTAACTACATAAAAGCGCTGGCATACAAGTAAGCGAGCAGAATAATAGTCAAAAGGCGTTGAAGTGCACAGTACGAAGCTTTGAAATTTAAACTTTTTTTATTGCTTTAGACGCACACAGAGCACTATTCAAAATAGAGCATCAGCCGCTGAAATGGTGCGGAAGAATTCTAGCAAAAATATTTATTTTAGTTGTACTAAGAACTAATATAAATATTTATGTTGATAGAATAACAAAATATTTACTGCTGCAAATAGGTTAAAGTGCTGGTCAAAAGGCAGATAAGCAGTGTAATACAGAGTGAAAATCCGAATTATAAAATAGGAAAAGGCAAGCTAACTGAAAAGTGGCGTAGAAATAGCGCACGTAGAGCGGAAGTTAGTGTTGTGTTTTTTGTTGCATTTAAGCATGAAAAGGAAGCTACGGGTGTTTGCTATCTTTGTATTTTTATAAAATTTTCGTGTTCTATTTTACATACTTCCCAAAAAAAAAAGGTTACCTTTGGTTTACTAATAGCTTAATAATAAACTTAATTTTATTAGCAGGAGCTCTATGAGTAGTATGTGTTTAAAGTAGAGTTTAAATAAGACATGTATGTGTGTACACGCCCGCAAAGATACTGTTTGAATTGAGACCTAGTATAGACCGATTGAGAAATATGTAGATTAAACTGTACTCTTAGCTAAAGAGTTTCTAGAGCCCTGATTTTCGTCGCCTAATTTATCATTATTTTACTAGAATGCGTACTGGTGGCAGAATTATTAGACCCGCTTTATTTTTACCTATTTTGGCTATATTTATTTGGTTTATTTAATGTTAGATATTTAGTGTAAAAGTGTACATACATCCACATTTCAAACTTTGAAAAAAAAGTTACCAAAACTTTAACAAAGTTTTACCAAAATTTCCGATTTTTAATTCAGAATTTTTAGAATGTTTTCTTGTATAAAATTTTATAGCCTATTCATCTTAAAGTGCAAGTTTTATGTGGTTAAAAATTACCGTTCATTTTTAATATTAATTTTTTGCTCATGGTGTCACAAATTTTTATCGGTGTAAAGTATGTTGAAAATCTTTTTATATGGAAGATAATGCCCAGCACAACAGAAAAAATGTACTATTGTACTAAAATTGAATGGGCTATAAAACTGCATACCCAAAAGTTTTTTTTTTAAACTCTGAACAATAAGTTTGAAAGTTTGGTTAAAATTTGTGGAATTTTTATAATTTTTGTGCAAAGTTTGAAACGTAAATTTATATAGTGTTTGTTGTATAACTAGCTAAGATTTTATAAAAAAATATTAAACATTAAATAAACATAAGAAGTATAGTCAAAGCAACCCGTATACGTATGTATGTAAGTATGTAGCTGAAAATGTAAAACATTTTCTTGCTTTTATATCCCTTCTGAAGGCATTTATAGCATTCACATATATATTTCTTCTTCTCACACGAAGCGTCTAATGCTCACATCTTTCCTTCATACCCTGCTTTTCCATACATAATCGGTACACCATGTCGCATGCGCAACCTCTACACCTTTATCTGTACGCTATTAAGTGACACCCATTTCATGTGACAAGCTTAGGTGGCAGCACGTGCAATGCCATCGCGATAAAAGCAATGCAATGCATTTGTTGCTGTTGTTGTTTACCTGCTTTAGTGGTTTGTGGTTTTGCCAAGATGCGAATTTTGAGGTTGGATGATAAATGAATTGTGCTCTACACACACATTAGATACATATGTATATCCGACATTGCAGCTGAAGCACGTTGCTCTCGTTGGCATGAGAAGTGGAAATCGATTAATATGGGGTGATTGACTTCTTATTTAAAAATTATAGGCGAAAAAAGAACGTGCAGGAATTTTCGTTGAATTTAAAAATTTCCTTTACTTTTTAATTTGGACTTATTTAATTTTTTTTATATAAACATTTCTTTAGCGGCGTTGAAGAGCGATTTGAAACATCATAAAACGAAAAGTTTATCATATA
>NW_023458562.1:28028324-28049694 GCF_013731165.1 Rhagoletis pomonella
TACATATGTATAAGCGTATGTGTACGAAGTAGAACTATGATCTTGCAAGCGCCAGCTTAATAAAATTTTTCACGGCCACTCTCGCATTGCAAAATTGATCCTTTCATATTAGAATAACTGTTTTAATAACTTAACCACAGATTTTTTTGGAACTTGTTTCCCTTATCTAAGACATACCAAGTGGACCTTTTGACGTAATTTTTCACTTTTAAATATTTCGTCCTGATTAATTTTTTACTTAACTTCTATTCTCATTTCTCATATATATTCAAATCACTTACCGTCAAATTGTTATCGGCCAAATTCAGATGTTTAAGCGTAGTTAACCCCTCGAAGGCGCTCAAATCCAACTCAGAGATCACATTGCCTCTCAGCGTCAGCACCAACAACTCGCGCAGCCCTTCAAAGCTATCGTTGCGCACATATTCCACCAGATTATCAGATAAATCTAGCGACTTGAGGGCATGCAAATGCTGCAAATTATTCGATGGCACATCCAGCAGCTGATTGTTTTTGAATATTAAAATCTCCAATGAGATCATATTGCGAAAACAGTTATCCTCCAAGCTGACTATATTATTATTAGTCAAATCGAGTTTTATCAGCGACGTCAGATTGCTCATTGCACTGGGATGCGCCACCTCAATGCGATTGTAACTCAAATCGAGCACCAATAAATTACTCAACCCCTTGAAGGCGTCCTTCTGCAATGCGCTCACCGAATTCCGACTCAAATTCAACGTACGCATATCCCGTTGATATTCGAAATTCTTCGAACCAAGCGTTTCGATGATATTCTGTGAGAGATCAAGTACTTCCAACTTCATGTAGAAGGGCAACGTAAATTCCAGATTGCGTATTTTGTTTTGTGTCAAATTGATGTACTTGGTTTCGGGATTTAATTGTATGGGCACATCTTCGAGCGCTGCGTCCACGCAATATGCCCGACTATTGGCATCGCCACTGATGCACTGGCACTTGGATGGGCAGAAGGCGCTCGTATGCGTAAGTAAACTTAGCAGCGTAACTGTGAATAGGAGGAGGAGTATGGAAGATGAGCGAGACGCGCTTGCTTTTGTTAATCTATGTTGTTGCTGTTGTCGGTTTCGGTGGTTTGGATTGCAATTTAGTGTGTTCGCTGTCAGTTTTGCAGCAATTGTTTCGTTTTGCCATCTCACTGGACTTGTGCACGCTGCTTGGGTGGCCATTTTGTTGGTTTTGTGCTTGTGTTTGCTACGGAAGCGATCACTTCGTGCGTGTTGTTGGCTCATTTTTTTTAGTTTTTTCTTTGTTGTTTTCTTTCAGCAATGTTTAAACGATCGCTTTTATTTCAGTGTTGATTTACTTTTTGTGGCATGTTGGGAACTGTAGGGGAAAAAAAGAAAAATATGTATGTTTTTATTAAAAAGTCAAAAACTATTTGCTTAGAGATATATAATTGTTTAGGCGACTCTCTTATAAGTTGCTTTAAAGCTAATTTGATGCAAAGCAAGATACAGTGTTGATTTTTATATACACAATGTTTTTGAAGTAAAATTTTTTTTGTTATTTTTCCAGAAAAATATTGTCCAAGCTTTAACCAAAACCATATAATCAATGTTTCAAACTTTGGATACAATTTGGGAAAATCTAACAAATTTTCCACTGAATCTTTAAAACATTTTTTGGGTATGCAGTTTGATCACTCATATAATTTAAGACCGGCTAAAAAATCGTGTTGATTTTAAATAATTTCTTTGGTGTTTTTTTGTGTACATAAGTGCAATTTTTAGAACGTGGCCTTGAGTTTTTTTAATTTTGTTGCGAACGATTTTTCGCATTTTATTTCATATAAAATACATGTTTAGTTGGAAAAAGTGCAAAAATCGTCAGCAAAAAAATGGGAAAAAAATGAATGAAAATGTTTGAAATTTTGATGAACAGTTTTGAAATTTTCCTAGTTTTGCATAAAGTTAGAAAAATAATATAAGAATTTTCCTTGAAAAATACTACGAATTAAAAAAAAAAAAAATCAACACGTGGTCACACAAAAAAAAATCATGTTTTAATCCAAGCTATAAAATACCTGTGTAATAAATTTTAATGAAATCTATCGATTTATTTCAGCGTGAAAGAGTAACAAACACAGTCACTCATTTACTGGCTTACTCAAGCACTCATTTATTCACTCGCTCAAGTATTCCCTCACTAAATCACTTACACACATACTACACATATTAAAATTGATTGGAGAAACCAAAAATTCGAAGATTAAAATAATTTTGAATTTGTTGAAACACAACCCAAGAGTTCTGAAATTGTGAGAAAAAAAGCTATTCCTTAGGTTCTATTCATACAACCCAATGAGACTTTGAATCGAAATGCGAGTCAAATACTTAAACCAAGTAATTTGGTTTAGATTTTTTTTTAATTTCCATTCACTACAAATCCAACTAAGCTCCTCCAAAAGTTTAATCAGTCTTTCGTTTGGTTCTATTCCCACAATTTAAACTTATTTTGGCCAAAAAAAATTTACATGACTACATTCTATAAATATACAACACACTAAGTCACCACGGCAATTTTGTTCGAAAACTTATAGACATTCTAAAATGAACTTTCAATAAAATATTCCGGTGAATTATCAAGTTACAATATTGATCCCACGCTGACGCACAAAGAGTGGCGAAATACTACATACAATTTTATGAGTTATGCAGGTATGCCATGGCGTATGAGCAATGTGGTGTGACAAAGATATCTACTCATATAAGCGAGCTAACAAAAAAAAAACTTGTAAAAAAAGAATTGCGTTGCAGAGCAGAGAGCAACAAATGCTAGGGCCTAGAAAAAAATAAAAACTAAAAGGTGCTAGCTACAAGGTAAAGTTGTAAGCTAACTATAAAAAGAGCCAAAAGTGAAAGTTGGAATCCTTTGAGCAAATAGCACTTCGCTGCAAACATAACGCGCACTCGCTTTGCACAGGTGAAAGTTTCAACAGTGCCGCCCGTACTTTTTTTAAATAAAATACGTATTTGTAACGCTGAAACAATTTCCAAAGCATTTTGTGGTAAACTCTTTGACGTTAAAGAACTGCCTTTTTTCGCTGCGCCCAAAGCTAGTTTATTAACACAGGCATTTCGCTATGGTACATACTAAATACATTCACATAAGGGGAACTTTATTGAGTAAATGATTCCGCGTTGATGCTGCGTATGTTTTTAATATTACAACAGTGAGTACAGGCTGCCTTTCGATGCGAACGCAAAGTTTTGCCAAGAGTTTTCAGCGCTCTTTTCCTCTTTGACGATTGCTTTCGGTGGAAATCTTTAGTTGTACCACAAAGTTTAAAAACGCCTTTTTTTGTGAATAATATTGTTGTTGCAGAAGAATTATTGTGGCACACATGCTTGGTTGGCTATTTGCGGCCTTTGAGCGCCTTGTAAACTGCTTTGAGCGTTAATATTTCGTTTGAAAGTAAAAGTTAGCTGGCTACAGCGGGCGTATTAGCAAGTGCTTACTTAGGTAAGTATATATGTATGTCAAGTAGTTATAGTAAAAAAAATTGAGGTGATATTTACGAGTTATTTTGTTATACTAAATTCTTAAGAAAAACTCAGCTCAACTTTTGTAAATAAAAGTAGAACAAATAAATATAAATAATTTCTAAATAAACAATTATAACTATTTTTATATAGGTATATATTATATTTATATTTAAAAGCGATATAAATAAATGATACAATTTTTGAGTTACGAAATCCTTTCTACTGCATTTGAAAGAAAGGAAGAAGTGTAGCAGGCTCATCTTCAAAGCTTGATTTCATATGGGGTTTCGGTTAATTATGAACTGACTATAGAATTGCTTCATTATTCCTTGGGCCTTATTGAGGAAGAAAGAAAGTTTCGCGGTGTTTTGCTTACCTAGTGTTTATTACTTAAGCTGCTCTATATAAAAAAAGTTACTTTTGTGTCACTGGTTCGTACGTTTTCGAAATCGTTGTTGGGGGGGCTTTGCCGGTTTTTTTTTTTCTTTGAATAGAGGCAGATTCGCACCGACAGAGTCGCGTAAGTGTGTGGATACCTTAACTTCGAGAAGTTTTCAAATATAATGTTCGTATTAGAGGCATTGAAATCTAATATAAAATGCAGCATATCTGTAAAGTTTCAAGAGTGTGCCACCAAATTAAAAAAAAAATGACAGCATACATATTATCTGCGATTTTTTTATTTTAAAAGTCTAACTTACTTCGAAATGTCAATATTAAATGGTGGAAATATTCTTCTTGCCTAAACAAACCAATCTAGATTAATAAAACCAGTGTACCACCATATGAAAACAAACAAATTACTTGATTATAAGATGACGATGATTTGCGAAACAAAAATTCCGATTTTAAAATACATGAAGAAATCAATATAAATGTACAAATATTTGTGACGAATACGTGCACACGAGAAGATAATGCCATAAAGATAATGATCATAAAGATAAGTGGGCCAACGTTTTCGACCAAAAAACGTCTTTAACGAAAAATGTAACAGCTCGTGAGATATGCTAATATATGCCAATATTTAAATTGCCATTTTAATTAGACATAACACCCATCATCGCTAAAATTTGAAAATCGGTCTACTCTGATCCGTTTAAACTTGTGCGGCTCCAAGTTAATGATTATGATAAACTTGTAGAATTAAAGCCTCTAGAATAACAAAACAATGGCAGCATTAATAAGCTGTAGAAAGGCCGTAAAATTATTCAAAATTTAATGTTCGGTCAAAAGTTATCACATAAAATTCCGCTATTAGATATAAAGTGGTAGCGATTAATGGTCGATCGAATTTTAAGGCTCACCACGAGCCTACCTAGGCTTATGCCTAATAAAGGTGGTCTTAGATATTGTAGAAGAATTCTGTACAACAGAGTGGGTGCTGAGTTTTACTTTATTCGGCTTCGATCTGGGCCGATGTTGTTTTATAAAGTCATCTCTCAGTGGGCGCTTCTGGCCTAAGGCGAGAAGGAATTGCAGTAGTGGAAAGACGTCGTTCGATAGAAATTTGGCGAAAGCGATGGGATAAATCACGTAAGGGGAGAAGAACCCAGAAGCTTATACTTACAGACATATCGACTCTCAACGCATTACGGTAGGTTTAAGACCAGCTGAGCACCTACCGAGTCTCGTGAATAAACACCTTGAATGGCAGTGACATCAGGAGATTGGTTTGTGAATAAATTTCAGTATGCAGGTGCAACTGGAGGACAGGAGGTTGCAATTTAAACGATGCTACATTCTACATGCAACGGCCTCTAAAAATAAAGAATACAAATTTTTAAAACTTCACACTCTGATTATTTTGGTACGTTTAAATATCGACCAGGTCTTAATAAAAAAAAAAAACCTTTCATAAAATGGCATGATGAACTTTTGCTTGCCATAAAAAAGGTTTGTCGATTTGTATGTGTGTATAAGGCAATCCATCTAAACTTTTTTTTTTTAATTTTAAATAAAACACTTAAAACAGAACTGAATGTCGTAATCTTTTTTATCACCCGAAAGAAGAATCTGGCTTATTGACGAAGTCTTGTCTGACTTCACACAGTCCCAAAGAAAAAAAATCTAGGGGTGTGATATCATACCATAACTTGCTGATACCAAATATTGCCGACATCACGGGCGTCAATTTCAAGCGACAAAAAGGCAGTCGAGTGATAATAAAGATTTGTTTTAAGTGTCTTATTTCAATTTAAAAAACCTAGGTCTGGATGAATAATCCTATATATAATATGTCTAAAAATATATTTACCCTTTCCTTTAGAAAATAAATGCATACTCATAAGAAGTCCTTGTATCGAAAAACTATTTAAAATAAAATGAGAGAATAAATTCCAGCCATAATAAATGCCCATCGCTACCAAAATTTCGCTAAAATCAACTCGCAGGGCAGCGGTGATTTATCTTCAAAATAGCTGCATTTCCGTGACAATTTCAAGGACTTATCGCTGCTTAGCAGCACATTAATGCGGATGCACGCCTTTCGGTGCAGCGCCACTGCGGAATGTTTGCGTTGCTTAAGCTAGGCTATTATGAGGCGCTGTGCAATTCGCGTGAACAGTGCAATTTTCACATGCAAATAAAAGGAAGAAAAAAAGGAAATGAAAGGAGAAGTAGAAGTAGATGAAAAAGAAAAGGTGAGCTGACAGGTGCTGAGCACTGAAGAATGAGAAAAAAGTGTAACGAAAATGAAATAAAAACCACGAAATGCATGAAAGAAAAAATGCAAAGGACAACTGAAAAAAATACTAGCATCGATAGAAGAAATAACGTGAAAGGGAAGTGTTACAGAATTGTAATATCGAGCGCGAAATCCTGAAAGTTCAATGATAATTGGGGACGCAAAAAATCGAAAAATGCAAGGACGAAAAAACGATAACAAACCCCAAATAGAGTTCACAATTGGCAGCTCAATCGAAGTGTCACGGTCTATGTAGCCAAGTGTATGAGCCACAGTTTTTCGCCAAGTGCCACACGTGTTGCGGCACTTTCAATTTTCCACCAAATGTCGCTCTGCGGCGCTTGCATTTTGGCGTTTTATTGAAAGTGCAAGCTGCCACAGTAGCAAATACGGGCAAATTCGAAAAACCAAAGCAAAAAAAATGCAAGTCAAAATTGCTTCGAGGAAATATCAAGGGAAATTTCGCAGGCAAACGGTAAATAGCGGTAAAAAGCTTTGAAGTGGGGCAAAATGTCGCAACGTCTATTGACATTGGCTAAAAGACTGCTGCGCTGCTGGTGCCGGATTTGCTGCTTAGACTTACTGCGTAGTTTGTGGAGAGCACAAAAGTAGTGAAAAAAAACGCGCGGAATGGAAAATTGCTAAAATCTTTTTAATATTAAAAATGTATGTGAATTCATTGAGTTGCACTGCTGCTGCCAGCAAATTTCAATTGCAAATGCAGTTGAACGCGTTCAGTTGTGAGAATTCAGGTTTACTGCTTTCGCTTTTAGCTGGCCGCTATTGATTTTTCGATTGAATTTTCGGATTTCATTTTATGTAAAATATTTCAAAAGAAAATTGGAAACTTTTGAAAGGCCATTTTATTGCAAAATTTATCAGACTTTATTTTAAGTAGAAATCTGCGTGTATTTGTACTAAGTACTCACATATACACGCATACGTACTTATATTCTTCGCTCGATAGGTTTTTGGGTGAAACTGCAATAGTTATAAATAAAGTTTCAATATAAAATAAAATGACAGTCTAAAATTCTCATAAAATTTAAATGATGAGTAAAAGAGAAAATTAAATTTCTAGTTAAACTAAGGTTCTAGCCAAAAAAAAAAAAAAATCCTAAAATTCTACATGCAGTTGCTCTAATTTTTTACTACTCTGCTATTATTTTTTGCCTTTTTTGCAGTAAACACCTTAAAATGTAATCACTCTATAATTTAATATAACAATCGAACAGCCACATATACATACACTGCCGGCAAAAATTATTGGCACAGAAAATTTTTTACAACATATAATTTTTTTGTTTTAAATATTTTTCCGCCAATTTTTTATAAAAATACGGTTCATTCTACAACAAAAAAAAAAATAAAAATATATTTCTTAAACTTTGTGCCAAACTCACGAAAAACCAGAAAATTTTCATGCAAATATTCAACTTTTTAATCAGGTTTTTTAGATTTTTTTGAGTATGCAGTTTTGCAGCCCATGAAATTCTAGTAAAAACTGCAAGTTCAGAGTTAGTCACAAAAAGCATTGATTTTTGAGATTTTTTTTTTATTGGTTGAAGGTGTTTTGTATTTTTTCAATATAACGTATTTTGGAAAAAAATTCTTTGTATGGAAGAGACTGCGTGAAAAAAATTGAAAAAATCAACAGTAATTCCTAACTACTTAAAACTCGTACAATAAAATTGATTGGGCTACAAATCTGCATACTAAAAAGTATTCTAAAAAAATCTGATTAAATAGTGGAAAATTTGCATGAAAATTTGCTGAATTTTCGTGAGTTTGGCACAAAGTTTAAGAAATATATTGTTATGTTTTTTGTTGTAGAATGAACCACATTTTTATACAAAATTGGCGAAAAGAATTGCTGCATATATAGTGAAAATTTTGCTGCGCCAATACATTTTGCCGGCAGTGTGCATATACATATTTCATACTACAACCTCGCATGGTAATAAATCAATTTCATTCTCACACAAATTATTGTTAACGGCAACTTTCAACAAACAAAATTTTTCCATGCAAGCCAGCGGGTGCTGGGCGATGAAAATTAAAATAAAATTTAGATGTTATGACAAAAACAAACACTTTTTAGATAGCTTGTAAACTATTATAAAAGTAGAAAAAAGCTCAACAAATTTTATGAAACTATGAGAAACTGGAAAAAAATTGTTGCCGCTTACTTCACCATATAAGAGTATGTAATAAAGCTTCGCCGACTTTTCCCTTCATGGCATTATCCAAAGTCTTACATCACATTTTTTTTTTTTGGTTTCCTTACACCTTCACTGCAGCTTATCAGTTTTTGTTCCTATTTCTTGTTGCATAGTTTTTTTGCATGCTCTTCAAACAATTGCTGTAACTTTCTTTTGCATACTTTGCGGCGATTAAAAGTTTTTACTTCCCGACATCACAAGCACACGCGTATGTAGCTATTCCAAGTGTCTACACAGCTGCACTGCTGCCATTAAAGCAAGCTTTCTTCGTTCTTCATATGCTGCATTGGCGTTCGCTTTACTCAAAAACTTATCCATAAGTATGAATTTATAAACCAATTCTTACCAGCAAAAGAGAAAGCTTGGCTACCTGCTTTCATGCACATGCATGTGGCGAAAAAAATCAACTAAAGCTATGGTAATTCTCAGCGTCTAGCTGAACGGTCAACTTTGAAAATCCATTTGATAAATGCGCTACAGTTAAAATTCTCTTGGGAAATTGTGCAAAACTTTCGACTTCTAATCGAATTAGCTGCATATTTTAAGGAGTTAGTGGTATTTATAAGATCATTTTTGTAGAATGGAGTCGAAGAAAGTTTCATGGCTATTCACTTTCAGGTGATTTATCTCTAATGGAAGAACAAATTGATTAACTGCAGGAAAGAGAATGGGAGATCGGCTATTTTATTCCCCAAAGATGCCTTAAAAATGGAGTTATAGTTAAGGAGCTTTAGTTGGTGTAAAACGAGAAGCTAGCGTTTGTTATTTAAACACCACCAGTTGAATTCTGACGAACGCTGCGCTGAGTTTTTGTCGTCAACATTCTCTAACTGAAAAGTAGTAGGGCGTAACTCGATATTGCGTGTTTTAGGCGCGCCTGGTATTCAAATTTTAGCGATAACGAAAGTTGGGGTCCGAGTGCATAACCCAAGGGAAAATTCCCGAGAACTTGCAAGTGGTCAGTTTAGCTGGTGATAAACGGTGATGCCACAGTGTGTCAACTGTGTAACATATTTATTAAAATTGTTGACAGTCTTCCTATATTGACGGCTCTCTAAACCTAGTTTAGTTAAGATATATGTATTATGTGGACTTAAACTCATTGCACAAGAAATCGGCCCACTGATCAGAAGAACATGAGGCTATAACTCTACTCTAGACACGTCGACCACAACCATAATCAGTACTAGCTATTGTATACGCTCATTCACTTTCAAATACAACTACAAAGTTGTGATACCAACAGGACCGAACTGGTATAGCAGGCGTCGTTATATGCCTGAAGTTATAGACATTTATATGGATGGCTCTATACTTAAGGGGAGAGTCGAAGGAGCAGCTGTTCACCTTAACAGAGGCTAGAGACATATTTTAGGCTTCCCAACCAATGCTGTATATCAAGTGGAAGTTTTCACAACCCATAAGGCAGCATGAAGCCTCGCTTAGAAATCTGAAAAGAGGAAACCAGTATTTTTCCGACACCAAGAAAGCTTTGAACTATGTAGTGCGTAGACAATGCCAGATCCCTTACTGAATGCCTTTGATCCTTACACGAGTTCATCCAGCTTTTAGCATTCAACTCGTAAGTGTGCCTAGATACCACAATATTGAAAAAAGTTTGCAAAACTGATGAATTGGAAAGGAAAGATGCGACCACTTAACTACCTTCGGGAAGCGCACGATAGATGTACCAATAGTCATCATTGAAAAGTTTGTAAGAGATCAGGGAACTCTAGTTGCCAATTACCGGTTTGAGCAAGTTTTAGTTAGTGAAATCTCCATCATTGCCTGGTCTTCTTATTACAATAGGGTCGCATATCATTGCTCCTCTACTGAAATGAAAAAAGACGTATTATTTCTTATAAGAACTCTCAGGGGCCTATTGTATACATGCCATGACACAATGGATGGACATACCGGTCCCTTTAAGGCCATTCTTTAAACGTCTTGGAAAAATATCACAGGTCGAAAAGAAAATTTCAGACCACTCCAATCGAACCTAGCATAGTAATAGGAGGGCAAACTTATGCGCAAATATTCGGACTATTAGTCAAACTTGGTAATAATAATTGTTTGTTCTCTATAATTTAGAAATCAGTTATACTGGTTGCGAATCGACAGGTGCTAATTTAAGCAGTCAATTTTATAAGTAAAGTGTAATAAGACAGATCTTATTTAAAGAAACTTATCCAACACCAGAGTATCTACATAATTAGTATGCATGTATACTAGACCATACCGGAGAATAAAGTTCACCGTAACATACCTGAGTCTAAAGAATTTTTGTGAGGCAATTTCGAAAAAAAAAAAAATTTTTGGCCCAACGTTGGGATCACCTTTTTAAATTTTTCCTCATGTTTTCACCATTTAAAATCGGTAATTTTTCTGCTTAAAATTCATTGACCTCAAGAACCCCGTTCTAGTACTACCCCTGGTGCAAGGCAATTTCGAAAAAAATCCTAATGCCAGTAAATTAAAATTCATCAAAAAGCATTGAACTTTTGCAATGGAAGTATTATTCTCTTTGTTTCATAAAAACTATTTAAATTTTGTTTACTCTCGAATATAACCCGCAAATGTAAAAAAGCGACCCCAGGGCGCCTACGATTTTCTTTTTCGAAAGTTCCTTGCAAAATTACTTTAGACTCAGCGGTCTACATCGAACTTTTTTTGTTTGCTTATACTTAATTAGTTGCAAATTTCCTTTGGTCCTAGTGCAGTAGAATTACAATAATGCTTCTATTGAAATAAATTCTGATGGAGTTCTATGAAGGGTGTCGATTACTGTCACATTGAACAATTTATTAGATGATATTTGGTAAACAAACAAAAATATTTCGAATAACCCAATGACACAATTTTGTTAAAAATGAAGCTGTCACAATGCTATTTAGCAAACAGACAACAAGATTTATTACATTTAGTTAAACAAAATAAATGCTAAAAAGCCACCAACGCCAAAGGCAGCGTGTTAACAAGAAAAGCAATAAATTTAGAATAAAATTTTCAAAATAAAATCTTATCTAGACACACTTACAGAATAATGTAAGAAATATTCCGAAAATTCCAAGAATTCATAGCAGCAACAAGTGGAACATAAATTTCACTCAAATTAACAAATTTGCGCTTGTCATTAAACTAGAATTTTAAATATGAAGCGATAAAGCTATAAGTATGTATGTATATTAAGGTCTATTGAATACGGCTCGCACAACCGCCTACATTTGTCCAGCAAGCATTTATTAATTGGCATTTAAATAACTTGCACGAATTAACATGTTCATAATTTAAGAGCAAACAAAGCAAAATAAAGTAAACGACAGAACATAAATTGGCAAACGCCTTGGCGCGGGTGGGCGCAACAAGCAGGGAGCGATGATGGGCGCTAAAATAGCAAAGCATCAACCGACAACGTAGCAGCACAACGTAGGTGGCGACGATAGCGGACGCAGAAAAGTTTTAACAGTTTAAAATTCACTTTGTCATAAAATGAAAATGTTGCCAAGAAATGCTATAAAATATAAATGAATGCAAGCACAGAGGCATACAAGTGTAAATGTAAAATAAACACATACACACACACACACATAAACAGATGAATGAAGAAAATTTATAAATAGTAGGCAGCAGCGGTGCCAGCAATAAAAGTTTGTCGACTTATGTATGTACATACGTAGGCAGTTTGATAGCCAGTTGGCTGGTAAAAGGTGTGCGGAAAATACTCAAGAGTGTGTATGGATGCTCTATAAATGGAGTTTGGGGACACGATTAAGCCGATAAGGATTAAAACGAATATGAAAACCCTTCATATCGAAAATATCGCTTTCTTCTGACTCATTATCAAAACTCTGATAGCGTTGAAGCGGAGGCGGCTTCCGTGCCGTTTATGCAGGCTTCGTAGATGAGGGAGATTCTTATTTATTATTCTGTATGCACACCAACATCATACTTAAAGGAGAGCTAAGTTGGCAGACCATTAAATTTGAGGATGAAAAATCTAAAATACTCTTGGAAAGCACAAGATTGCTTGTAGTGTAAAGGAGGTTAAAGTCAAAGATCAAGAGATCAAGAAAGTGTCGAAAACTGCGTAAAACTGGTGTCCGCTTGTGTACAAACCAAAAGGTCCCCTTCTCGGTAAAGATGGACTTAAAGAGATTCTAAAATTTGCTCGCAACATTGATAATTCGCCTTTCATAATAAATTTTTTTATAGGGCACGACAGAATAGAGCGCGGTTTGTTTTTAAAAGTGATCTAAGAGTTCGACGGAATAGATATACTGCTCATGGGCCTTAACTTTACTGATGAATTAAATTCTTTGGAAATTATTAAATTGATTTCATAATTTTAAATTAGAATCATATATCGAGATGAAAAACATTTTTAAATATAATAAATAAAAATCTGTGATTCTTTGAGTTCACTTAGTGCCGTTTAATCAAGCAAGTTTTCTCATGAAATTTATCTGCCTTTCAAACACATTTTTTTTTTTCAGAACAAAACTTGAAAATAATAGCCCTTAGTGCCGTTTCCTTAAGTAAATATTCTCATAAAATTCATCTGCCTTTAACGCATTTTTTCGGAACAATATTTGTGTTTAAAGGCCAGATAAATTTTAAATAGAAAACGGCCCTTAAAAGGGATACATTTCTTAAAAAAAAGATATAATCATCTAAGATAAAAATTGTCTTAAAAGGGGGAAATATGTATTACAAATAAATACGCTGGAAAAAATTTGGAGAAATTGATATGAAACTAATTAAAGCCTTCCTAAAAAATTAAAGTGAACATTTTTTGTCAGTGTAAAACTTTTGACCGTATTATAATTATAAATAACCGATAACCGAAGTTGAAATAAATTCCAAAAATATTATAATAGGCAAATTTTTTTCCCACTGGGTTTCGAATCGAAGCTTGCATGTTTAAACTCAAGGCGTGAGTGGTTATAAAACGAATATGCTTTCCCAGCCCAAAGAGGCGAGCCCTTCTTACTTTACCAGTATTCAATCGCTTACAAGGCTTAGGATACTGGCAGGCCTGATAGCTGAACTAGGAGAAAGGCTGTTGCTCTCTATGTTTTGTGCTTGTACTTCCAATTTTTGTGTAAATTCACCTTTTCTAATTCGTATGCATGCTTTTCGGTGAAAATTATACCCCTGCTAAGCTTGTAAAACAATTAAAGTTAAGATTCGTTTCTTTTCTCTCTACAAATATAACAGCAAAAGTGTAAACATGTAAATTCATTAATTGCTGAACAAACACACAAAAATAAACAACAACACAAATCACAAAAAATAACACAGCAAATAAGTATGTAAATTTTCTTTATATGCACTGATTAGCAGAAACTTTGCAGACATTAAAAATGTGCCCAAGCAAACGTTATATGCCACAAAACGAAGAGCGGAGTAGACATCATGAGTTGAAAAAAAGCTAAAAAGTGAGCTGTCTCAAGAAACTCATGCAGGGGCAAAGATTCGCCAGCACCGAAACCAGCGGCAGACCCAGACACAGGCCAAGTAATTTTCACCAACTATTCATAGAGTGCGTCTGCGAATCTGCCAGCTATGCGCGCGTTGCATGCATGCGTGCAACAACAATTTGTAATGCTATGGCGAGAAATGCAACAATGATGAAGCTGACAAAATGAATTTGCGAAAGTTTGTATGCAACAAAAAAAAAACAATTGGAAAAAAAAAAAAATTGGGGTAAACCAGCGCCAAGATTTTTCTGCTCTACAACTTCATATAATAGTCTGCTATTTTTGTCCGCTAGCTGTAGGCTGCTGGCTGCTTGCCGCTGAGCGTGTGCATGTCATGGCGGCTGTGTGTGGCAAATGACGTTGCAGGAACGCGACAAGCACTTGTCGCCTATCGCACCAACAAAAAAAAAAAAGAGAATCAATGCAACAGAGACGTCTATTGTGTCTGCTAGTCTGCACTAGTTTTTTTTTGTTATTGGTCTTGCAACTTTGCTTGCAATTTATTTTTGTGTGTTTGTAAAAAATATATATATTTTTACTGCAGTTTTGCTCTCAGCTAATGTACTGCGTTTGTTATTGTTGCATAAATGAGTTGAGTGTCGCCTTGTGACAACAGCAATAATGTTTGGTAATGTTGCAAGTACACAAGCACTTATTGTTTCGTTGTTTTATTTTCGGTAGCATGTTGTTGCTACTGTTGCACTTATGCGCGACGATGTCATTGTTCGCTGATTTTATGGCGTGTGAAAGACAAGCAATAAAAAAATATTAAATTACTAAAAATTCTGCATGGCGAATTGGCAATTATCTACTAAGTATGCGCAACACGGAAGCGTTTCACACTTCACTTGTGGTGGCATGTGGAATGTTGCATTGAGATTGATAGGTTAAAGCGAAAAGTAAAGTTGCATACGGTGGTCTGGTATTTAACGATTTTATGAGATAGATATTTTAAAAATTATTCATTGGAAAATACATTTTCGCTTTTACTCCATTTTAACGTCTTTTAATTGCAAAGCTCATTATTGTAAGTTTTTTTAGCGTTGTTTAAAATTTTTTAATTTAAAAGATGTGCTTTCCAACAAATAATTAGGAAAAATTCGCTCAAATTCCTATGTATGTATTTTATGATTTTCAAGCAAAAACTTATAAATCTTATTTCAGTTACTCTACTTATTTTAAGAGGCTCAAAAGCCACCTGTGCGGACTTATGGTCAAAACGACAAGCACCTGGATCCGTTTGGCCCGAGTCATCGGCATAGCCAGAATGAAATCTAGGGGGGGCCTCGACCCTATTAAGCTGGCATTTCAGGGGAATATTTTATATATATATATAAGGAAAATTTGAAAGTTGGGGGGGGGATATGGGGCTCGAGCACCCCTGCCCCTACCTGGCTACGCCCATGGCCCGAGTCGTAAGTAGCTTACCCCAAGGTAGAGTATGATCTTTCACTCAAAGTCGCCACAAGTCTTCCTACATAACTACAGCAGTCTCAGATAGGCAGCGATCTTCAGTGTTGAAAAGAGACGAGTATAGAATAGCCGTAACAAATGACCCCTGTGCCAACTGAGAAGTTTCAAGCTCTATATGATCAAGGTTTAACAAGAAACGGATAGAAAGGAACTTCGGAAGTTAAAGAAATCCCGCGCTATTGCATAAATGCTCCAAAAATTGCGCATACCAAAAAGTTCCCTCAATAGTAGTTACCTGAATGATGAACGGTTGATATCGATTCGCAGTTTTATATGCCAATGTGTTACTCACCAGACAAGAAAACTTAAGCAATCTTGAGATTTAGCTTTTCCACCAACTCCGCAGATATAACAATATTGGCCAGACCTCTGCAGTTGCTTCTTCTTACAGAACCATGTACTTACTACTCCTAAACCTTGATTACGGAGAGGTCGTTACTTCTCAGCAACGCTTGCTGATTAAATGTGATTCACCTTCTTGAAACCATCGGTTAACGGAGACTCAGCGAGGTAGTAAACGCAGTCGAGACACCTGAAAATTTTGCAGTCGTGCGTAGTTAGGTGTGGGTTAAAGTAACAGAAGATTTCATCAACGTTCACCAAAGCGGAAGGCTGGAATGCGAACCAAGCACCGGCACGCCAGCCGCCAATAGCGTTGGTTGCCTTTAAAAGAATCCATTCCTGCTCGACGTCTGGCACTACTACCGGTATTTAAATCAACCACACTAAGCCTTTCTGAGTCGCAGCCTTCCATTCTAAGTTTCATTGAAAAGTTTAAAATCAAAAATTTCGGCTGTTTTCATTGCAATATAACTCACTACAACCACCGCCCACTAGCTTATGCAACGCACAATCGAAGCTACACTTGACCTACCGCACGAAAAATCGATGCTGACCTACATACATACTTTGCGATACATTTTTCACAGCAGCCAACAGAGCACTTAAAGCAGATGCAAGGAAGTGAAGTTTCGCCCATTGTACTGACGTCGACGACGGCAATAAAATTATTAAATTTTAATTGGAAAATCGTGAATGGGGCGACGGTTAATATTGCGCCAATGCAGCGACCAATGAAACGTAAATGAGTGAATGCTACTACTTAAAGCTCTGAAAGAGCGCAAGCACGAATGAACACGCAAATATGATAAGATAGAGCGAACGTCAGTGGAGTGAGAAGGACTTAAGTACCACGCTGACAACTGAAGGATGAAATATAGAAAGTGAATTACATATTAACACAGGTGCACTTTTAAGTTAGTGAGGTACGAAGACCGTTGGAGCGTGAACTATTATAGATTTTTTTTTTAAGAGGACTTTTCCTCGGTAAAATGGCGTCTGTATTCAATGCTGATGGACTTATTATGCTTCAAAACTTTTTTAAGAAATTTGAAAAAGGCAGAAAATGAAGACTTGAGACGCATTCGCTGATCAGGTCTTCCAACATTTTTAAGTGCTGGTTATATATGTACATGCATACATATGTATATACGCAGGAGTTGCGGCTGTTGGCTGCTTTACCATTTGCTTGCGAATCGCAAAATTGCTGACCTCCAACATTTAACGACATTTAAAAAAAAAGTCCATAAAGTAGTACGTGCGGCAGTGCATTACTGGTTGCCCCAAAAATCAGCGTGAAATATCTAAATTGCTGCGTAGCCATAAAACAAGTTGGCTGCAGCAGTAAGTGAACTTGCAGCAAATGAAAGGAGTAGCCAAAATATCTGCCAACATACTCACAGTACTCGCATGCTGCCAACAATATGTAGCAGCATGGCTAGCTATTTCCTCTGCTTCCTTGCCGCAATTTTTGCACTGCTGCTAATATTATTGCCAAGTTCATTTTTCTATGCCTTTTTTTCCTTCGGTTGCAGCCAGTTGGTAAATTTCAAATGCTGGCTACTTTCCTGCCACATTTTGTGTGCTGCCAACACTCTCCTTCAGCATTGGCCACCGCTGCTACATATTGCTTAAGTAGATTTATGTTTGCAATAGTACCTAAGTATTTTAGCTGCCAGCCAGGTCGGGAGAAAAAGTGCATAGCACTGCAATCGCAGTTGGAATTGCTGTAGGCGCCGATGAGTTTTTTTATATTAAAAAAAAATGTACGCATTGCTTTCCAAGGGAGCGAATGAAACCTGTGGTGCAAAAAAAACTCTCAGAATCGTTATAATAGAGATATTAAGTTTGAAAGAAAAATACAGTACTGCTGAAAAAGTAGTTTTTAAATACTTTAACGGGAATTTTTTGAATAGTGGCTTTTTACAACGTGCGGCAAGAGCCGTAAAACGGCCAAACCGAAAAGTATTTTTTCCCCATTTTAAATAAAAAAAGTCAAATGCTTCCAAATATCTACAATTAGTTTTGAGTATATTCATGTGTACAGCTGCGGTCAAAATAATTTAAAATAATATTGTTTGCGACTCATGTTTATTTATTTATTTTCAATAATTTTCATTTAAAATATAGTTCGAGCTATAGAAGAAACCACATGCTTAAGAAAAAATTTCAAAGCTTGCACAAAGTTCACAAAAATTAATCAAATTTCATAAAATCTTTTTGTCTGGCATTTTTAGAAAATTTTTGTGTATGCAGTTTTATAACCGATTCATTTTAGTATAATAAGTAGAAGTTTCGAGTCGCTAAAAATAACGTTGATTTTTTAGAACTTTTTTTGCCGAGGGTGTTAATCAAATTCTTTCATATGCCCTCGGCAAAAAAAATCTAAAATATGAACGGTAATCTTTAGCGACTTGAAACATTACCAACCCCAGTAGCTGACTAGTTTTTTAACGAAGAAGCCTTGCAGGCCTGTATAATTACATTTAGATTTTTAGTAATCGCGCTGAAAATTTTATATTTTTTTATAAAAAATAAAAAAAAAATTTCGAGTGTTATTTTTTTGCACTGAAATAATATTTTTTTATCAAAAATAATTATCATTTTATGAATTTATTTCTTTTTTTATAAAAAATTTTATATTTGTTTATCAAAAATATTGATTATTTTTTAAGTTCTGTTGTTTTGATCGAAAATAAAACTAATTTCTTTAGCCATATATTATATCAGAAATAAAAGTTATTATAAATTTTTTTTTGTCAGATCGAAAATTTCAAAGCACTACATCGCCTTTTAAATAAGTTAAGGTGGTAAATAGTTTGTGTATGTAGGTACATTAGGGCGCTTAACTCCTCATACAAAAAAATCGGTATATGTAGATATGTAGTAAAAATTACTGCTTATAAATTTGTTGTTTTTGTAAAACTGAAAAATTAAATTTTATTTCTTAGAGATAAAATAACAATAACAGCCGGTTTCAACAGTTGAAAATGATTTTTTATTTTCGGTCAATTTCCATATAAAATTCAAAAATTTAAAATAATTTTTCACTTAAATTGAATTTTCGATAAAAAATTATACTCAACAGCCAATTTCGCGAAAGCAATTTAAGTGAAAAATTATTTTAATTTTTTGAATTGTATATGGAATTTGACAGAAAATAACAAAACATTTTCCATTTAAATTGCTGGTGAAACCGGCTGGTAAAATAATTATTACTTTTTATACAAAAAAATAAAACACAAAAATTGTACTTTTGTCCGCTAAAAAAAAAAATTAACTAATAATTTCGGTTTCAAAATATAACACACGAAATATGAACTTTATTTTTTCCAAAAAAATATAGCAATGGATATAGGTTTTATATCTGTAAAACTTAAAAATTTATTATTATAATTGATCGTAAATTTCAATTTTTCGAATAATGATTAAATATAATATTTTTTTTTTTATAGAAATAATAATGACTACGGTCTCTGTTTGCTGGCAGTGTATGCTCCTCAGTCAAAAGAACTGAGTGCCGGTAGCCGCCATCAGCTGTTCATTAGCCAGGAGCTAAAGGTGTCCTTCACCCAAAGTATGTTCAACAAGGTAAAGTGATTTCGACAGTTCTCTCTTGTTTAGTGCGACTAAAATGTCTAACATACTTAGAATAAAATATTTGAAATTATATTGAAAAAAGAACGATACATTTTTTGTCACTTCTACATTGCTGAATATATCGGGTTCATCACCGTATCGGCGAGAGTTATCGATCGTCCCTGTCAAAAAATCAACAATAAGGTTATTTGTTATTTCGACTATATACTTTTTAAGCCATAAATTTGGGCTCAAAACGCAAAGAGGCTGGATAAACTGTGTGTGTTGTGCTCTCAAAAGTTAAGCCTATTTCATTGCAGTTAAAATATTTACTCCATGACTTTTAAACACATGGATAATTTTTTCCCAAATTCTTCTTTTGCTGTATATAAGTTTTAGGGCTGGCGTTGAGAGTGTTTTTGGCAGCCTGCTAGTTACTTAGCTGCCAGCTATCGGTGTTTTAATACTATGGAAATCTTTGCACTTCTTGTGGTTGTTGGCAGAAGTCGCCAAGACTCGAACACGTACAATTAGGTGCCATCCTTGATGGTATACGAGGCGCATAACACTTTTCCAATTTTAAGTGAATTTTTTACTACACAAAAAATATAATTTACTTTGTAGCACGTTATTTAAGCAATCTTCTCTCTTTGCAACTCAATTAAAAAATATGAAATGAAG
Organism: Rhagoletis pomonella; assembly: GCF_013731165.1. Taxonomy (NCBI): domain Eukaryota; kingdom Metazoa; phylum Arthropoda; class Insecta; order Diptera; family Tephritidae; genus Rhagoletis; species Rhagoletis pomonella. Next base: position 28,048,312 of record NW_023458562.1, read on the forward strand.
TTATAGAATTTTATTTTAGTCATTCGAATTTACACTCAAACTCATTGCAATACCTTAGCTGTGCTAGCTGCCAACAATTTAATGCTTCAGTAAACTGACCGATTTCGGGTTAAAATATTTGGGTGAACGCCTGCAAGAATTTGACAACAAACTTTTCTAGTAATTAACAACGTTAGTGTGTTAGTGGGTCTATGTAAATTAAACGCCAAGCTAGGAAGAGAACACACATGAACTTTAATGAGTAAAAAACCCAAACAAGCTCATGTGCATACAAACATACACATGTATGTATGGAGATATAGGAAAATCAGTTTAGAGCAAAGCAATTTGCCAACGAATTTCACCTTAATTTACATTTGGCATATAAAGCAGTACAGATTAGTAATAGGCGCCAAGCGGCAAAAATGCCAAGTAACGGCAGACAGTTAACCCCAAGCTGTTGGCCGACGAAAGCCAATAACCGACGCTGGCAGCGCTGAAGGTACCGACGCGCGCTAGGCGCGGTAGAGTTAACTTGGCACCGTTGTCTATGGAGGTTCCTGGCATTGTGGCAGACTGCGACGAAGCACAGCGGCGCAAAATTATAGTTTTTGTTACACTGCTTGGCTGGTGGAATTTTTCATCGCAAGGGTTGGTGTACTTTTCATATTTTTATCTTTCTTTTATTTTTCAAACTCTCTTAGCCAACTGCGACTTTGTTGCTTTACACAGTCGCTATCTAAACTTCTTTTAGTCGCCGGTGGCGTTGGCTTTGAAATTGGTTTGGTTGTTTATTTCCGCCCAGTTTTTTCATAGACATGGCAGATTTTTTCCGAGCTTTTGTGCCAGTAAAAAAATAAAAAGCTGGCGCACAGCCTAGGGAGAGCAAATTTATAATTATAAAAATAAAAACAAGTAGTGATAATGCTGCTTTTGTGGTCGACTCAACTGCGGTGGACAGGTTGGTTGCAATTAAATTTAAATTAATAAATGATGCTAATGAACTACGGTAAGTAAAGGATAGAAACTAATTAGTTATACTGCAAAGTAAAAAAATTTGGTACAGAGATTCTAAAAACACGCCAGAGGTCCTTTTACATTTTGTTCAGGATCGGCTGAGATATTTCGCCAACTTTTTAAATTGCCAGAGCCCTTGAAATTTTCCGAAGCTTTTTACCTAACCTTAGCTTTGTAGAGAAGTTGCTCCGGGGAACGATTATTGCGAAAGTCGGGGCGATGTGGATGATGATCTTACTTAACATGGCCGTAAAGTGGGTATGAGGATAGGTTATATAGATAATCTCATTGAGAACGCCAGAATGTGGTTCTCCTTCCCAACAGATATTTTCATACAATCATATTTAGCATAAAGGAACCTATTTGACACCAAGCTTGGTATCCTCG
>NW_023458562.1:28049794-28063126 GCF_013731165.1 Rhagoletis pomonella
TTTTAAAAAAAAAGTTATCAAGCTCTTAAAAAATCACCCGTTAGTTATAGTTCCGTGAAGAGAATACGAACGACCTTTACGTCCCTTCAGCCTCAAAAAGAACTTTTTTTTTTGAATATCAGACTTACTTGGCTTAATGGCAGCATAACAAAGTCCGCGCTAATCGGTCCTCGAACCCGGAATGGCAGTTCTACCTACTCGGCTATGGCGATGGCCTTATCAAAAATATCCTACTTAATTATACTAGTGTTCGCTCCGCGGTTGAAATTCAATCACAAAAATTAAGGGGAGTTGAGTTGAGGTAAGATGAAGTGAATTGAAGTGAAATGAGTTGAGATAACTTAGCACTTAGCATATTATAACATAACATAGTATAACACAACATAATACAGCACAACACAACATAGCATAACATAACTTAGCATAACATAACATAACATAACATAGCATAACATAACACAACATAGCGTGTATCATTGTTCCGTTTCATCTTCCTTTATCTCTATCACTTTCTCTATCTCTATCTTTGTCGCTATCGTTTTTCATCTTTATTTTTATCTTTAAGTTTATCTTAACATATATTATATTTTACCTTTCTTTCTTCTCTTTATCTTTTTTGCATTTATCCCGATCTTTATCTTCATTCTTTTCTCCATCTACATATTCACTCCCACCATTGTCATTATATGAAATATAAAATTTGCCTTCCTCCATGTCTTTATCTTTAGGTTTCTTTACTTTTATTTCAGTATTTGCTTTTCTTCTTCTTTTCTACATATAAGCTGTACCTTCTTCATTACATGAATATTAATCTACATAAATCTTATTCCTAGCATCAATATTAAAGCCTACATTTAGGAGGCATTTCCGCCTTAACCATGTACACGTATGGTATTTGTATTGGTTTCACTTTTGAATTGATTTTTGCGCTCATTTTTATATTTTTAATTTAAAATTTTAGTATCTCTCTGCACTAGGGCATTCAATCCCGGAGCATTTTAAAAATCTCGGGATTTCGGGATGCAAAAATTCTAATCCTGGGATCCCGTGATTTTTCGGGACTTCGACTCCATCACAACTTTTTGGATTTTACAGTAGGTTCGCCTTTTTCAAACCACAAAGATTCACTGTCACCACATTTTGTCTTAGGGTAGCATAATGCCCCTTACTATGGTTATGGATCTCGGGATTGAATACCCTACTCTGCACATAAGCATCAAAATACCTTTCTAGTGATCATATTTCTATAGTGGAACTCTAGATTGTCATGAACCACCTAACCTGGCAGTTTGTGGATCTATAATTGAATATGGAACCCTGGCAGGCCATCGAGGTATATTCTTGTATTGCAATACGCCTTTTTCAACCACAACTTCCTTAGATATTTCCGCTGTTGACTTTAAAGAAATATTCCACATATTTTAACGGACACACCAAATTCAACTTCAACAAGGAGACATCCGCTCTAAAAATTAATACTAGAAGCTATTGTGTGGTAAAAAAAATAGCCTTCAAGACGCCTCCTTTTTGTCATGCTTACGATTTTTCACTTTAAATTAAACTCTTACACACTTTTCGCCCATTCACATTTGGCCACAAAAAGACTTTTCACCTAAAAGCCGATTACCCACTTAAAACACACACACATGCGCACTAAAAGCAGCCACTCGAAAGTCTTTAAAATGTCATCGTTATGCAGCAAAATTTTCACTTAAATTTCGAATAAAACTTTTTGATAGCATTTGTTCAACAACAAAAATAGCAATAACAAGTGGGTAGTTAAGGGAAACCGAAAAAGTTGCAGAAGAAGAAGAAGAGGCGGAATAATAAAGTCAAACTAACAAGCGACAAAATGGCAAACAAACAAACAAATAGAAAACCCGAATTAAGCACAGGGACGTGAAAAAGCAAAAGCAGCAGAACAAAAATTCAGTAGAAGTGCCACCAAGGAGTGTGGGTCGTAAAACGGAAATTCTGGTGAGTTGACGAAGCGTACTTAGTTTTATTTTTCGAACAAGAAAAAATGAGGACACAAATTTACGGCAGGTGAAAGCTTAGAAATTGAAGCTGAGGTGTGCGTCTTACTGAGCTAGAATGCAGAGAAAGGGGAGCAAAGTGGTAGTCGAGAAGTAGTAAAAGAAGCTAAGTGTGTGTGACTACTGCGGACTCCTTAGTAATAGAAAGGATACCTAAATATCGAAAGTTCTAGTTAAAGATTTTCCGCAGAAGACTCTGTAAATTTTTGTGTGAAAAATCTTGAGCTTAAGTGTAACTTTGGCAAGTAAAAGTAAGCGTGATTGCACGAACTTTCCAAAATCCAGCTCAAGATTAGAATTAGGTGACAAATTGGTGTGTGTCAAAGTGATGGCAAAATAGCTTAAAGGTTTACTGCGCATGAAATTTTAATTTCCATCAGGGCGCACAATGGCAAATGTTAGGTCAAAAAACATCTGGAAACCAAAATCGGTTGATACGTAAACCTTGTGTAGAGCCAAAAAACACATTTCGTTACAATTTCGCCGCTATTGAAAATTCAAGTGAAAGTTGACTGTCGCCTCAGGTGCTAAGCGTAAAGTTTCACTAACCCACTTTCGAGAAAATCACGAAAAACTAAAGCAGAAAGGAAGTACTTTTGTATGTAGGAAGTGAAAATAAAAATAAACCACAAAAATAACCGCAAGTTAAGTGACTTGTGAGGTGGCAAAGCAATTGGCACAGCAACAACTCCTGCCACATGCCAACAAAATTCACGATGATAAACAAAATAACAAGCACTTGTGACAAGTGCGGCGAGCAAAGGTATTGAAAGTGCTGGAGGGAGTTACATAGGTATGAGGCGTACAATCAGCAAATGCAATTGGCAAACCAACATCGAATAGCCGAAATTAAGTTTGCAGGAAAAACAACTGCAATCGCTGGCGTGTTTGTGGGTCTCCTGTCGCGCAGATGGCGTGACGCTCAAGCGAGTGGTTTAGAATATCTGTACGTACAGATATTTGCAATTGAATCAACTTGAGTTGGATGACGTAGAGCTTTATTTATTTTTTTTTGTATAGGTACTTCCAAGTTGACTGGGGGAAATTTAACTGCGTCACTAACTAAAAATTGCATTTCCACATGCAAAAGTTTCATATCACAGCGGGAAATACACAGAGTTCGCTCTCTCAAAAAAAAAAAAAAACGAGAAGCTACAACGCCAAAAAATATGCATGCATATAAACTTTCAATTTCACTTCGAATTACTTGCGCTTTGTCACAAAAAGTTGTGAAATTTGATTTGATAGTGCTTTATGCGAGCGAAAAGTTGAGAGAGAATGGATTTTTTTTCTATACAAACATATACGTGTGGGTATGTGACATACAATCAAAATATTCAAGGGAATCATTCAGTTATTCAGAACAGTATTTTCAGAACTTTCACTGACTGCAAGTGTATAACTTAATTTTTACTTTCACAGGGAACTTTTTTGTATTCGGCATTGACCAACTGCGCTATTTCATTGAAAAATTTTCTGTCAACCTTGGCTGTGATTTGCTTGTCTACACGTTCTCTTGCGAAGGCAAAATCTGTGTTCAGTTTGATAATAATAATATTTACTTTAATTCATTACGAATATTTTTACTAAGATTGAGTGGCTGAAAGACATTTGGACTTCAGGAACTTATGAATGTCAAAGGAATACAAACGGCTAGTCATAAGTAAGCATTTTTCTGTGCGTTTCTATCAACATCAAGTTTAAGCTTCCAGGCTTCTGCAGAGCTTTCCAGGTAGGAGTGGCTGCTGATATATCACCTGGCAGGGACCAGATGCGAATGCCATCTGTGCTTGACTCTTGGCTAGAGCCTTATGTCAGCTCATCTAACACTGGTAAAAAAGTAGGACTGCAGGACTTACAGGGTCTCTCCCGCATCGTGAGCCGGGCGTGGTCAAAGAAATTCTTTTTGGTGGGGATTCTGACTGAAACTAAAAATCACATCTAATCCTTACTGCCGCAGCCGCCAGAAAAATGATGAGGTGAAACGAGCCTAACAATTTTTATTCGGAAAACGACGAAACATGCCTTATCTAACCTACCTATGTATATAAAATTCAATAGATGCCACACAAGTTTAAAAAAAGTTGTATTTGAAATCCACCAAATACCAAAATTAAGCATTTTATGGGTTTTTGAGAAAACGTAGACGTGGCCTTTTTACACAAAACTTATTTCTTTTTTTAATTTTTTTTATTATTTTTGCTTCATATATGCAAGTTAATAAATTTACTTACCCAAAGCTTGATATTTGTTTTCTGCGTCAGAAGAATTTCCAATTATGTACTTAATAATGATTAAATAGGAATTGAAGCCGGAAACGCTGAAAAGAAAAGAAAAAATGATTATTCTTATTTAAATCTGTCATAATTGATTGAATAAATGGTTAAAAATAATGAACGTATTAAATAACCTCAATTAAATCTCGCGACACTTCAGTTTTCAATTCAAAACAACAATATTTTTGTTTGTTTATTGCTATAACTCAGTACTAGTAAATCGTTTCTGTCTTTTTTCATTAGCTGTCAAGCTCGCCGCAACAACTATATACTGTCATCTAAGCATTAGCGGTTGGTTAGCCAACATCGTTTGCTATGTCATTGAGTTTAAACTGCCGTTTCCTCTAGTCGCTCATAATAAAAATGTATGTAGGTATCTATAAATATCGGTATGCACGCCTAATCGCATAACCATCCTCTTTAACCATTCACTCCACTTCACTTCACAAGCCATGTAAGCAATTTCATTATCTCAACTTAATCTGTTTCTAATCTGTGTGTCGGACACAGTCGTGAATTTCATAATTTGATTTCTTTCTGCTCTTTGCGCCACACTTTGCAAATAAGCGGCATACATACATACAAACACATATATGAATAGCTGTAAAATAAATGGCACTTCCAGCAATAAAACTAGCAGCAATGCGAGGAAAGCAATTCAACTCTGCAGCTCAATTTCAGTTTGTGTGCTCGCCTTATCGCGCTTACATCGACATTCGCCGCAGTTGCGCTCGCAGAGCAAGGAAAGTTACGGAAAAAAGGAGAAAAAATTTGATTCAAGTAGAAAAGTTGTAGAAAAGATTAACCAGCAGCAGCAGCAATCGCAGTCAGACGAGCAGGAAGTAAAGTGCAGGCGATATTAAGCTGAAATGCTTTGCGAAGTTAAAGTTGTCGGCCGGACGCTGCAGCAAATTGGCTTTTATCGAGCGCACGAGATCAGATCGAACAAGCGACACGAAGTAACCGGCATCATTGGGTGGATGAGTAAGCGTAGCGAACGTGAATGTGGAGAGGCAGCAGGCTGCGCGTTGATTTTTAATGATGGGTGCGCACGTCGTGCTGCTCTGGCGCTTTTCCATTTACAGTTGTTTGTGTGGCTGGCGAGCGGGGTGTGTACAGCAAATGAAATGAAATCATTACAATTTAAATCGCGCTTTTGCAGGGCAAAGACAGATGCCGATGCGATAGAGTGAAATGTGGAGAAATAAAAGCAATAAAAAGAAAAAAGTAGCCAGGCAGCAGCAAAGAAATAAAAAGAAATAAAAATTATAGGAGCAGGCAGGCGTCTACGAACTGAGGGTCTTGCAAGTGAGTGAGTTGCTGTAAGTTTTAATTCTTTCTTTCTTTTTTTCGACGTTCAATTTGTTCGTGGAGTGGCGCTTGTTGCGGCTTGTTGTGGCAACGACTACTTGCTAGGATGGCGCGCATTACACTGATTCTAATTCGATTACAAGCGACACTTGAACTGATTTCTGCCTTCAACATAGAATTTTTGATTGGTTTTATAGATAAGGTCGAATAAGTCAGTGACCCTGCTTCATGGGAAAGGTAAGGATTTTTTAACAAGAACTTGCATCCTTTTCACTTTACTTTAAAAACTCTTTTTTCACATTTTACCTCCAAGTTGACATTAACAGCCGCAAGCTGCAAGCTTCTAGCTGCCATTGAGTCTTTATACTTGTCAACCTGCTTGACATCAGCGCAAATACATGCTATGCTGCCACTTAAGCGCATGCCACATACAACTTCACACAAAGTTATTGTTGCAAGCGCTAAAAAGGCACATCAGTAAGTACACTTGCTGCAATTTTAGTGGAAAGTGTTGCCCACAGCACTGCAGCAGCGAAGGTAAATAGCAAGAAACATTAAAATGTGCCAAGAGGCAAAAAGACATGCCAATGGCAGTGGTGATAGTGTGGTTGAAGAGCGAGCGCGAACTGCGGCGAAATGTGTGTTTGCTTTTCTTTAAGTAGAACATGACACATGTTTGCCGCGATTCCCATCGACCGTCTGACATTTAGCGCAGCAAGACGACGTAATAACATTGGGCCGTTAGTGGAGCAGATATAGTACATACATAAGTGCAGGAAGCAAGGCTGTCGGCCGGTGCTAGTGGAGCGAAATGGAAATGCAGGTAAGTGGGGAAGATGATTTAAGGAAACAGGCAGTTTGTGGAAGTGCAAGAAGAGGAAAAATATGCATAGGATTTGAGAGGAAAAAGGCAAATTGCGCGTAGATAGTGGGGTCCTAATAGCAGTTCACTTAACGGGTCTTCCCAAGCAAATACTAACCAGTGTAAGGACTTCTTAAGGATTGAAATATATGAGGGTACCGAGCTTAAAAGCTCTTTGGCATTAGCCGCCCATTTGTATCCAACCATAAATCTATATTGATAGCAGACGCCCTTGGAATGCGGACGCTGAGTCTACTACCAGGAATGTATTCGAGCTATTCACAGACGGTGCAGTACTCTCAATTTTAGGGACAGACTAGCACGTCGAGCAGGTGAGTACACTGTAACGAAGAAAGTTAAAATGTGCTATCGATATTAAAGACGACTATAATCGATTAGGAATAATGAGTTGACTTCTTTGTAATATGAGCCTAAAAAGTGTAAAATTTAGCGAACTTTTGTAAAACGCACGTATATATGAGGCATAATGAGTACACACAAATTTGAGAGGCCATCAGTGATGGCATTTTCCAGAGACGGGCACTCAAGAACAGAAAGCATTTAAAATGCTGTCAGCGGTGTTATTTTACTCAAAATACGCTACTCAAGAAAGCAAATAAAACGAAATTTGGATATATGTTGCAGCTATGGTAGCATTTAATGCGAGATAGCTCAGCGGTGCTGTTGACGACTTGTTGACGGCTAGTGAGTGCTTAAATGTGTAGTACAAGCAGACAGTGTGTGACTGTTGACAAGTGACCGTTGGCAGAGATGAAATGCGATTTAGCGAATTTTGAGGTTGATGGGTAAAGGAATACAATTACGAAATAAATACGGCAATGGTATTGGTAATGGTAGTGGTAATGGTAATGATAGTAGTAGTAGCAATGGTAATGGTAATGGTGGTGGTAATGGTAATGATAATGGAATTGGTAATGGTAATGACATTAGTAATGGCGATGGTAATGGAAATATAGCGGACATCTTCATATCTGCCATTTTTCAAAGTGAAAATTCGCTTCAACATCCTGTCATTGCTAAGTGCTTTCACATTTTTCCTCCACTAGCATAACACGTAATAATAAACTAGCAACATAACTGCAATTAACTGCCTAATATTACACCTCAGTTTCATTAGAAGTGCACAAAGTTAGTTTTAATTGCTCTATCATGCCGCTCCCAAACATTTAATGTTCCATTTCTTCGGTATAAATTTGTGTGATGAACATAAAGCACAGGCACACCTAACGGTAAGTTATTAAATACATTTCCTGCAACAGTTTTCGCCATCTCAGCACGTTCTTCGTATATATGTAAGTATATACATGTTTCGCTGGCATTCATAGAAAGCAGCAATCAGACATGGCAATATTTTTGCTATCAACATGAAATCAGCTTAAATTAACTGTCTGCGGCTGCGAGCATATATTGAGAATGTATACATACATATGTACATACTTGCAACATGTTTACAATTCATTGCACGCGTACACAAACAAATAAATATGCGCCAATTACAACAAGAACAACAGTTGCATGTGTTTTTTATTTCATGAAACAATAACAACAAATTCAAATATTGAATAAGCGCACGAACAATACACGCAGAAATGAATTTACGCGGTACTTGGAAATTGCAACATTGTCAACACGGTGGCATCATAAATGCCACAAAATGCGCCAATGATGAAAATAACAAAACATAAATTAAAGTAAATGCAAAAAAAAAAAAAAGTGGAGCACAGAGCGAAGCCAATGAAAACGGAAGAACTGTGGCAGCATAGAAGCTAGGGGCGTGTAAGTGTGTGGGAGCGCCAGGCAATGCCCGATGCACCACAGGCATTGTGTGGCAACCAGATGGAGTCGCCGCAACCAAGGTACTCATCAAAAATATACATACATACATATATAGCTGATGCACGCATGCCCTAGGTGTGTCTAATACATATGGATGTGCGAGGGCAACGTGCAACATGTGCAAATGTGCAAAAAGAAAAATGCGCACAGCACATATTAGCTCATACATATACATATGTATGAATGTATGTATATACATTAGGGTTATCCAAAATAAGTGAAGTCGGAATTTTAATGTTCGTACCCACTAGGATTGTTCTATATTGAAAAAATATGCCCTTAGTTTTTATTTTGAAATCTAAAAATATTGAGAGGTCGCTGAAAGCGCTTAAAGTTTTCTATGTATTTCATATAGAGGAAAAACCACTTTACGTAGGAGTATAGAATTCTTGAAAATCAATGCTTTTCGCTCGGAAAACTATGGCTCTCTTCAGAATACTTCCAATGATAATACCCAATTGTGTATTTAACCATTTTCTAATACTAAAGATATCTTATTGGTCCCCCCGTTGCATCTTCAAGGGGTTTTTCCCATATAAAATACATGGAAAACTTTGAGCGCTTTCAGCGACCTCTAGGTACATTTTGATTTCAAAATAAAAAACTGAGGTATAATATTTTTCGGTATAGAGCAATCCTAGGGGGTGATGGCACACATATTCCGACTTTGCTTTTTCGCATGCCTTTTTGGACCACCCTACTCTACATTCATGAGTATGTGTTATAACGTATGCTTACTTTAATGCATCGTTTTCTATTTTCCTTGCGTGAATTTGCAACATCGCGGTAAGTGTAAAATGCGACAAAAATAGCGCATTTAAGTGTCTACTTCATACATTGTACATACATATTCACACACACACTACGTTGTCGCATTTTTTCTGCCAAACTATTTGTGGCAAATAACTGTACATAAGTGCAATAGCGGAGCGTCATTTACTGCTATCACACTGATGGCATTGCACTTTTGGAGTTGCACGCACGGCGTTGGCTCCACCGCCATGCAACAATGGCACGCGCACATAAAACGAATTCCAGCACATCATCATCATTGCAGGTTTGCGTCTTTTTTTTGCACTTTATTTCCATTCATTGCCTTTCATTGGATTTCTTTCTTTTCTTTACGCCATTAATGGTCCCTTCAATGCAATGTCATAGAAAGAAGGAAGCACTAGGAGCGGAGGATACTAGGGAGCGACAGAAAAAGGGTAGGTCTCCTAATGAAAAGAAAACCGTAAAAATATTGCAGCCACAAATGTGGATATATGTAAGTGTGAATGAACACATGAGTATTATTAATTTCTTTCTTTTTATTGAATGCTGTGAAGTGGCAGGTATAAATGAAGTGAAATAAACATACATACATATGTATGTGTGCATGATAAATAAAAAACGATATGTGAAAGGTATGGAAACGCAGAAAGTAATGAAAAGAAAAATACTACATATATGTAAATATGCTAATGAATAAAGAGAAAAAATTACACAAGAAAAACCAATATAACGCGAGGATTAACCTCCTCATAAAATACGGGGGGCAAAGAGAAACGGAAAATCGGCAAGGAAAATTAAATGGCGAAGAATTAAAGCCATGTTAGTTTATACATAATTTACGTTGCGTAACTTAACTTAATATTTGGGCAAACTTGTTATATGAAACGCTGTGTTATCGATTAGTCAAACCTTAACTTGCTCTAAGAAATTTAAAAGATGAGCTAGTCTGGACTTAACGTAAGTTAATAGGCCTCATGTATAAAAAGTGAGCTTAAGCTCAGACTAATTTGTACTTAAAATCGAGTCAGAGCTTAAGTTAAATTTTTGTGCATGAGGCCAAATGTACATGTGAGAATTTGTGTTACCGATAAGTCAATCTTAACGTGCTGTAAGAAACTTAAGAACCTGTAGATGCTATTAGATGCTTAAGTTACGGCCTTACGTAAATTGAGAGCGTTGAGGGAATAAGGTTTTCCAGATTTTCGTTTTTGTATGTGATCATATTTTTTGTATGCATTTTTTAATCACCCCGTTTAAACAGGCAAAGCTTAGATTATTAGCTGTCAAATTTGTAGTGCTTAGTATTTTCACATCTCAAAGAAAAGTTATGTTTCTTCTATGCCACCGTGATCACATTTTTCTGCTATCTTAAAGACTGCTTTTCACTATATCAAACTCAGTAGCATTTGTCTTCAAATAAGTGAAAACACCTCGTCAAATGAGATCAGAAAGCGGTTTATCGATTGATTTGGATAAGGATAGGTAAAGGTATGGATAAAGGGGATAAAGTTGTGTCAAAATATGACATGGTGAAAACCAGTCTTAAGCAATTTAAATATATTTTAACTTAATATTCGTCTCAAAATACCTTTACAAACCTCTTCTTCTTGGCATTTCTCCTCTTCCTCGCAAAAATAATCGATAAAACTTGGTTGGAGCCCGAAAAGTTATCGGTTTAAATTGAGATTATTTTTTAATTACAGATTAACGAGGGGCAACTTTTGTATGGCTAATCTATTTTTCTAGTTACATATTAGGAAGTTAAGCTCGAAAATGATTATAATCTACTCATATGTAAACCTAGTATTAGCTATGTAGACAGGAAATGCTTACGGCAAAGGATAGTGCGCGAATCTTGGGACCCGTTCCGTCAACAACTAATTTAGTGAACAGACAAAATGAGCCTCGGATAGGACAGCCAGCCGCATCTTTCCAAAGGAAAGAGGCAACATTCTGAAAGCTTAAGAGACTTTCTGGCAGAGATCTTTAAAGTTGAGCTCACCAAATCTAGGCAGTTGTTTGGATGATTCGACTTCAATATTCCCATTAATCAGCTGCTAAAGATACTTTGTGGCCTAAAACGCATTTCAACTTGACAAAGAAGTAATCTCATGGGTTAGAGGGGGATGTTAGTCATTCCAAGGCTATTACCGAACAAAAATTTGGTCAGACCACGTAATGTGTGACTTTTATTCTTTATTCTTGAGCGAAGCCGCTCAGCTGCTCAGAAATGCCACCCACACCTCGCTCATTGTGTGGCCACTCCAATAGTATTTCATATGTCCTAATTTTCAGACGCTCAGTCGCTCAATGCGGGCCGCGACCTCAAGGAAGCATAGTTTACAGCTGGTGTTAGTGAGTTACAGTCAGCATTGATAGGCGGCTTTAAACTGGAAAGCCCTTTGCAGAATACTCCTAACTCGTCCTTTCCCTCCAGCTTTGATCTATCCGTGAACAGGAGCACTGATCATAGTTCCACAGATTAACTCTTATTCAGCCCTTCAGTTGGGTTCCACAGATTATTTCTCATACAACCCTTCGGTTGAGAGAATATGGGTAGTGCAAGACATCGTGGTGCACAGTGGTCAATTACACCCGAGGTGATATTAAGATTTCTCAAAATTGCCATGTGTACATAGTAAGAAATAAACTAATTTGTAGAACTCGGCCAAGATCGCTTGGGCGGTTACAGCGCCAAATAAGAAGAAGATAGTCTTTTTTAAATTGAAACTTATGCTGTACATATACTCGCATGTATTATAGATTTAGGTTAATTTGGTAATTTCGTTTCTTGATAAAAGACAATTTCTACTCGCTTCTATATATCTCAACTAAATGTCACATATTTTTGAAATATAATTTCTAGTAGCATTATCTCAACCAAACACTTCCTCAAATATTTTAGAATAAAACTTAAGATATTTTATGAACTCAAAATTCAACCAACGGTAATTTTTTGGCGGCATAAGTCATGCCATTCTAAGCGTATGTCGACTTTTCTGCTTGCGATTTTTCCCGATTTTCGCGAAGCCTTTATTCAAGTAGATATTTTTACAAAATATGAATAAAAATAGTTGCGTTTTTTTACTCATTTCCAGTAAAATCCCGTAAAAGTTTTTACGAATTTCATGTTTTGGCGCTTTCGTACGCAAAAACTCTCAAAGTAGGGAAATTGAGAGAGCGAAAAATGACAGCTGAAGTTGCAAGTTTTTACTGGATTTTACTGGATAAATTTTTACTTGTAAGAATTTGCCAGTACGAAAAACAGCTGATCGCATGTTGCTGGATGAAATTTAAACTAATAAGGAAACTGTTTGTGGCTTTTTATTGTGGAAATTCACAAAATAAACATATTTAAATATAAAATATATTGTTTTATTAGGAATATGCTGCGAATAAACTACCAATTAATCAGCTGTTCATGAAACTTGCAAATTATTACTTGAAAAGCGTTCACGTACTTTTTTGTAAATTTTTTCTATGAGAGCGAATTCTTAGAAATTAAGTTACTGGAGAGTTGCTGGCAAGTTACTGGATAATTTGTAAAAAAACACAACTAATGCATCTAAATAAAACAAACCTGCATCATTCGCTTCTTTTTTTAATAATTTTGCAATAGCGGAAATGGGCACTGTATATAGACTGTTGTCCTCCACTGTATGTACATACACTCCCATCAACTGCGAATGTGTACTTTCGCAACTGTTACACGTGTGTTCAAATTAAAGGGGAACAAATATTAGTCAAGCTGTGACGCTAGCACACTTGAGCACAGTACATATGTATGTACATACAAACATTCTTTAACAACTTTGTATGTATGTACTTAGGTAAGCTTTGCGACGAAATGTGGCCGTTATGCTGCGTAAATTATTAGCGCCATGGCGCTGACTAACGACACCCTAGTTGCAGCGGTACATGTGGCCCCTACTTGTAATTTAGTGGTATCACTTTTGTTGTTTGCTTGAAGAAAAATACCTGCAACGTTGCTGTCTGCAGTGTAAGGAAACGAAATTTACGCTATGAAATGGAATTAAATACGATTCGTCGTGCCTTGAAAGAGGAAAAGATGCGTAGTGCCAAATACATACATGTAATAAAATCGTAACAGGCCGATGTCTGTACATTATAGATATTAAAAAAATATAAATATGAGGGGGAGGGGAGGACCTTTATTAGAGTAACAGAAGCCAAATCAACAATTAAAAAAAAAAAA
>NW_023458562.1:28063226-28068662 GCF_013731165.1 Rhagoletis pomonella
CAAAATATCCCTCAAATAGGGAAATTACCCACAATCTGGCATCACTGGGTTGCATGCACATTCATAGAAAACTATCTGGGAGCGTTGGAAGCGACCAAACATCAGCGTCAAATAATTGCCAAACTGTTGAAAACAAACACAAATGTAAGTCCTACACACATGCGAAAGTCCAAGTAGCCGAGACGCGTCTCACACCGGAAACGGAAACATTTTGTGCTTACAGACACGGCCAATCATCAAAGAGACGATACGCTACATAAATAGCCAACGAAAAGTCAGACAATCAAAATTAAATAGGAGTTTGTAAAAATGCTCAAATCAAAACCAGACACAAAAGTTCGGCTGTCGAACCATCAAAATGGGCATACTCGTATGAGGTTGGTGGTAAATGTAATGAAAATGCGGCAACTTTTTCTGACTTTTGTTCGAAATAGCCACTATTGTGGAATATATAAAAGCCGGCATCTAAAATGCCTGAATGGTTGTGTCCTTAGACAGTGCATAAAGGATGCTATGTAACTAATAGCAAAATTGCTTGTGGCTACACATATTGCGGCTCATGCAAGTGTGGATGTATGTATGTGTGTATGTACCTAAATTGAGCGGATTTCGATTAACCCAGTGATAGATTGTAAAGGCTTATATTTTCAAAATCTGAATGGACTTTTTGCAAAATTCATGTTGAAAAATGATGAGGTGTTAAAATCTTAGTAACCTTTCTGTAAGATTTAAAGATATTTCAGAACACCTGAGCAGCAAGGAATAACATACGCTGTACAATGCTTTCTACGGTGAACCACTAGTAGTTCTGTGTATATCCCGGCAAAAATTAGGTTACAACTTTTTTACCAAAGACGCAAAGACAAGAAATGGAACTGGCGACGACTGAAATCTGAAGGATAGCTTCAAAATCAAACCCAACGTCATAGCCTAATATCATAACTACCCATGGAAGCGAGCTACATATTTGATCGATTTGACCAATTAGCGATCGGACTCGTATAGTTTCGATATGTGGAACCAATAAGAGCAGTCATGTTTAGGCATAGTGAGAATAGCCGTAATCGATTCACATTTCTCTCGCTATGTTTCAGTTCCGGTCGCAACGGTTGTGAAAGCAACAGCAAAGTTAACTAGCAAAGATGGACCTTTGCGAGCTTGGCTGTACCTTCGTTTCGCCACTCGCTAACTGTTGGCGAATCGATGACGGCTAAATGTAATGGACAAACCTCTTGAAACCTTTGTTTTGGTACAAACATCTTAAGAGCAGTCAAGTGTTTCGAAAAAAGGCCAGACAGGGTAAAAGCAAAATTCCTTTTCAACACAGCAGAAGAAAAAAACATTTACTAATAATACCAAGATCTAAACGGCAATAGGCAACTTGATTCGATGCTTGTAAAATCGATGTCGCGTTTCCAAATTCGCTTTTTTTTTACTTATAAATGGCTTACTTCTCAGCAGCTGCCTCTCTTGTGCCGTTACTTTCAGTTTTCTAAAGGCCTGACTGGACTGGACTACTAGCCACATTTTTTTATTTTTTAAGTTTTTCAATGTTGCACTAGGGGTAATTTCACTCATTTTTGTCGCAAAAATTAATTATGACCAAACAAAGAGGTTATTAAAAAAAACATGATTCTTTTATTGATTGGCATACGATTTCCCACATTTTTGCAACAAAAAAATGTAACCCTTAACTGATGAGACAAAATGGCGAAGTTTTTAATTTGTGGTTTCATTGAAAACAACTAATACAGTTTTTTGTAAATATTTATATTAAAAAAAAAAAAATACATACGCTTACAAAACAATTTTGAAGGGAAACTCTGAATTTCCTAATTTGTCTGCTGAAAAGTTAAAAAGGTGCAGCCTGTGCAGCTACAAAATTGTAAACAACCTTTTGTTTCCCCTCTTCATTAGTTACGTAGACCGTAATCCCACCCGAAGTGTTTGACCCTGCATTTGACCTGTGCTCCGTCGTTAATATTATTAACTTCATAAAAGTCATAATTTTTTTCTAACTCTACCGGCTAGTGCCACATCGCAGACCTTCATAAATGAAGCCTTTAAAGCCATTAGTGCCCAGGAGCAAATCATTGAATCCACTGTCTTTTCTCTATGAAGCGGAGTATGTAAGTCTCACACAGCTCATTGTTTATCATCATAGATTGCTAAAGATTCATGAGCCGATCGCTGTGGGCAATCGTTATGAAACATTAAGCCTTCGGATAGAAGTGCGACCCATAAAAGTCTTAACCTGACTTATAATCTTCGTAAAAAAATTAAGTTGTAGCAAAAATATGCTCCGTTGCTTACACCTTCCTCTTATTGGCAGAAGCACCGTTTTTTCTTTTTAATTCTTGAATTTTTAATTACCGATAGAGAACTTTAAAGGGGAAAAGAAAAAAATATTAATTTATCAGGATCTCAGGATCTAGTACTTTAGCCAAGCCAATTCTCCTTTTCGCTTGAAATTTTTTTATGTATATCGAAATATAAATTATGTAGTATCACATTCAATAAAATTTGCAAAAACTTATAACGACTGTTCACTAAAAATTTATTACTCCACTAATAAATTCATACATTTTCCATTGCTCACCTGGTATGTACAGCCAAATATTCAAAAATGCACAAACCATAATTTTATTACGTGGTTATGTTTGAGAAAATATGTAACAAAAAACTTCTTCCAAATCCGCACTCATTCGATCGCCTATCGCCTTGGGCCGCATGCTGTTTGTGAGTTTTCGCGGTGATTGGGATCCTGTGGCGCGCCAAACAGACAATCAAACATTATTTGCGGTCAACAGTAAAATAGGAGAAAAATTCAAAAACGTACTATTCTATGCCATTCGCAACCAACGGCTGGTTGTGATTGTAAAGGGAAATCTGAAAGCTATGATTGCGGCAAAATTGTCTTCAGTTGTAAGTGGCTTCCAGGAATTTTCGCGGAAGCAGAGAAGTGCGTCTGAAATGAAAGAACAGTATATATTTCACTTTCAATTTTAATTGAAAAAGCTTCTTTTTTATTTGGCATTTTTTTAGCGCTTCGAGGCAATTACGACTTTATTGTTTGTACATTGTTGCGGTCATAAAGGCAGTTATGGCTCTGAAGCAGAAGGAAAGTGTATTAGAGAAAAAACGCATCTGATTGGACGAAATAGTGTATCAATTTCAATTACTTGCCACGCCAAAAACAATTGGACAACCACTTTCTACTAAATCGCAATGGAATTGCTATTTTAGTGCCACTCAAAACAAAAAAATAATAATCTTAACTGCTGAGTGCCGCATTAAAATTTAACACACTAAATATAGTCATCTCATAAAAGTTAGATATTTCGGTTAGTGCAAGAAGTTGGACAACAAAGTAGTGCCAACCAACACCTTGGCCGAATACGAGCTACACGTGCTACGGTCGAAGGTAAGAGGTGGGAAGCATAAAACCAAATTGTAAAACCAATCTAATGAAGTGTGTCAACGCCAACTTAACCAATATGCAGAACTCAAATATTGAATGGCGAGCTCCGTTAAAAAAAATGCCGTACAAACAAAAATTAAATCTATCAAAAATGTCATAAAAATCACTTTTACAATGTCATAAAATCGCAACAGAAGGCAAACACGACAAGCGACTAGCAAAAAAATGAAACAAGAATAACGGGATTCCACGAAAGCAATCGAGCGACACGCACAACGTGACAACAGCAGGAGTGTGGAGATAAGCTAACGGTGTTGCCGTGCGTTAGCGTACGCACCGGTTGTACCCGATTTTATGACGTACTATAAATTGCTTTCTAAATAGACTATAAAAATGCTACAACAAATGAAAATGTTGAATTGAATTTCCAATGCAAGCGAAACGTGCGAGAGAGCAAATTATCGCGTGATGAGGAATTGCGAATAAGAGAAATAAAAAGAAAAAAGACAAGATTTTTGCTAAACTTCTAGAAAATAAAAGTGCCCAAGTTAAAGTTAAAATGAACTAAATGTGGTCGGCAGGTGTGGTGCTATTGCCACACACAATTCCTTAAAGTGACATCTTGGCTTTGAGACTTTGAATGACTTCTACTTTGCTGCTAAAAACTCATTTAAATCCTCTACTAAGAGAAGTATGTTCAACCACATAAACTCAAATATGCTTAGTTAATATTTCGCAATTTATTTCTGCTGACGATTTGTACGGGTTGTGTGGTAAACATTTCTGTTGTTATTATGTGAAATCCAACATTGACATTGGAGCACCGCAGCCGCAAGCAATTCTCAACTAATTTATGCTTAAGCATGTAAAGTGCAGGCTGTTTGTATTTGCGCAGGTCTGGCTTTTATAGTTACCGCCAATTTAATTTGCATTCACATGAATACTTTGTAAACTTTTTAAACTAAATAAAAGCAAAAATTGCAAAGTAGTAATGAATATGGTGGCCTGTTTTGCCTCGGAGCAAAATATGGCTGAAAATTATTTTCAAATTCATATGAAAAATTTACGCCGAAGCTGTAATTGAATCGTATTTTCTTTCAAGCTGCGTTCCCCAACACAGAAGAAGTTACTATTAAAAAAAAAAAGAAAAAAAATAAAAAATTGCGGAATCTGCTGAAAAAACGTTCCCACACTCTAGAAAATGAACGGAAAGAAGAGAGAGAGAGGAATTGAGAATTGTTATAAAATAGATTTTAAGAAGCGAATTTTCAAACAAATTTTCGATTTCTGCAACATAGTTTATTTTTATGAATAAGCGAGTTAGTTAATATATTTTAGCAGGTATCTAATCACAATAAGTTTTCATTAAAAAACGGCCTCGACCTCAATAAAAATTGTTGAATGTAATCTTGTAAACTTAATTTATATTTTTATAACTCGATTCTATATATCATGGACTTTCTCAAAGTTGTATTAAATCAGTGTTTACCTTATCTTATCACATTAAGTTAATAACATTTTTCAAATAGATGGCAGCCCGCTACAAAAATATTTTCAATATTTGATTTATTTTATCAATTTATTAATTGACTAAAATTTTTCAAAGAGGTGGCAACTCTCCTCAAAATTTTTGTGGGAGTAAAATTTCCTTTAGTTTGATACCTGTATTACAATATTTTATTTATCTTATCATCATTATTATTATTAACAAACTAAAATTTTCAAACGGGTGGCAACCTTCCACACAAATATTTTCGCCTGTAAGCCTTCTTCTTTTGATAGCCATATTGTAACACTTTATCCTATATATTTACTTAAACTGCAATTTCCAAACAGGTGGCAAATCTCTAATTATTATTTTCCTATATTACGTTAAGCAATGCATCGGTGAAAACTGCATTCGATTTCAAGCATTAGGCGTACAAACATACAGAGAGAGAGACAGGCAGACAGACAGACTGACAGAATTTTTTTTTTTTTAATTGTTGATTTGGCTTCTGTTACTCTAATAAAGG
>NW_023458562.1:28068762-28069894 GCF_013731165.1 Rhagoletis pomonella
CCTTTATTAGAGTAACAGAAGCCAAATCAACAATTAAAAAAAAAAAATTCTGTCAGTCTGTCTGTCTGCCTGTCTCTCTCTCTGTATGTTTGTACGCCGAATGCTTGAAATCGAATGCAGTTTTCACCGATGCATTGCTTAACGTCCAACTTGTAATATAGGAAAATAATAATTAGAGATTTGCCACCTGTTTGGAAATTGCAGTTTAAGTAAATATATAGGATAAAGTAAGTGTTACAATATGGCTATCAAAAGAAGAAGGCTTACAGGCGAAAATATTTGTGTGGAAGGTTGCCACCCGTTTGAAAATTTTAGTTTAATTTAATTGAAAAGATAAATAAAAATAGTGCAATATAGGTATCAAACTAAAGGAAATTTTGAGGAGAGTTGCCTCCTCTTTGAAAAGTTGTAGTCAATTAATAAATTGATAAAATAAATTAAATATTGAAAATATTTTTGTAGCGGGTTGCCATCTATTTGAAAAATGTTATTCACTTAATGCGACGAGATAAGGTAAACACTGTTTTAATACAACTTTGAGAAAGTCCATGATATATAGAATCGAGTTATAAAAATATTAATTAAGTTTGCAAGATTATATTCAACAATTTTTATTGAGCTCGAGGCCGTTTTTTAATGAAAACTTATTGTGATTAGATACCTGCTAAAATATATTAACTAACTCGCTTATTCATAAAAATAAACTATGTTGCAGAAATCGAAAATTTGTTTGAAAATTCCCTTCTTAAAATCTATTTTATAACAATTCTCAATTCCTCTCTCTCTCTTCTTTCCGTTCATTTTCTAGAGTGTGGGAACGTTTTTTCAGCAGATTCCGCAATTTTTTTCTTTTTTCTTTTTTTTTTAATAGTAACTTCTTCTGTGTTGGGGAACGCAGCTTGAAAGACAATACGATTCAATTACAGCTTCGGCGTAAATTTTTAATATGAATTTGCAAATAATTTTCAGCCATATTTTGCTCCGAGGCAAAACTGGTCACCATATTCATTACTACTTTGCAATTTTTGTTTTTATTTAGCTTAAAAAGTTTACAAAGTATTCATGTGAATGCAAATTAAATTGCGGTAACTAACGGGTGATTTTTTAAGAGCTTGATAACTTTTTTTTTAAA
>NW_023458562.1:28069994-28074922 GCF_013731165.1 Rhagoletis pomonella
CTAATGCATGAAAATCCTAACCTCAAAAAAATCACCCGTTATAAAATCCAGACCTGCGCAAATACATACAAACAGCTTGCACTTAACATGCTTAAGCATAAATTAGTTGAGAATTGCCTGCGGCTGCGGTGCTCCAATGTCAATGTTGGATTTCACATAATTACAACAGAAATGTTTACCACACAACCCGTACAAAGCGTCAGCAGAAATAAATTGCGAAATATTAACTAAGCATATTTGAGTTTATGTGGTTGAACATACTTCTCTTAGTAGAGGATTTAAATGAGTTTTTAGCAGCAAAGTAGAAGTCATTCAAAGTCTCAAAGCCAAGATGTCACTTTAAGGAATTGTGTGTGGCAATAGCACCACACCTGCCGACCACATTTAGTTCGTTTTAACTTTAACTTGGGCACTTTTATTTTCTAAAAAATTTGCAAAATCTTGTTTTTTTCTTTTTATTTCTCTTATTCGCAATTTCTCATCACGCAATAATTTGCTCTCTCGCACGTTTCGCTTGCATTGGAAATTCAATTCAACATTTTCATTTGTTGTAGCGTTTTTATAGTCTATTTAGAAAGCAATTTATAGTACGCCATAAAATTGGTTACAACCGGTGCGTACGCTAACGCACGGCAACACCGTTAGCTTATCTCCACACTCCTGCTGTTGTCACGTTGTGCGTGTCGCTCGATTGCTTTCGTGGAATCCCGTTATTCTTGTTTCATTTTTTTGCTAGTCGCTGTCGTGTTTGCCTTCTGTTGCGATTTTATGACATTGTAAAAGTGATTTTTATGACATTTTTGATAGATTTAATTTTTGTTTGTACGGCATTTTTTTTAACGGAGCTCGCTGTTCAATATTTGAGTTCTGCATATTGGTTAAGTTGGCGTTGACACACTTCATTAGATTGGTTTTACAATTTGGTTTTATGCTTCCCACCTCTTACCTCCGACCGTAGCACGTGTAGCTCGTATTTGGCCAAGGTGTTGGTTGGCACTACTTTGTTGTCCAACTTCTTGCACTAACCAAAATATCTTACTTTTTTATGAGATGACTATATTTAGTGTGTTAAATTTTAATGCGGCACTCAGCATTTAAGATTATTATTTTTTTTTTTTGTGGCACTAAAATAGCAATTCCAATGCGATTTAGTAGAAAGTGATTGTCCAATTGTTTTTCGTCCAATCAGATGCGTTTTTCCTATTATTACACTTTTCTTCTGCCTTTATGACCGCAACAATGTACAAACAATAAAGTCGTAAATGCCTCGAAGCGCTAAAAAAATGCCAAATAAAAAAGAAGCTTTTTCAATTAAAATTGAAAGTGAAATATATACTGTTCTTTTATTTCAGACGCACTTCTCTGCTTCCGCTAAAATTCCTGGAAGCCACTTACAACTGAAGACCAATTTTGCCGCAATCATAGCTTTCAGATTTCCCTTCACAATCACAACCAGCCGTTGGTTGCGAATGGCATAGAATAGTACGTTTTTGAATTTTTCTCCTATTTTACTGTTGACCGCAAATAATGTTTGATTGTCTGTTTGGCGCGCCACAGGATCCCAATCACCGCGAAAACTCACAAACAGCATGCGGCCCAAGGCGATAGGCGATCGAATGAGTGCGGATTTGGAAGAAGTTTTTTGTTACATATTTTCTCAAACATAACCACGTAATAAAATTATGGTTTGTGCATTTTTGAATATTTGGCTGTACATACCATGCTCACATGGTATGAAAAATGTATGAAGTTATTAGTGGAGTAATAAATTTTTAGTGAACAGTCGTTATAAGTTTTTGCAAATTTTATTGAATGTGATACTACATAATTTATATTTCGATATACATAAAAAAATTTCAAGCGAAAAGGAGAATTGGCTTGGCTAAAGTACTAGATCCTGAGTGGCAGAAGGTAAAATAAATAAATATTTTTTTCTTTTCCCCTTTAAAGTTCTCTATCGGTAATTAAAAATGCAAGAATTAAAAAGAAAAAACGGTGCTTCTGCCAATAAGAAGAAGGTGTAAGCAACGGAGCATATTTTTGCTACAACTTAATTTTTTTACGAAGATGATAAGTCAGGTTAAGACTTTTATGGGTCGCACTTCTATCCGAAGGCTTAATGTTTCATAACGATTGCCCACAGCGATCGGCTCATGGATCTTTAGCAATCTATGATGATAAACAATGAGCTGTGTGAGACTTACATACTCCGCTTCATAGAGAAAAGACAGTGGATTCAATGATTTGCTCCTGGGCACTAATGGCTTTAAAGGCTTCATTTATGAGGGTCTGCGATGTGGCACTAGCCGGTAGAGTTAGAAAAAAATTATGACTTTTATGAAGTTAATAATATTAACGACGGAGCACAGGTCAAATGGAGGGTCAAACACTTCGGGTGGGATTACGGTCTACGTAACTAATAAAGAGGGGAAACAAAAGGTTGTTTACAATTTTGTAGCTGCACAGGCTGCACCTTTTTAACTTTTCAGCAGACAAATTAGGAAATCCAGAGTTTCCACTTCAAAATTGTTTTGTAAGCGTATGTATTTTTTTTCTTTAATATAAATATTTACAAAAAACTGTATTAGTTGTTTTCAATGAAACCACAAATTAAAAACTTCGCCATTTTGTCTCATCAGTTAAGGGTTACATTTTTTTGTTGCAAAAATGTGGGAAATCGTATGCCAATCAATAAAAGAATCATGTTTTTTTTTTAATAACCTCTTTGTTTGGTCATAATTAATTTTTGCGACAAAAATTAGTGAAATTACCCCTAGTGCAACATTGAAAAACTTAAAAAATAAAAAAAATATGGCTAGTAGTCCAGTCCAGTCAGGCCTTTAGAAAACTGAAAGTAACGGCACAAGAGAGGCAGCTGCTGAGAAGTAAGCCATTTATAAGTAAAAATAAGCGAATTTGGAAACGTGACATCGATTTTACAAGCATCGAATCAAGTTGCCTATTGCCGTTTAGATCTTGGTATTATTAGTAAATGTTTTTTTCTTCTGCTGTGTTGAAAAGGAATTTTGCTTTTACCCTGTCTGGCCTTTTTTCGAAACACTTGACTGCTCTTAAGATGTTTGTACCAAAACAAAGGTTTTCAAGAGGTTTGTCCATTACATTTAGCCGTCATCGATTCGCCAACAGTTAGCGAGTGGCGAAACGAAGGTACAACCAAGCTCGCAAAGGTCCATCTTTGCTAGCTAACTTTGCTGTTGCTTTCACAACCGCTGCGACCGGAACTGAAATATAGCGAGAGAAATGGCGAATCGATTACGGCTATTCTCACTATGCCTAAACATGACTGCTCTTATTGGTTCCACATATCGATACTATACGAGTCCGATCGCTAATTGGTCAAATCGATCAAATATGTAGCTCGATTCCATGGGTAGTTATGATATTAGGCTATGACGTTGGGTTTGATTTTGAAGCTATCCTTCAGATTTCAGTCGTCGCCAGTTCCATTTCTTGTCTTTGCGTCTTTGGTAAAAAAGTTGTAACCTAATTTTTGTCGGGATATACACAGAACTACTAGTGGTTCACAGTTGAAAGCATTGTACAGCGTATGTTATTCCTTGCTGCTCAGGTGTTCTGAAATATCTTTAAATCTTACAGAAAGGTTACTAAGATTTTAACACCTCATCATTCTTCAACATGAATTTTGCAAAAAGTGCAGTCACTGGGTTAATTGAAATCCGCTCAATTTAGGTACATACACACATACATACATCCACACTTGCATGAGCCGCAATATGTGTAGCCACAAGCAATTTTGCTATTAGTTATATAGCATCCTTTATGCACTGTCTAAGGACACAACCATTCAGGCATTTTAGATGCCGGCTTTTATATATTCCACAATAGTGGCTATTTCGAACAAAAGTCAGAAAAAGTTGCCGCATTTTCATTACATTTACCACCAACCTCATACGAGTATGCCCATTTTGATGGCTCGACAGCCGAACTTTTGTGTCTGGTTTTGATTTGAGCATTTTTACAAACTCCTATTTAATTTTGATTGTCTGACTTTTCGTTGGCTATTTATGTAGCGTATCGTCTCTTTGATGATTGGCCGTGTCTGTAAGCACAAAATGTTTCCGTTTCCGGTGTGAGACGCGTCTCGGCTACTTGGACTTTCGCATGTGTGTAGGACTTACATTTGTGTTTGTTTTCAACAGTTTGGCAATTATTTGACGCTGATGTTCGGTCGTTTATAACGCTCCCAGATAGTTTTCTATGTATGTGCATGCAACCTCCTTTCGTTCAATATCTACTCTTCCGTGCCCGATTTATTCGAATTTCTTTCATTCCATTTATTTGAGTCTATTTGATTTTGTCTGCTCGTCTGGCTGGTTCATTGCTTGGCATAAATGGTTTTGATGTTTAGTACAGTTGGTATTCTTCCATTCTCTCCTTTGTTCCACAAAAAAGTGCCACTGCTCTTGTTTTAGTTTGCTTTGCGGTTTCTGATTGCGCCTACCTCCCGCTCGATTCCCTCGCTACTTGTGTTTGTTTTTGCTTTTGTTTTTGGTTAGCGGAAAAATTGACTTCTAAACGAGTTTCCTCTCAACTGTTTGCTAACCAACTAATCGAACTCACTCGTGAAAATGATTGCTTTGGGAAACCAATTGGCGCCTGCAGAGCAATCTAAGCTCAAGACTTTTATTTGTTCATTATGGACTTTTACATGTCTTTTCTTTTTATATTTCGTTTATTTCTCTTGCTTCTCACCATTTTCCCGCACTATTACGACTTCACATTTTCCATCTAATTTAACGATAACTTCACAGTTGACATTTATAAATCATCGCCTGAGAACCCAAGTAAATCTGATCTGTTTGACGTGCCCATGCGGTGCGTCATTGGCGGCGGAAGGCCTCCTATTTACAAATATGCCTGCGCCAACAATCAATAAACAACAGTTA
>NW_023458562.1:28075022-28092499 GCF_013731165.1 Rhagoletis pomonella
TCCTATTTACAAATATGCCTGCGCCAACAATCAATAAACAACAGTTAATGCTTTGTATGTGTCTTTAAGTAAGCGGATTTTTTTCCACTTTGTTTTTGTTTTGTTTCCCCCCCCAACCCACCAACCAGGCTGTCTGGCTGCTTGACTGGTTGACTGAGTGCCTGACTTCGTGCGGTATCAAGTTGCATTGCTTTGCGGCTGGCGGATCCCTGCGTTGCTGACAAAAGTGCCAAAGTGTTCGACATTCAGAAGCCGCTTAAGTAACTGCCACCACAACTTGAAACTGGAAATCAACTCGCAACAAGATTGCTACTTATGATTCTTGTATGTTTTTTTTTTTATAATTTTTATTTATTGCTGTTTATGATGTAGTTTTTTCTACAGTTATTATTGTGATTGCTGGTGGCGGTGGTGACTTATGTAGCAACACGTACGAGCATGACACATGAGACACTTGAGAAATTTTCCTTTGCTTCGTTTATTTGGTTTATGTACGTGTATACCGTTAGTTTTTAAACATTTTATTGGTATGACGATGAAGCAGAAAAGGGCTTTCAACTGACATCAACTTAGCTAAGCTTTTCGCGGAGTGTTTGTGAGAAATCCTCACCGCAGTGGGACATGTGATGGTTTTCGGTATGTGATGGAATATACAGTTTAATCCAATAAAGGAACCTGATAACTCTGATGACCCTGAAGAATGGAATTTGCGGATATAGGCCCGGAATGTCCGCACCCTCTATATAGAAGGCGTCTCTACTCAGTCACAAAAATTATGAAGCTTACAACATATTTTACAGCTGCCATGAGATGGTGAATAAATTTGAGATGAGATTGGTCCTTGGAGAGAGAATTTGACACCTTTTCTCCAGATTAAGCCTCTCTTCCTAGTAAACGAATTACCAGCACCCGCATCCGTGAAGAACGTGAGATCTAAGAGCAGAGTCTAAAAATTCCGCCGCCCGAGAATAATTCCGAAAAGGGAGGGAGGTGGTCTGATGATGCACGGACCAGAGACGTTTGTAGTACCAGACACCAGGATCGAAAGAGGATTTCGAGGCTAAGACTGCTTCCTACTAAGACGCAGGTGGAAATCTTGAAGCCAGAGTACACTCGAGATTTATAAGCAAACCCTTCTCTACGCTTTTGAACGGCGCGTTTGACGTAGAAGATCCCAAACCAGTGTACATAGTCGTAGCTCCCATTCCTCCAATCGACTAAGATGGGATATATAAGAATAGTACCAATGCGGCTTGAATACAACAAAATTTCGAAGACGGGTAGACAGTAGATCTATTTCAAACCGGAAGCGAAGAGCAAAGCGCAATTTGACCTGATGAAGATTTATGCGCCCAGAGATAAGAATCTCAGCGTACCGTACTTAATTTAATAGAATGGTTGTCCTACCGCTACCGATAATTACGACGGGATAAGCCTTCTCAACATTGCTCATAAAACTCTATCGAGGATATATACTGTATGAAAGAGTTCATCCCTTCATAAACTAACTGATAAGGTCATATCAGTGTGGCTTCAGAACTTGACCAAATGAAGTTTTAGTCAGGGCAAATAACTTTCATCCGAGTTCTTCAATTTGGCATTGCCAGCCTGAACATTAAGTAGAGAATAACTCTTGCGAACAAGTGCTGCAACTGAAAACCAGATCCTTCTTCTCAACGAACAAAAATCACGCTCTATAAATCGATCAAGGCAGCAAAACGAAAAATAAAAATAAAAAATAAACCAGTAAGTAGACGTGTCGGTGCGTGTCTGGTGCAAGGTTATATTTGTACAGCATCATTATTATTCCATCAAAATTTTTGCCTTTTAAGAGAACCTGAATCAGAAGTCCTCTAAACTGTGTCCAATCCGCAAAGCAAGGAAAAAGGAGTAAACAACCCAACTTTTTGCTTCAAAGCCCACAATTAAGGGCTCCTAAAAGGGTTATTTTTCAAATTTTGCAGACTGTGTATATGAACTTCACTAAAAAATTACGCACATCTAACAATTTAATAATGACTTTTTCTAGCTTCGAGCATTAAGGAGTACTTTTGTTCCCTAATGAGTTTTACGAAGTGAACGCATTCAACAGCTGCGATGCTTTAACTAGAATATGTATTAAAAAATCTGCGTAAATACATATGTACATCTCGGTAATTTGCACAATTTGTGCCCACATGAGTGCACATTAAATTTTATCAACGCTTTTGATGGCATACAAAAACGAAAATAAAAATAAATCAGGAAGAGAAACAAGCGCCAGTAAAATCGACAGCGTGAAGCTTCGAAAACTGGCGGAAAAGCACAGCAGGAGCGGAGATGCCGAAAAAGGAGATGTGTGTATGAGGGTGGTCCTTAAAATAACAACATCTAAATTTAGAATGGGCATCGCTTTATTTTGTTTTACGTACAAAATGAAGACACCCATAAATTTAAAGATTTTAATAAAATCTTTAAGGGTCGCTACCAACGTTTAAAAAAATGTATTTTTTAAAGTCGAAAAAATTCGATACAGCTTTGACTTGAAATCTGATAAATTTAACATATTATTCAAATTTAAACATATAAAATCATAAACTCGCTGAGTGTTACAGCTGGTCAAAGTTAAACATTTTTAGGAGTTTTGCTATAAAAAAAAAAATAAAATTTTCAACGCCTAAAATTTGACATGTTATTGAAACCTACCGATAACAATTCATAAGCTCACTGAGTTATAGCAGATCCAATAAAAATTTTTTAGAGTTTAAGATAAAAAAAAAAAAAAATTTTGTTCAACCCCTAAAATCAAATTTTAAATTTTGAAATTTTCGTGCATGTTTTTGGTTTCTACGTAGAACAAAATAAAGCGGAGCCCCATACAAAATCAGATCTTGGTATTTTTAAGGAACACCCGAATTTGTATATATGTACATTCATATGTAAGTGCTTCGATGCGCTCAGAATCATCTGATAGCGTGTGTAGGTGGTGAAAGGAAATTGAATTATTTTTGTATGTCTTTTTTTTGCTTGGCTCATTTGCTCTTTTTTCTTCACTGTGCTTGCGGAAAAAGGCGACAGCCTGTAAAAAAGGTAGAACAGTTATGAAGCGTTCGTTGAAAGGCGGAGTAGAATTTTGAAATTAAGGTGGGTACTGGTAGGTGGAGCAAGCAGTTACGAGCGCAAGTGCCACGGCTGGCGCTTGCAACGAGTGCGTGGAACGCACTTTTAAAATGATTTATTTTGTTAATTCGCAATACTAAAACGCTTAAGTTTGTAAGCTTCCTTTTTATTGGGGCGGCACAAACCTAATGTGGTGGCACGCTCGTATGCTGCCGCATACAAAAAAGAAAAGAAAATACGAGCAGGTTTCCTGTGCCGCAATGGAAATTAATTTTAATTGTCTTGCAGTTAGGAGCGGTCATATATTGCACGATGCGGCCGATTGCCGGACTAAGTATCTAAGTGAATGACGGGCCGACACTGGCAAGCACTCAGATAGACAAGCTGGCCAGCAGCAGTCCGAATCGGGCACAGGCGTTAAGTTGCCAACTGTTTTTCGGTTGCTATTTTTAATTTGTTGCCTCACTTGCCGCATTGCCACAAATGCTCACGCGCTCATGTATTTATTGTGCCACACAAATAACGCCGCTGGGCATTTAAGCTGCAAACAAACACACGCGCACACAAATTTTGCTAGCAAAACAAAACGAAGTTGCAACACAGGCAAAGCTTTCAAAGTTTTCCTCACGATTTGGTAATTCCCACCTGATTTGGCATAGCACACACACTCACACACACACACACAGCGCAGCGCACATTTAAATGGCTCACACACGTGTGCGCTTTGGTGGCACACAGAGCGTTGTAATTTGTTTGCAACATGCAACATTCGTGCCGAAAATTGCATGCAACACACAGCAGAGAGCCAGGGAATAACGAAATAAATGAAAGCAATTGCCGCACAAAATACGAGCAAGTAGAATAAGAAGCATTTGTGAAGAGTTGGGGTGGGGGAGGCACGCAGGTGGTGCACAGACCAATGGACAACTCAATGAGCGCGCCGAGCGGGTATGGGGCGGTGAAATGATTGCATGCCAAGCCAAAGTGTGTAATTGCAACGCATTTGTTTGCGCAGCAGCAGTAACAACAAAAACAGCAGCAAAGAAACCGAAATTGAGTGCAGCGCACATAAACACATTTGTAGCAGCAGCCACGACAACAAAAACAAGAAAATGAAACAACGCAAATGAAAAGCGCTACAATAACAAGTTGAAGAAAAATTGGCGAAAATTTAGTTGCAATGCGCGTTGCATGCCACATAATGTGTGTGCTGGTAAAGTATAGAAGTGCAGCACACAACATTTTGGGGCATGCATTAGAATTGCGCGGCGCACATCCACACATACGCACACACATTCGGGCAAATGTAGTTATTGAGGAAATAGTACGTTTGCTCCTTTGTGCCACATTTGAAATGCGAATGCGACCACGCAGAAATTTAATTGATTGGGGTCATGCCACACACAAATTACCAATGGTATGTATGTATGTATGAGCGCACAAGCCTTTCAGCTGTTTGGAGTGGACCAGAGGATGGGGATGTGCTCGCTGCACCCGCAAATGAATGCGCATCATTAGTGTGCAAAAAAAAAGTGTAAGTATGCATACAAATGTGCATTAGAAATGTGTGCGGGTAACGCACTCTCACATGTGTATTTACTTGTACAATTCATTTTACTAGGCGTTGACGTCGCTTTATGCAAAATTAATGAGTAATTTTATGGGAAAACTTTGACAGGCAGCAGGCATGGCATTTCATGGACGAAAGTGTAGTGCAGAATGTTTAATGGAAATAACTTTTTAGTACATTTTGTCGTATAAAATATTTTGGTACTCTTGAATTTTCAACATGTCTGCTATTCTAACTTTTTAGTACTAACTAAATGTCTTTTAGTAATTTTTTTTTTTGTAAATTTAGTTGAACTTAATTTTAAGTAATAACGTTTGCAGTTCCAAGGCCAAAAATAGAATTTTAATTTGAAATCTATAAAATAAAAATACTAAATGTGTTAATTTATAGCTATTAAAGTAAAATAAAATTTGTTTGATGCTTACGACTAAAATTTTTGCATGCCCATTTCTAAGGAAAAAATTTTCATATTTAGTTTATTGAAATAATCCACTCAATTTTCTGAATTTACCTAATGATCAAGTGAATTTTAAATAAAATTCTTTGGTACGAAATTTTTAATATTAAATTTTAAATACTCCGTGTTTGCATAAAATATGCATCACAAACTTACAATATTTTTTATAAGTTTTAGCCCTTACACATTATTTACTAAATTTCGAGAATTATAATTTATGTACAAAATTTCGAGTACTAAAACTAGGTATGTACGAAATTTCGAGTACTAGAATTTAAGTACTGAAGATCGAAAACTCAAATTTAAACACAAAATGTCGAGTACAAAAATTTAGATATTTACTAATAATTTCAATATCTAAAATTTAAGTACTAAATTTTGAGAACTAAATCTTAAGTACCAAATTTTTAGTAATAAATTTCGAGTGCTTAAACTGAACAAACTGTAACAAATATTTGGCGATCACATTTTTAATTACAAATAGTCTAATTTTCAACGTCTCGGCTTATACATAGTTTTTATGCTCGGCTTTAATTTTTTGTTTGTTTTTGGTTACGTTTCTTAATAAATTCAAAATATAATCGGCGACAAATATTAAGTAAATAATGCTTCTCTTACTTGTTGGCTAATGACATTACAAATTTATTTAGAACATAATTTTAGTACACACAAATATAATTTTCAGGAGGTACGAACTTTCAGGAAATATAACTAAGGATCGTTGTCAACACAATTTCAAAGCTAACAGTTGCGAGAAGATATCAGGTGACACATCAAAATTTGACCAGGGAAGTGACTTGTTGGGCCAAGTAGTATCAATATTATCCCTAACTGAATTGGGACCTAAACTGCATTTAAGCCTACTATCTACATCGCCTCACGATACATTACGAGACAGTAGTACTATGGAAAAAAGGATAGAGAACGGTAGAAGGTTTAGTGCTGCTAAGATATTCGATTCATCCTTCTCGGTCGCTTAAGCAGTAAGTGAGCTCGGAATTTTAATATTCGGAAAACAAGAAAAACATATACTACTCAAGTATGCCTGTAGCATAGTATTCTTTGGAAATTGTCTGTCATTTGCATTTTCTTATTCCGATTTCCGCTTACTGGGGAAATGAGTTTCAATATTGAAACCAAGAAAAGCGACGTCAGTCGCCGTATTAGCAAACTCACAGAAAAAAAACTCAAAATAAAAAACTCCACTCGAGAAACTCTCCGTGAATGAATAGCGTATGGAAAGTTGAGTGAGGTCACACGCGCTTACGGCGTAACTACATATTCGGTGCGAGTAACTTATAATTAAATTTAATTATAAGTTTTTGAAGCATAAAAGACACGAGCAGCAGAAAATAGAAGCTCGAAACTAGAGTCGCGTATTGAAAAACCGCATTGCGATTACGAAAGGAGTAAGAGCAGCGGGCTTAACATAGTTTTTTTGCAGTTTCCTGCATTGCACAGCGGTTTTACCAGCCTTTTCAAAGCATTTACTGCTGCAACGTTTTTTTTTCTGCGGCGTCTGCAATTTGGTTGAAAGCAACGAAACTTTCAATTTGCATAAAAGCCACCACAAAAACACAAAATCTTGAATAAAAGTGTGTAAGAAAATACTAGCAAATGCTTGAAAGTTGGAGCCTTCTTTCATTTGCTTATAGCAAGAAGAGGAAAATTTGTGGTAAGTACTAGCAGCGCAAATGGTAGACGCGATGAAATCGAGCGCTACAACAATAGCGCAGAAAAAAAATCGAAGAAACCCCTTCGTCACACTGATACTTACCACTTACTCCTTTCTTTACTTATTTGCATCGTGCATAACTTTTACTCCCTATTTCCACCCTTAAGTTAGCCGGAAAACGCGCGCTAAATGTCTGCTCCTGTAACTCGGAAGTGTACTGCACGCTGCACTTTTCCACAACAGCAAACAAGTGCATGTTACTTATGTTTGTATGTATGTATGTATGTATTTATATGTAAACAGCAAGCAACGAGTGCAAAAAAGTAATAGCCGGCGAAATTCAGCTCCTGCTGCTGCCTTTGTGTAACGCTGCTGCTTCTGCTACCAACATTTTTCGCCAAATTCGATGTTCAGGCATTTTACGCAAATTGCATTGCTCACTGCTATTTACCCCATAGAACTGGCGAATTTTCTTTTGGAGAGACAAATTTACAACAATAGCAAAACAAATGCCCTACTTGCCATACAAAAGCGACCCCGTTTCAAAGAGTTGAAAGATAGTAAATAAATAAATAGAATCTGTTCGGCTGGGTCGGTTAGTTGAAAGAAACGCCGAATCGCTTCAAATAAAATCCAACATAGACTAAAAAGTAAAATATTTTGTAAATCATTTTACTAAGAGTTTGTAGAACTTAGAATATTTGGCCAATATTTGCAGCAGTGATGTGAAAATGTAGTTTAAAATCACTTTTAGTTCGTCAGGCCACAACACCATGATCTGTTAGAGCTGTCAGTCTAAAAAATCATTTCTAACTCATCGAAAGAGTAGTCTGGCAACCCGCGTATGATCTACAATACAGCTTGAACGCACTAAACGATATTATTCTAGATAACACACAAACGACTGCTGGGGAATATGGAGTGAAAGAGGATCCACCCGAAATCGACGCGGGTGCATTGCCGGTTCGTAAATTTAGCACCGAAGTCGAATTTTCTAAGCATTAGAAAATAAGTTTTCGAAAATAACAACACAAACAAAATCTATCAAAATCAGCTTTATCAACTTCCGCACTAAAATCAGTGTTGCCCTGTGTTATTGGAAGTCTTCTGAAGAGAAATGGAGTTTCCCGATCGAAAAATATTGGTTTCCAAAATTCTATACCATTTCTAAGAAAAAGTGTTTTTCCACATAAAATACATGGAAAACTTCATGGGCTTTGAGGCAGTTTTAAATATATACATATATCGTCAGCTAAGGATGATAAGGTGCCAAGTGCATTTCTTGAAATGGTTTAGGAGAGACGAAACATCGATGCAGTCTCGTATTACCTGACATTCTGCATCAAAAACTAGATTTTGAAAAAAAAAAACATGGACTTGGCACCTTTTCAAGTTTAGGTAGCGAGCTTTTTACAAAAAAATACGGGTATACTTTCTTTCTATTTGGAATGTCCTAGGGGCTGAGAGCTTAACTTTTTTAACATTTTTTTGGACCACCCTAATATACGGGATCGAAAATTTAAATAGCATTTTAATAAGCATTTTAGGATTTTTTTCGTTTATTTAATGCTTATTATTTAATGAAAGTGTAGCTCGTTATCTATTAAAAACCATGTAAGTCAAAATTGTAAATTTCGTACAAAAATTTGGAAAATTAGCAAAATTCCTTCAAAATTTTAAGATTTCTAATAAGATTCTCTAGAAATATTCTGAGTATGCAGTTGTAACCCATACAATTTTATTTTAACAAAGTACAAATTTCAAGTAGCTAGGACTTACTATTTATTTTGGGCAATTTTTTTGTTGTTGTTAAAGGTCTTGCTCACTTTTCATTCAAAAAAATGGTCGAACATAATTTATATGGAAGAAAATCCGTGTACGAAATTTGACCAAAAACCAAAATGCATACTCACAAAATAATTTTAAATTTTGATGCAAATTTTTTAATAATCGTGGAATTTTTAAAAATGTTCTACAAAACTCGACATTTTGGTTTTCAGTAAAATATATTTTCAAATAATAGACATTTTTATTTTTCATATTTAAATTTAATTTTTCATATTTAAATTTTAATTTTTTATATTTATATGTATAAATTTCACTCGATCGATTTCACCCTGACTGTATGTAACTCTAAAAGGGTACAAGTATTTTTCTTACTCAGTGAGCTTTATTTCCATACTTTTCCCACACTATGAACTCGAAGCTCAATCGATCATTTAACCTACCGCCCCCCCAAACAAAAAACTTTAAAATTTTTACATTTGTATGATTGAAATGTGAATATCGATAAAACTACTTTCCTTTGTTGTGGAAACGCTAAAAGCAACAAAGGAAATTTTATGTACAAAACTGCTTTTTTTGAATGCAAGGAAGCTGGAATGGTTACAACTAATATATGAAAGAGTTGAAAGAAGAGGGAAGAGAAAATAAAAAACAAATCAATTTTATAAATAAACTTTGACTCGCAAAAAAAAAATTGAGGGTGGAAAGCTTAAAAAAGTGTGAAATAAAATAAAGGGGAGAGCTAGTAAAAAGTCGGTTAACAAAGAACAAAAAAGGTGCATAGTAAGTAATCAAAAAGGGATCATTGCAAAAACTGCAGTTACGGCCAGTGCGAAATGCTATGGCGCGTGCACCAAAGGAAAACATTACGAAAAAAGCTGCGAAAGAAATTTGAAAAAAAGGTGCCATAGTATGGCTGAAATAAATAAACTCCAGATTGGTTGGTGTAGTTTACAATTTGCATAATTTAATATGTATTAGTGCGTCTGAGTATGTATGCAAGGGAATAAATGTTAGTAAAACCACAAAGCGCCACAGAGTAGGTGTTTGCTGATTGCATTGGTTTTGGTAGTGTTGAAGATTTTGTGGCTGTTAGCTGCTGTGGTTGCTGCTGGTGGCATTGTTGTGGCCAAGGAGTGCAACAGAAGCAATGCAAGGCCAACGAATAGCCGAGGGAATGCCATAGAATAAGTGGTAGCTGGCGCGAAGGACAGTGAGCTAAAGACTCAAGTGATGTCAGTGCGAACGAGTAGGGATGAGGGTGATAGCGACAAATGCTTGGTGCAAGTGTAAGGAAGCGAGCTAGGAGAGGTTACTTGGTTAAGGAGCGCAGCAAACTGACAACCGGTAGCAAATGTAAATGTTATATAAAGTGGAGAAAAAAGATAAACATAGCGCCAAAGTGAAATGCCGGATAGAAAGTTTGTAGCGTAGTAAAAAAACGCCCGCCACAGTACCTCAGGCTGGTAGCCAAAGAGCCGTCAACTGATTCCTGCAGTTTCGCATGCAGTTTATGTAAATTCAATCGAAAAGCTTAGCTGTACTTTGGTTGCATATTTAAGCCTTGAGCTGTGTGCGGACTGACATGCCAAGACAGGCATAGAGCAAGGAATTATGGAGTGTGGAAAAGTAGCAGTTGCATCAAGGTTAAGAAGAAGAAAAAAACGCATGCACGAGAAGAAATGCAACGAGGTGCACAGAATATTTAGCATAGATTGATTGATAAGATTGAATTGATTAGAACATTTTTATGTATTTAAAAATCTTTAGAAAAATCAAGGCTATGAATATTTTCAATAAGGCCATATGTTTTTAATTTTTAATATTAGTAAGACATTTTTTAGCGTCAAAATTTGTGCAGTACAAAAATTATAAGCACTAAGAAAAAAATTGTTTGCTAAAAACACAAATAATAAGAAAAATTACTTTACAATAAACCTAAAAGAGTTTTATTAAAAAAAATACAATTTTAGAAAAAAAAATTTTGCAAATTTCGGAAAATAAATTCTTACATTTGCCTTTTATTTCAATAAAAAATTAAATAAAAAAATTTTAGGAAATAAAAAATTAATTGGAGAGAAAAATGTATACTACTTAAGCAACTATTCCTATTCTGCATTAAAATATTATACATTTGTTAAAAAATAATTAAGAATTTAAAATAAATTATTTCCTTAAGATGCATTTAATCGCAAATAACTGTTTTTAACTAAAAACGGTTAAAGAAAATAATAATTTAAATTATTCGAAGATTAGAAAGCGCTTATATTTTTAACAAACTTTCCTACAAAAAAAAAATAAAAATGTGTCAAAATAAAAAGTAAAAAAAAAAATACAAGGCGAACTTAGTGGGATCGTCGGTTCGAATCCTACTGAAAGAAGTCTGATGAGGAAAGAAATCTTGTTGCTGTTTCAAACTGGTTCAATTTCCGCTACTTT
The DNA here is from genome assembly GCF_013731165.1 of Rhagoletis pomonella. NCBI lineage: Eukaryota > Metazoa > Arthropoda > Insecta > Diptera > Tephritidae > Rhagoletis > Rhagoletis pomonella. Next base: position 28,086,048 of record NW_023458562.1, read on the forward strand.
GAATTACAGTTAATAACATGCTGACATGAAGTTCGGATTATTGGAAGAAACTGCGAAAAAGCAGGTGTGCAGAGAGCATGAGAAAAATGTGCTAATGGCTGCCAGTTCATAATATAAATTTCTACGCACGCATGTATATGTATATGCATGTTTCTCTGCAAAAAAAGGACACAGCTCAAAATTGAAAAAAGCAAAAACCGTGCCACTGTTAAAGACCTTGTTTCTAGTCTAATCCTTATCTAATCCTTACTATGTACTTTGCATTAGTACATTAGTAATCTTTTGCTCTTACTTTAGTAAGCATTAGACGTGCATTAGACAAAGATTAGGGACATGAGAAACTTAATAGTAGTAATAGTTTTTTTTTGAGTTTTGAGTTGTGTCGTTATTGCAGAGGACCATCAATATACTATATGTACATTAATTTATCCGAATACATACGTATCTCAAAATCGCTTAGTGAAGATTAATGATCACATCTTATTCACAGCATTTGCATTAACATATCAACATTATGGCGCTTTAACTCAATCCAAAGCGCGAATCAACCAGCCTTTTTCTATCCTGGCCAGCCGCCGCAGCCACCAGCGACAAGCGACTACACATATATGTATTTAGAAATTAAACTCACCGCTGACTTTTCTGCCAAACTGACAGGCGTTCGCGGAATACGCTTGTCTAGCAACCATCGCTCACTGTTAACCTACTTAATTTAGCGCCTGCACTGAGTGGCATAAGGCAGAGACCCGAACGAGGCTGCGTACACAATACAATTTATTTACCATAAGTCGAACTGTGGCGTCTGTGCGAAGGGGAGCAGAAGGAGCGCTAAAGAGCTACAGTAACAGAGCTGGAGCTGGGCGTCAACTTCTACTGCTTCTTTTTTTATTTTTTCTGTTGCATGCGCGCATTAGCGCAAAATGTCAAATATGACAGCTCCACTGACAAGCGCCAAACGTTCAGGAAAACAGCAACAAAATAAAGGCGGATAAGCAAATGGGCGACCAACCGCATTAAATAAATGTGTAAACCAGGCGATTGCTAAAAAGCGAATCATTAAAGAGTCTGCTTACTAAACTATTTTATGGGCAGTTGAAATGCAAAAAAAAGGTAAATATTTTTAAAACAACATCTAAAAATTTAAAGAAAATGAAAGTAAAAAAGCCAAAAAAATAAAATAGGATTCTAAAAATTAAATGATATAAAAAAATATTTTTTTCTTTTCAACACAATAAAATTTGAAAATTAAACGAAAATGAAATTAATGTAAAAAAACAACTTAATTAATAAAAAGAAGAAAAAACACAAAATTGCTTTCTAAAAATCAAATGAAATTTAAAATATAACAAAATCTGAAAATTAAAAGAAAATTAAGCTTTAACAGGCAACATTTTATGTAAACAGAAAAATAAAATAAGTTCCCATAATTTAAATTAAATAAAAAAAAGATTCTCTCTTTAACACAATAACAGCTAAACATTAAAAACAAACAAATTGTGAAAGCAAAAATATAAAAAAATAAATAAATAAGAAAATTTTCTAAGAAGTAAGTGCAATTAAAATATATACATTTATTTTTCTTTATAAAACAATAAAATATAAAAGAAATTTAAATTAAAAATTAAAAATAATGTAAATTAAAAAAAAAAACATGTAAGAAAGTCTAAGTTCGGGCGGGGCCGAACATTAAATACCCGGCGCAAGTATTACATATATGCCTTTTCACCTTTCCGAAAGCTACCGCTACATGGTAAGCCAGGGTGTATCAATTTTGAATAAATAAGCGTCCTTAAATTTCGAAATATTGACGTTTCAGGCATTTCTAAAATTTACCGTTATATGAAAAGCCGTAATTTTAGTCCGATTTCAATAATTTTGAACGTTTTGCTTTTATGTGGCAAGCACAATAACCATACCGAGTTTGGTACAAATTGGTAGAACCGTTACCGAGATACATATATGTGATCATAAGTGGGCGGTGCCACGCCCATTTTCCAAAATTTTATGATAAGCGTATTTCCTGGTAAAGAATTGTTGCAAGCATCAATTTTGAATAAATTAGCTTTAATATTTACTGATTTATCGAAGATTTCGTATTTCTCCAAATTACCGTTATATGGGATGTGGGCGTGGTTATTGTCCGATTTTTGCCATTTGGTATCCTGTACCAAGGCCAATAACTGTGCCAGGTTTGGAAGAAATCGGTGCAGCGGTTGCCAAGATATACACATGTAACACTAAGTGGGCGTGGCTACGCCTATTTTTCAAAAATTTATAATATTCTTATTTTTCGTCTAAAATTTATTGCAAATATCAATTTTGAGTGAATAATCTTCGGTAGTTACTAAAATATCGCAGTTTTCGTATTTCTGAAAATTACCGTTATATGGGAGGTAGGCGTGGTTATTGTCCGATTTTGCCCATTTTCAATACCATCCGTCCTACGCCCGAAAGAAGTACACGTACCAAGTTTCGTTAAGATATCTTAATTTTTACTCGAGTTATCGTGTGCACAGACGGACAGACGGATCATTTATGTATACATTTGTCTATATCTATCTCGATTCGTTTTGCCTGTTACAAACAACCGTTATGTGAACAAAGTTATAAGTTGTGCACAAGTGCGCTCGGGTATAAAAATCCACTGCCCGAGACTCGAACTCGGATCACTCGAGTCGACACCTGTGCTTTGCTAACTTGGAAATTGCGACTGCTGTAACGACGCGAGCTAAATGATATACAAATGCTTCATTACAAAATAGCTTTTCACCACGAATGCTGAATGAGAGAGCTTGTTTTGTAAGGCTTTTGTGCTAGACTAACAAAAGCCTTTCGAACTACCTTGTCATCTGTCCTTCATAAAGCACAAAAAGCTAGAAAACATGCGGGCATAATTAATTAAATTTTGGTGGAAATCTCTACAAAGTCTATCAGCCCGATTAGCCGTCATTCAGGCTTGGTGGCCTTAGAGCCCACTAAATTTTAACTAGCTGTCTTTAGAGACCTAGACACCATTTTGTGGAGCGCGGTGAAATCTTTTTATGTTAAGCCGGTTAGCATCTGGCGGGAATCTTTAAATATATATATATATTTTTTAATCTAAGTACAATGTTAATGGGTTCTCATTCGGAGCTCCTTGCTACATTTAAAGCAGCAATCTGGATAATTGGTAAAAGGTGACGCAGAAAGTGGCAGGTAAGTTGCTCTTCCAATCCACTTATAACAATGCCCCTTCTCACAACCAAAGCTTTAGTTAGGGTTCAACTAATAATATACTTTTTTTTCATTGCAGTGTTATATTTTACATGATTTACACACCTATCCGCGAATGCACGAATATACCAATTTATATACTTACATGCATAAACGTATATACTTATTATGAATCTACGTACGTGTAAATATTTATCTGTACTTATATCTTATTAACAACTTTTCGGCTTTGTACAAAGTCAATGTTCATTAAAATCAGATCAAAATATAAATTTAATTTAACCGCACGCGATCAATTACTTACATTTTATGCAATGGAGAGCCAAAGAATTTATCTACATAAAATAGAGTAATTTGTTGAGAATACCGGAGTTATTTTTCCATTGGAGTTTAATACAAATGATTAAAAAATAAAGTGGACCTTATTATATGTAGGAATATCTTCAGAGATGACGCAATGAATGTTATCTTTGCACTTTTCGCACAAGAATTATTTAATCGTTTTCAAAGGCCACAAGTAATTTAGGAACCTTAAGTCTATAGAAATTTAATGATCTTTTCCGAGCGCTTACATATGAGTCATTTATTTTGAGAGGGGCACAAGTCACTTGACAGCTCTTGTCAACGCTTCGGTTATTCGTTCAACTTCATCAACCAAAGGTAAAAGATTTCGTCATAGTTTATGACGAGAGAAAGATTTACAGATGCGTTCGGTTACAAGTAGACGGTCATTTAAGCACAAGAGGTACGAAGTGATTTCTGTTACTTTCAAAATAAACGGCACATATATGTATATATTCTCATGATGTGTACGAGTTAGGGAGGTGGAGTGGCTTAGAGGGAAAAGCCTTTCATGATCATCGTCCAATTAAAAACTCTGAATATTGTAGTATTGTGTAAAATATTCCATGCAACATTTCTCAAACTTTCTCTATCCGCCCCTGGGGATGAGTTGCCAGTAATCTGTCACATGATTTTAGAAACAACGGTATTTTTTTGTTCCAATTGATCCATGCTCAATAGACCGCAGTTGAATAAAAAGTACTCAAAATGCGCTGTATTGCAACGTAATTAAAATAACTTCCTACATGAAAATGCGATTTTCATGTTTTTGTGCTATCAATGATTTTAGTAAGTCGCTCATAAAAACATCATCCTATAAATAACAGGCGATCAAAATAATTATTGGCATTGTTTCGGAAAATTCGGTGAAAAATCTGCTCTCGACATGAAGTACTCTGCGTACGTAATTGTCGTCCTTTGTACGCTTAGTGGATTATTAAGGGTAAATATTAAAGAATCTCTAAACGAAGCTATGAATTTACTAGAATCAAATTTCAGGCTGAGCAAACATATACTGTGAAAAATGAGAGATTCGAAAGTTTCAATGGCATGAAGGAGACCGTATTTCATATGAGTGAATTAAAATTAATCGGACGGCAACGTCTAATTAATGGCACCGTCACATTCGACGACGACATGGCTAGCGACCACTATAAAGCCCAAATAGAGCTATTCTCCTCACCACAGGGCGATGATCAGTACAAGAAGTTGCCTATGGGTGTGCCGCGCACCCCTATTTGTGAGGCTATGAAAGATTTGTACACCAAAATACTGCAGCCGTCGCTTATTGAGGGGGAAAATACCAATTTCCCATTTATTCCTGAGGAAGGTCTTTGTCCTATACCGAAAGGTGAATACTACATAAAGAATGTGGAGCTTAACATCGACTCTTGGCCAAACCAAGCACCGCGTGGAATTATAAAAGCAGTGTTAACGCTTTTCAAAGACGAGATAAATGTCGGTGGCGGTACATTGTATATACGTATCGAAGATCGTGAATAAGCGCAGGAGATAGCGTATTGACTTTGGTAGTTAGTACTTAAAAATTATTAGCTATTGAATATGAAGTGAATATTATAAATAAATGTGGTAGTACATACATACATAGGTACATATTCGTACATACATATGTTCGCAGCAAATAATTAAAATTGTTTTTAAATTGAAATGAAGTGGGGCCTAACTGGGAAAAAAGATTTTCTCATATTTAGAATATCTTAAATCAATTTCATAAATAACTTAAATGAAGTTTTACAATATGGGTCGGAAACAAATGCTTTATTTGGAAAAGGGTCGCCAACCGTGTGAGTGTTAATCGAAAGAGGTATGGGAAGCCAGGTAAATCAAAATATGCTTAGGAAGGTTTTGTTTCGAAGATAATTTTATAAGAAGTTATCACCAGTTAAAAAGCCTACTTAAAATTATTCTGTTACCTTAATAAAATATTACGATATGGACGTCAAAAAATATATTCAAATTTAGGAGTACCATAAATTTCTTTATGACCCAATGATCGGATCCAAATTAGTATGGGACCACCTTGAAACACCATCTTTCCGATAAAAGAAGAATTATCAAAATCGATTACCGCGTGTTCATAAAAAAATATTCCGACGAAGTGATAACTTACCCCTTTTTTGGAGTCGGTCAAATGGCCACCCTATGAATGTAAACACCGCCCTATGTCTCGTAAAAAAAATCCAGTGTCGAATTTCCACAAGGAATTAAAATGACAAAAAGTTTATGCCATTTAAAAAAAGCCAACATTGTCATTCAAAAATTTTGTCATTTAATGCCTAGTGGAAATCCAGCGTAAGTCTCTCCGAAAAAATTCTTAAGCAGGGATCACACGATTTGCACATTTTGGCAGCTACAGGGTGGTGTTGTTCGGAAATTATTTTATTGAGCTGAACTCAAATTTCTAAGCAACACCACGCTGTGACTGTCGAAATATACAAATCTGTACAAACGTACAAATCGTGTGATCTTCGCTTCACAGTTTACATATATCTACTGCCCATAATTCCAGCATCGGAGCAAACATGGCCGAAAACTGCAGGATCACTTTAATGGTTAGAGCAAGTGCCTTCCCCTAGACTTAGGCCAAGGGCAAGCCGATTGTGATGCCATATGCAATATTTGTTCTCCTGCGAGTACAGACGTGCATTTTTTGTCGTAAGAACGCCATGTAATAAGCCTAGCGGTTTCACAGAAGGAGAGATTGCCCCAGCGTTCTTTTGCTGCTTGGAGTGAGAGAATTTGTGTTGTCAGCACATGACTTTAAAGCTTTCAAGGCCGCTTAACTGTCAGAATTTTTTCCTTGCGCCTTATGATTACGAGCCGAGTGGCCTCCAGGACATGAGTCACTTAATACTAGTACGTTTTTTTTTTTTTTT
>NW_023458562.1:28092599-28097935 GCF_013731165.1 Rhagoletis pomonella
AAATCACATTCATAGAGGGTCTCCCTCAAGCCCTTTAAACATTCGGAAGCTTCATTTTTCACAGTATATGGTTGCTCAGCCTAAAATTATTTCTAGTAAATCATTGTTCTCTGAGAATTCTTCAATATGTATTTACCTTTGATAATCCACTCAGCGAAAAAAGGACGACAATTGCGAACGCAGAGTACTTCATGCCGACTTTATTTGCAATTTGTATAAATAGACTTTTCACCGGATTTTCCGGAAAAATGGGAATCACTGTTTTGTTCGCCTGGTATTTATAGGTTAATTTTATAAGTGCAAAACTAAAATCATTGATAGCACAAAAACATGAAACTCGCTTTATTATTTACAGAGATATTCTAATTGAATTGCAAATATATATTTATGATACAACTTGTTTTTCACTATCATTCATCTCGGCTCTATTGAGTATGTACCAATTGGAAAAAAGTACCTTTGCTGCAAGACCATAGCAAACTAGTTCTCAGGAGCGGACGAAGAAAATTTGAAAACTATTAAATATTGCCATTAAGAGTGTAAAAAATCTTTAAGGAGTTTCCATTACAATATACACATTTTCTTCTTCATTCAACAATCATGCTACCAACTAAGACAATAATTATTAGAGCCCCTTCATTCGTAACTACAAAAATATTTTAAGTCGTACTAACCAAAACCTCCGTATCAAAATGTACTCAGCTATTCAAAGAAGGCCTTATAGCCGACCATTGCCTTTAGGCACCTAAATGCTAAGATACATAAAATAATATATTACTTCTGGTCTTTTGATCACACTGCGCAAAATCTAATCAATATTTTGTAAAACGATTTGAACCTCTCTTACGATATAGGGAACTATTTTAAGAAGCAAGTGGCTATAACAAACGATGTACAACTCAAATTTTCTAAAATTTATAATGGCAAACATTTTCAGCTGTACTTTCAACAATTTTCCTTTTTTTTGTATATGTAGAGAAAGTATCAAACTCTTGTTTGCCTACCATGTATGCAATTGACTGCTTGCAGTTTAATTAAATTTATATTTTGATCAGTTTTAATTGAGCATTGTCATTGTATAAAGCCGACAGAACTTTAATAAAACAATTAAAAAAGTTTAAAGTTCGAGCGGAGCTGAACGTTAAATACCCGGCGCAAGTATTCGATACAGTTTTTTTCACCCTTCCAAAACCTACCGCTACGTGGTAAACAGGGGTGGTTTTACGTCTATATCAAACATTTTCGATAGAATGTTCAGTTAGATAAACTTTAGATAGTGAAATAAACTTATATAGTCATATGTGGACGGCATCACGCCCATTTTCCAAAACTCCATAATAATGTTAGTCCTTTTCAAGTGATTGTTTTGTAAGTAACAACTTTTAGTAAATTAGCGTTCTTAAATTTCGCAATATCGAAGTTTCAAGCATTTCTGAAATTTACCGTTATATGAAAAGTGGCCGTAGTTTTAGTCCAATTTCAATAATTTCAATAATCAACGGTTCGCTTTTATGTGGCAAGCACAATAATAATACCGTGTTTGGCTCAAACTGGTCGAACGGTTATCGAGATACACATTTGTGGTCATAAACGGGGGCGGTGCCATGCCCATTTTTCAAAATTTTATCATAAACGTATTTTCTGCTATAGAATTATTGAAAGTATCAATTTTGAATAAATTATTAAGTATTTATTGATTTATCGAAGATTTCATATATCTCTAAATAACCGTTATGTGCAATGTGGTCGTGGTTATTGTCCGATTTTAAAAATTTTCCGCCGTTTGGTATACATACATATATTGATTTTCAAGAATCAAAAAATCTTTTTCTCTCCATATAAAATACGTGGAAACCTCAATGAGCTTTGAGGCAGTTTGAAATATGTTTTTTCCAAAGTTTGAAAAGCTCTCAGCAGAGCAGCAACAGCACTATTATTTTTGCTTTTGCTTCGCTTAGAAATTTTTAATTTTCATTCGAACTGCTTTACTTCTACTGTGACTTCGAAAATTGTATCTTGCTTTTTTATCGGTAGTTTATTGAAGACAATTGATTGCTTTTGATTTGCTGTGATAGTACTTTTCATGTGTTGTGATCTGCTTGACTGTCCGGTGTACATGAAGCTTTGCAGCATGGTGAATTGTCGGTGACTCACCAGGAGTGAGGTGCGATACCAAAACCTTTGCCTAACGAATTAAACATGGCGATGTCATTGGAGCCTACCGAGCCGTGCGCGTGGCATGACCTTTCGCTGGCGATTATCTTGTGCAAAATTGGCGTTGACCAATCGCTAGCGAATTGCCTAAAAATCGGTAAAGCATCGAATAGTTAGCTTATGGTCGTTTCTTGTCACCAGTAGAACTGAAGGGTAGCGCATTTGTGTATGCATACATATTTATACAAATCTGATGTTTCACTGTCAAGTGATAATCAAATTGCTGCTGCTTTGCTGCCGCTGCGCTGTCGCTGTACTTAAAGCTCAGTTAGTCCAGACTTAACTTAAGTTAACTTACCGTAAGAAATCATCAATGGTTATTCAACACGTCAACTTAAGCCAAGAGCGGAAATATTTTGTTTTTGTATTTCTTTTTTCAGCTGTTTAACAGTTCGCTGGCTAAAATGCCATATCAAAAAAATGTATGCAAACAAAAATGTTTGCTTTCATTTATTTTTAAGAAATACAAAAACGAGAGTCTGGCAAGCCTGATTCTCTCACCGCTCTCAATTTCCGTAAGGCCGTAACTTGAGAACCTAAAATCTACAGGTTCTTAAGTTTCTTACGGTAAGTTAAGTTTTAACTAACCGCCAACACAGTTTCTCATATAACAGGTTAGCCAAAATATTAAATTAAGTTAAGTTACGAAAATTAAGTCTAGACTAACTGAGCTTTTAAACTGGTTGTTTTTTAACTGTCTGGTTGCGTTGGAAATTTTACAGCAAACAGCTGTTGCTTTGTTTTCGATATCACACATGTATATATGTAATACTCCTATATTGGCAGTAAGAGCTAGTACCGTCCGAAAACACTACAGTACAGATATATCAATAAACACGTACGAAAGAAAAGGAACACATACGTTTATAAATAAACATGTACACGACACATATACACGGCACTCACCCTGTGGGAAAATCTCTAGTTCTGAACTGGGGCGCTTCTAGTACATATATACCCAGTACTGGTTCGCGATAAATCTCTTTTGCATGCAAGCAACTGGCGAATTTAACATGGCGATGTCCTAGGAAGTGTCAATTGCCCCCCGCTGCTTCCCTTTTTCGATAGTTCCGAACTAGTCCTAAATTCTATAGTTCCGAACCAGTTTCAAAATCGACAGACGAAAGCAAAAAGTATCATGATTCTTTAATCTTTTTTGTTCTTCCGTGTGTGCGATTTTAAGTTATTTTGGAAGAAATGTGTTTTCAATTTGAAATTAAATTTGTTTGAATGATTGTAAGAAATGTACGTTTACATACCTTTAGCTGTAGCTGAGTTTGCAGACATGCTCGCTGTTATTTCTTAGATTCCAGACGGTCCCAAGATGTTGAAATGTTAACACAAATTTTTGTTTTGTATTACCAAGCTATGAAAAAGCATCTGCGAAGCGCAGAATAGAAGCGTATTTGAACGAAAAAGCCGCCGAACACATACCTTACACAAGCCCCCGCTGCATCCCTTTTTCGATAGTTCCGAACGTGTTCTAAATTCGACAAATAAGATCTAGTTCGTTCTGCATCCCTTTTTCTATAGTTCCGAACCATTTCTAAATTCGTCACTTTAGATATCGATTTCTAGTGAAAAAAAACTGAAAAAATTGGTATTTTAAAAGTACCACTTTTCGCCGATTTTGGACTGGTGGGGATCTAGTTCATTTCGGAGTAGTTCCTTTTTGGCGATAAAGACCTAGTACGGAACTAGAAATTTGATTCACTAGTCCGCGGTTTCCCTGCAGGGCAAGTACACAATACATTGCCAAAACAGTACTAGACTGTCTCGCTTTGATTTCGGAATGCTTACACATTGAGAAGTTACCCTGCAAAAAATTGTGCGACTAATCTCTAAAGAGAGTATTCCGAGATTACTCTCAATCGGGTACGATTGGTCATTAATTAGTCGCAATAAGTCTCATACGGGTACTAATGGAGGTCAATTAGTCTCGACTAATCCCTTATGGGTATAATTGGAGATCAATTAGTCTCCAACTCATCTCTAACGGGTACTATTAACGAATTAATGATATGTACGCACTTAGTCAATGAAATTTCATGTGCGGCGTTGGCACACAGAGAGAGTATTCGCCTAACCAAACTGAGCAACCCGGTTCGAATCTCAGCTGGCGCAAATTTTTATTTTTATTTTTTAAAAGTAACTAGTCGCTTTTTATACCCGTTCGGGTATAAAGGTGAACAATTAGTCTCTTCTTGGACATGCTCGAACAAATGCGAATAGTTCATTCCATATAAAGAGATCAAAAGTGGTGTTAGTCGCATGTTCCTTTGCGATTGCTCCCGGAGTCATCCCGGATTAGTCCGATTTTTTGCAGGGTAGCTTACTACCAATATAGAAGTATTACATACATATATGCATACATGCCCGCAAAAGCAAATTAAATGAAAAAATTAAAATTTTTCAAACCCTGTTTTTTTAAGAAAAAAATACGGGAATTCTTTTATTTCATTTAGAAAAATTCTAGGGCTAGTGTGTTTTGTTATAATATTATGCTCTCAAAAAATAATGCATCGTAAAAGTATAAAGTTTTCTTTTGTTACTCTCTTCGTTGTACCCTAATTTTCTGCACTCCAACCAATAGGCGCGAAATCTACCGCCAACTAGTTGCATTTATAAAAGCTCAGCTTGAAGCAGTTGATTGTCGGTGGTATGCTAATATATTGGTAAAAACTCTCCATTAGGCATTTACGCGCCAAAACGCGGCACTTTTGTTGTCCGCGGTATGTTGGCAATGGGAAAGTCCATGGTGTTTATTTGCATGCGCCATGGTGGCGATCGTGCACCAACAACACCGACACTGAGGCCAGATGTTATTGCGGACCGGCGCGTTGGTTAAAGAGGTACTTAGACTGCAGATAAACAGTATCTAGGAGTGGCCCCAGTCTTGGCGGTAAATCGCGTAATTGGCAGTGTGGGTACCGGATTTAGGCGGCATAACCGCGCGGTAGCATCCATCGGTCGACGCACACCACGACCAGAGCATAAGTATCCTCTGTGTTGTTGCCCCTATTTGGCCATTAGTGTTGTCGGCAGTCTTTCCCTATTGTGTTCCTTATCCCGTCCTTCTAACGGGTGATTTTTTTGAGGTTAGGATTTTCATGCATTAGTAT
>NW_023458562.1:28098035-28102408 GCF_013731165.1 Rhagoletis pomonella
ACTAATGCATGAAAATCCTAACCTCAAAAAAATCACCCGTTAGTAACCCGCAGCCAGAGTGCAGTCACTTGCGGGTTAAGAATATCCCCTGCAGCTCAGGCAGTAGTGCGTATGTGTTTGTAGCCTTTTGGTTGGACCTCACCTCGGTTGTACCTTAAAACTAGGTTTTATTTTGGGCCATTTCATTGTGACTGGTGGGACATTTTACTCCACAATATGTTAAATTTTTAATTATAACTATATCACCGGAACTTTTACAATCACAAATGATACTTGCGAGGTTCGCCTGCGATCGCTATTAGACCTCTAACCACTCTCTCTGGGAGATACCAATATCCCAACAAGTCTGTCGGATGTCTATAACCAAACTTATGAGGCGAGTGTCTCCTGTTACCTCAGGGGACTTTATAAAATCACACTTTTTTTTTTACTAAACTCAGCTTTAAAAACTTTATTTATTTATTTTTTCAAAATCAAATCAAAAATCAAAATCAAAATCAAATCAAAATGTAAGTCATTACTGAAAAAAGAGCTAACTTAACAAATTAAAAGTTTTGTTCGTTATTACAACTTCAAAAATTCTTAAGATAAAAGGATACATTCTTGTAAGGAAGAACTTATTTTGTAAATATGTTTCGTATTCTCACAAAATCTAGGCAGCTTAAGAGTAAGTTGTGGTTCCACTCATTTATTGCTCATTGTACTGTAAACAGCTGCGACAATGGGCGCGTTCATAAGACGTAGCTTTTTAGCCCATCTGCTACGAAACTGTTGGCAACTGTTGAACTCAACCATTATGTCTTAGAAACGGCTTGATGAATATGCTGTCAAATGAACAGCTGTAAAAGTAAACAAATGAAATCGCAATAAAGAGAGATAGTTGCGCCGATAGTATTTAGAATTCAACGCTGAGCTGCCGCCGTGTTGAAAAAATCGTTCAGTGTTATAATGAATATATATAGCAAACATCTTAAAAATCATATATTTAGAAACAATACACTTAGCAAAGGGAAAGTGTCCAACTTATCAGCAACGTGATTCCCTGCATTATCAGTATGGCCTGGTACCGAATTGAGTCTGACCGAGAAAAATTTCCTTGGCAACGTCGAGACACTTCCGTCAAACTTCGATCCATCCGTGTAGAAATTCAGCGGTGTCATCTTGCAACTACATACAGCTACCAGTTCGCTCATTCGTAAAGGTGATTTGAGTGTCATAAGAGCTTAAAAACCAGTCTAACTACGCAGATATCGGATGGAGTCGAAGCCTTTCTGGCGAGGGAAAATGCAAACATGTGTGTTATATTTGTACTTTTTAAAAAGTACGTTTACTTACATAGATGCAGTTGAATTTGAATATTTTTAAACATATTTGGAGGGCATATTTTTTAAATGCGTTTTCTCGAAGTAAAATATCATGACAGAATTTGTCTTTATCATTTTTTTTATTCCATACCTAACGCTAACAGGTCTATTCTGCCCTGGTAATAAAAATTTTGTAACCGGTAAATAAAGTACCTGTAAATTTTTAAACCCTTTTCGCATGCTGTGTACTCGTGTAACCTCTAAATGTTGTTACCATTTTATAAGCTGGTAACAAAGTATTGCCCCGTGAAATATGCAATTCCAGAATTTCCACAATTCCTCATAGCGGAATTGCTAAATATTAACTAGAATTGCGGTAACAAGAGCCGGTAACATTTTTTTGTAATAAAGTTGAACGGTTACAAAATCTTCGGTAACGTGCAGAATATACCTGTAAAAGTCGCACTAAACATTTTAATGCTATTTTGTAGTGAGTGTAGTTTGAATGATAGAAGAAGTGGTCGGGTGTTTCGTTGAAATTCGTTGCTGAAATAGTTTGATGTTAATATAAAACGTTGAAAAATTTATTACACGTAAAAAATACTCACTTACTATGGCTCAGCTGCCACTTTTCTTCAAGAAATGTATTTATTCGCGAAGCCTGCGTTGCCCTATTCATAGTTTTCATCAAAGAAGATAGAAAAACGGGAGTACATACTTTTCTTTGAGAGCTAATTTCTTCAGTGATTTTTTATATGGAGTTTTCGCATTTTTTGAGAGCTGGATACCAAGGAGTTAATCACATTTCTAGAAAATTTTCCACAATAAGCATTCGAGGTGCATATATGTGAATACATTAGGGCGGCTCAAATTTTTTGTAATATATGAAAATTCGTATATACATATAATTTTTTTTAAACAATCCTTGTAAAAAAATGTGAACATTTAGCTTTTAAATTTCTGTGCTTCAATATCCTTGAAGAATTTATTTGATATTGTTAATTTTTATTTAAAATATTCACTCCATATTCACTAGCCAATCATTTTCACAATTCAAATCAATGTTCTCTAACACCTGCACTATTTTCAGCGCTTAGTCGCGATCTTCGACACGCAGATAAAATGCACCCCCACCAACATTTAACTCGTCTTTGAAAATAGTTAGGACGCCTTTTATAATGCCACGCGGTATTTGATTTGGCCAAGATTCAGTGTCGAATTCCAAATTTTTTATGTAGTATTCACCTTTTGGTATAGGACAAAGACCAGCCTGGGTTACAACTGGGAAATTGGTAATCTTGCCTTGAATAAACGACGGCTGCAGCACTTGGCCATAATAACCTTTGATGCCCTCACAAATGGTGGTGCGCGGCACACCCATAGGCAATCGCTTGAACTGATCATCGCCTTGTGGTGAAGAAAATAGCTCTACTTGAACCTTATAGTGATCGCTGGCCATGTCTTCGTCGAATACGATGGTGCCGTTAAGTAGACGTTGTCGGCCGATTAATTTTATTTCACTCATATGAAATTTGGTCTCCTTAAAGCCATTGAAATGTTCGACACCTTCATTTTTCACAGTATACGATCGCTCTGCCTAAAATTATTTCTAGTAAATCGTAGTTTTGTTCAGAGAATTCTTCAAGCTTTACCTTTGATAATTCACTCAGCGCACAAAGGATGGCAATTAAGAACGCCGAGTACTTCATGCCGAGGGAAGTGCGTTAGCAATGACAGTGGAAACTTTTCTATGTAAATAAAATTTTCATCAGATTTTCAAAACAATATCAATTACTGTTTGACTCGCCCGGTATATATAGGTTTATTTTATAAGCGACTACCTAAAATCATTGATAGGACAAAAACATGAAAATCGCGTTTCAATATGCGTTTTGATTTTAACTAAGTTGCAAAATGTATGATACAGCCAAGGCATATCTATTAAACAGGTAGTAGCTTTAGAGCAAAACATTTATATCGTGTATTTTGTTTTTGCTTCTGGTCTCTAAAGTGCCAGAAAAGTATTTTTTTGTTTTTTTTTTAATACAAAGGTAGGACATGTGAAAAAATCTAGGCAAATGTATCAAAAGTTTATTTTCAATCGCTTCTTTGCATGAAAAAAGGTTTCGCATGCAAATCGATTTTTACAATTCAGAATTTTTGTAAACGAAATTAAGAAGATTTGACATTTTCGAGACGAAATATAGTGGAAAAAATCAAAGATTTGTTTCTCCTAATCTACATATTTTAGTTTAGGCTATTGAGTATTGATTTAAAATAATTGAACACTAAAGCCGAATTTTCACTTGGCATTCAAATGAAAAAAAAAAAAATGTATTCCATTTATAAAATTGTATGTGCAAACAGACAGTATGACCATGTTTATGAACGTAAGGGCACGAGCATTTTTTAATGCCCAACATTGTCATTACAATTTTTTTAATTTAATGCCCAGTGGAAATTTAGCATAAGCTTCAATTACTCGTACAATGAGTTATACATCACGTTTTTGTTACAGTTGTTGATTTGCAAACATGCCATTAGAATTCCAATGAAAAGAGAATGTATTTTTTGCAAATTACAATTTTATATGTGGCTCTTTAGCTCTCCATTAAATGTAATGTTAGCAAATGATAGCCTACATTTAATTAAATTTATATTTCGATCAGATATGAATGACATTGTACAAAACCGCTTATTGTTATAAGCGCTAACGTGGCGATCCCATCTTTCAAAGCTGGACATTGTCAAATTCCAGACATTGTTGCACGATTCAGCTACAACATACGTATGAATGTATGTATGTTTATATGTATATGTATTTTTAAATACTCCAACAGCATATTCCCTGTTCTCCGTAACTCTTTTCTTGCCGCCTAACTGCTCTGTGCCAAATGGTCTCCAAAGGTAAAGGTGTACTGCCTCTAATATTTCGAGTATACAACACAGATTTTTTACCTGTCTTTGGCGACAACATCACTTTGCAGTCTTCCACGCTTGCATGATGTTGGTATACATATCGAAAAAAAAAAAAAAACGTACTAGTATTAAGTGACTCATGTCCTGGAG
>NW_023458562.1:28102508-28109506 GCF_013731165.1 Rhagoletis pomonella
CTCCAGGACATGAGTCACTTAATACTAGTACGTTTTTTTTTTTTTTTTCGATATGTATACCAACATCATGGAAGCGTGGAAGACTGCAAAGTGATGTTGTCGCCAAAGACAGGAAAAAAATCTGTGTTGTATACTCGAAATATTATCCGGCTAAAAATTTTTCTTCCAAAAACAGTAAAGCTCAAGTTAGATGAGAGGCTAATATCGAAAGCGCAGTACACCTTTACCTTTGGAGACCATTTGGCACAGAGCAGTTAGGCGGCAAGAAAATAGTCACGGAGAACAGGGAATATGCTGTTGGAGTATTTAAAAATACATATACATATAAACATACATACATTCATACGTATGTTGTAGCTGAATCGTGCAACAATGTCTAGCATTTAACAATGTCCAGCTTTAAAAGATGGGATCGCCACGTTAGCGGTTATAACAATAAGCGGTTTTGTACAATGTCATTCATATCTGATCAAAATATAAATTTAATTAAATGTAGGCTATCATTTGCTAACATTACATTTAATGGAGAGCTAAAGAGCCACGTATAAAATTGTAATTTGCAAAAAATACATTCTCTTTTCATTGGAATTCTAATGGCATGTTTGCAAATCAACAACTGTAATAAAAAACGTGATGTATAACTCATTGTATGAGTAATTGAAGCTTATGCTAAATTTCCACTTGGCATTAAATTTAAAAAAATTTAATGACAATGTTGGGCATTAAAAAATACCTGTGCCATTACGTTCACGAACATGGTCATACTGTCTTATTGCACATACAATTTTTTAAATGGCATACATTTTTTTCATTTCAATGCCAAGTAAAAATTCGGCTTTAATGTTCAATTATTTTAAATCAATACTCAATAGCCTAAACTAAAATATGTAGATTGGGAGAAAAAAAAGTTTTTGTTATACATAATTAATATTTTGTTACACTCTAGATAAATTGAAAATTTGCCTACCATTACAAGGCATTTTGAACACGTGGTTGCAGTAAAGCAGCTGTTTTGATTTTTTCCACTATATTTGGTCTCAAAAATGTCAAATATTCTTAATTTCGTTTACAAAAATTCTGAATTGTAAAAATCGATTTGCATGCGAAACCTTTTTTCATGCAAAGAAGCGGTTGAAAAAAAAGTTTTGGTAACTTCGGCTAGATTTTTTCACATGGCATATTTTGATATTAAAAAAATCAGAATACTTTTCTGGCACTTTAGAGACCAGAAGCAACAACAAAATACACGTATGTAAATATTTTGCCTAATGCTACTACCTGCTTCATAAATTTTGCAACTTAATTAAAATCACCACGCATATAAAAACGCGATTTTCATGTTTTGTGCTATCAATGATTTTAGGCAGTCGCTTATAAAATAAACCTATATATACCGGGCGAGTATTGTTTTGAAAATCTGATGAAAATTTTATTTACACTGTCATTGCTAACGCACTTCCCTCGGCATGAAGTTGAAGTACTCGGCGTTCGCAATCGCCATCCTTTGTGCGCTGAGTGAATTATCAAGGGTAAAGCTTGAAGAATTCTCTAAACGAAGCTATGAATTTACTAGAAATAATTTTAGGCAGAGCGATCATATACTGTGAAAAATGAAGGTGTCGAACATTTCAATGGCTTTAAGGAGACCAAATTTCATATGAGTGAAATAAAATTAATCGGCCGACAACGTCTACTTAACGGCACCATTACATTCGACGAAGACATGGCTAGCGATCACTATAAGGTTCAAGTAGAGTTATTTTCTTCACCACAAGGCGATGATCAGTTCAAGCGATTGCCTATGGGTGTGCCGCGCACCCCCATTTGTGAGGGTATCAAAGGTTATTACGGCCAAGTGCTGCAGCCGTCGTTTATTCAAGGCAAGATTACCAATTTCCCAGTTGTAACCCAGGCTGGCCTTTGTCCCATACCAAAAGGTGAATACTACATAAAAAATTTGGAGTTCGACACCGAATCTTGGCCAAATCAAATACCGCGTGGCATTATAAAAGGCGTTCTAACAATTTTCAAAGACGAGTTAAGTGTTGGTGGGGGTGCATTTTATCTGCGTGTCGAAGATCGCGACTAAGCGCTGAAAATAGTGCAGGTGTTAGGGAATATTGATTTGAATTGTGAAAATGATTGGCTAGTGAATATGGAGTGAATATTTTAAATAAAAATTAACAATACCAATTAAATTCTTCAAGGATATTGAAGCACAGAAATTTAAAAGCTAAATGTTCACATTTTTTACAAGGATTGTTTAAAAAAAATTATATGTATATACGAATTTTCATATATTATAAAAAATTTGAGCCGCCCTAATGTATTCACATATATGCACCTCGAATGCTTATTGTGGAAAATTTTCTAGAAATGTGATTAACTCCTTGGTATCCAGCTCTCAAAAAATGCGAAAACTCCATATCACTGAAGAAATTAGCTCTCAAAGAAAAGTATGTACTCCCGTTTTTCTCTCTTCTTTGATGAAAACTATGAATAGGGCAACGCAGGCTTCGCGAATAAATACATAAAAACGACCAAATATATTTCTTGAAGAAAAGTGGCAGCTGAGCCATAGTAAGTGAGTATTTTTTACGTGTAATAAATTTTTCAACATTTTATATTAACATCAAACTATTTCAGCAACGAATTTCAACGAAACACCCGACCACTTCTTCTATCATTCAAACTACACTCACTACAAAATAGCGTTAAAATGTTTAGTGCGACTTTTACAGGTATATTCTGCACGTTACCGAAGATTTTGTAACCGTTCAACTTTATTACAAAAAAATGTTACCGGCTCTTGTTACCGCGATTCTAGTTAATATTCAGCAATTCCGCTATGAGGAATTGTGGAAATTCTGGAATTGCATATTTCACGGGGCAATACTTTGTTACCAGCTTATAAAATGGTAACAACATTTAGAGGTTACACGAGTACACAGCATGCGAAAAGGGTTTAAAAATTGACAGGTACTTTATTTACCGGTTACAAAATTTTTATTACCAGGGCAGAATAGACCTGTTAGCGTTAGGTATGGAATAAAAAAAATGATGAAGACAAATTCTGTCATGATGTTTTACTTCGAGAAAACGCATTTAAAAAATATGCCCTCCAAATATGTTTAAAAATATTCAAATTCATCTGCATCTATGTAAGTAAACGTACTTTTTAAAAAGTACAAATATAACGCACATGTTTGCATTTTCCCTCGCCAGAAAGGCTTCGACTCCATCCGATATCTGCGTAGTTAGACTGGTTTTTGAGCTCTTATGACACTCAAATCACCTTTACGAATGAGCGAACGGGTAGCTGTATGTAGTTGCAAGATGACACCGCTGAATTTTACATGGATGGATCGAAGTTTGACGGAAGTGTCTCGACGTTGCCAAGGAAATTTTGCTAGGTCAGACTCAATTCGGTACCAGGCCATAATGATAATGCAGGGAATCACGTTGCTGATAAGTTGGCCACTTTCCCTTTTGCTAAGTGTATTGTTTCTAAATATATGATTTTTAAGATGTTTGCTATATATATTCATTATAACACTGAACGATGTTTTCAACACGGCGGCAGCTCAGCGTTGAATTCTAAATACTATCGGCGCAACTATCTCTCTTTATTGCGATTTCATTTGTTTACTTTTACAGCTGTTCATTTGACAGCATATTCATCAAGCCGTTTCTAAGATATAATGGTTGAGTTCAGCAGTTGCCAACAGTTTCGTAGCAGATGGGCTCAAAAGCTACGTCTTATGAACGCGCCCATTGTCGCAGCTGTTTACAATACAATGAGTAATAAATGAGTGGAACCACAACTTACTCTTAAGCTGCCTAGATTTTGTGAGACTACGAAACATATTTATAAAATAAGTTCTTCCCTACAAGAATGTATCCTTTTATCTTAAGAATTTTTGAAGTTGTAATAACGAACAAAATATTTAATTTGTTAAGTTAGCTATTTTTTCAGCCATGACTTACATTTTGATTTGATTTTGATTTTGATTTTTGATTTGATTTTGAAAAAATAAATAAATAAAGTTTTTAAAGCTGAGTTTAGTAAAAAAAAGTGTGATTTTATAAAGTCCCCTGAGGTAACAGGAGATACTCGCCTCATAAGTTTGGTTATAGACATCCGATAATGCAACTTGTTGGGATATTTGTATCTCCCAGAGAGAGTGGTTAGAGGTGTAATAGCGATCTCAGGCGAAGCTCGCAAGTATCTTTTGTGATTGTAAAAGTTCCGTTGATATAGTTATAATTAAAAATTTAACATATTGTGGAGTAAAATGTCCCACCAGTCACAATGAAATGGCCCAAAATAAAACCTTGTTTTAAGGTACAACCGAGGTGAGGTCCAACCAAAAGGCTACAAACACATACGCACTACTGCCTGAGCTGCAGGGGATATTCTTAACCCGCAAGTGACTGCACTCTGGCTGCGAGTTACTAGAAGGACGGGATAAGGAATACAATAGGGAAAGACTGCCGACAACACTAATGGCCAAATAGGGGCAACAACACAGAGGATACTTATGCTACCGCGCGGTTATGCCGCCTAAATCCGGTACCCACACTGCCGCCAAGACTGGGCCACTCCTAGATCCTGTTTACCTACGGTCTAAGTACCTCTCTAACGAACGCGTCGGTCCGCAAAACCATCGGGCCTCAGTGTCGGTGTAGTTGGTGCCCAATAAATTTGCACATGTCCGTTAATCCTAAAAACGATCGCCACAACGGTGTATGCAAATAAGCACCTTGGACTTTCCCATTAGTAACATACCGCGGACAACAAAAGTGCCGCAATATATCGGTTTGGCGCGAAAATGCCTAATGGAGAGTTTTTATCAATGTAATAGCATACCACCGACAATCACCTGCTTTGCTCTTCAAGCTGAGCTTTTATAAACGCAACTAGTTGTCGGTAGAGTTCGCGCCTACTGGTTGGAGTGCAGGAAATTCCCGTATTTTTTCTTAAAACAAAAAACATGGTTTGAAAAGCTGTAATTTTTTCATTTAATTTGGTTTTGCTGGCATGTATGATATCGAAAACAAAGCAACAGCAATTCAAAAAAACAACAAATGCAGCAATTTGACTATCACTTGGCTGTGAAACACCAGATTGGTATAAATATGCATGAACAAATGCCCTATCCTTCAGTCCTACTGGTGACAAGAAACAACCATAAGCTAGCGATTGGTCAATGCCAATTTTGCACCAGATAATCGCCAGCGAAAGGTCATGCCACGCGCACGGCTCGGTAGGCTCCAATGACATCGCCATGTTTAATTCGTTAGGCAAAGGATCAATAAATACTTAAGATAATTTATTCAAAATTGATACTTGCAATAATTCTATAGCAGAAAATACGTTTATGATAAAATTTTGAAAATGAGCATGGCACCGCCCCCGTTTATGACCACAAATGTGTATATGGATAACCGTTCGACCAGTTTGAGCCAAACACGGTATTATTATTGTGCTTGCCACATAAAAGCGAACCGTTGATTATTGAAATTATTGAAATTGGACTAAAATTACGGCCACTTTTCATATAACGGTAAATTTCAGAAATGCTTGAAACTTCGATATTTCGAAATTTAAGAACGCTAATTTACTAAAAGTTGTTACTTACAAAACAATCACTTGAAAAGGACTAACATTGTTATGGAATTTTGGAAAATGGGCGTGATGCCGTCCACATATGACTATATAAGTTTATTTCATTATCTAAAGTTTATCTAACTGAACATTCTATCGAAAATGTTTGATATAGACGTAAAACCACCCCTGTTTACCACGTAGCGGTAGTTTTTGGAAAGGTGAAAAAAACTGTATCGAATACTTGCGCCGGGTGTTTAATGTTCAGCTCCGCTCGAACTTTAAACTTTTTTACTTGTTTTATTAAAGTTCTGTCGGCTTTATACAATGACAATGCTCAATTAAAACTGATCAAAATATAAATTTAATTAAACTGCATGCAGTCAATTGCACACATGTTAGGCAAACAAGAGTTTGATAATTTCTCTACATTTACAAAAAAAAAAAGGAAAATTGTTGAAAGTACAGCTGAAAATGTTTTCCATTAAAAATTTTAGAAAATTTGAGTTGTACATCGTTTGTTATAGCCACTTGCTTCTTAAAATAGTTCCCTATATCGTAAGAGAGGTTCAAATTCTTTTACAAAATATTGATTAGATTTTGCGCAGTGTGATCAAAAGACCAGAAGTAATATATTATTTTATGTATCTTAGCATTTAGGTGCCTAAAGTCAGTGGTCGGCAATAAGGCCTTCTTTGAATAGCTGAGTACATTTTGATACGGCGTTTTGGGTTAGTACGACTTAAAATATTTTTAATAATATAATAATTATTGTCTTAGTTGGTAGCATGATTGTTGAATGAAGAAGAAAATGTGTATATTGTAATGGAAACTCCTTAAAGATTTTTTACACTCTTAATGGCAATATTTAATAGTTTTCAAATTTTCTTCGTCCGCTCCTGAGAACTAGTTTGCTATGGTCTTGCAGCAAAGGTACTTTATTCCAATTGGTACATACTCAATAGAGCCGAGATGAATGATAGTGAAAAACAAGTTGTATCATAAATATATATTTGCAATTCAATTAGAATATCTCCGTAAATGATAACACGAGTTTCATGTTTTTGTGCTATCAATGATTTTAGTTTTTCACTTATAAAATTAACCTATAAATACCAGTCGAACAAAACAGTGATTCCCATTTTTCCGGAAAATCCGGTGAAAAGTCTATTTATACAAATTGCAAATAAAGTCGGCATGAAGTACTCTGCGTTCGCAATTGTCGTCCTTTGTTCCCTGAGTGGATTATCAAAGGTAAATACATATTGAAGAATTATCAGAGAACAATGATTTACTAGAAATAATTTTAGGCTGAGCAACCATATAATGTGAAAAATGAAGCCTCCGAATGTTTAAAGGGCTTGAGGGAGACCCTCTATGAATGTGATTT
>NW_023458562.1:28109606-28126231 GCF_013731165.1 Rhagoletis pomonella
TCCGAATGTTTAAAGGGCTTGAGGGAGACCCTCTATGAATGTGATTTTAAACTCGTTGGGCGACAACGTCTACTTAATGGCACCTTTTCATTTAACGATGACATAGCCAGCGATCACTATACATTTCAAGTAGATCTATTCTCCTCACCACTGGGCGATGGCCAGTACAAGCTGTTGCCAATGGGTGTACCGCGCCTCGGCGTTTGCGAGGGTATGAGAGATTTGTACACCAAAGTGGTACAGCCGTCGTTAATCGAGGGGGAAAATACCAATTTCCCATTTATTCCTGAGGAAGGTCTTTGTCCCATACCGAAAGGTAAATACTTCATAAAGAATATGAAGCTCGATACGGATTCTTGGCCAAATCAAATACCGCGTGGCCTTTTAAAAGCAGTGTTAACCATTTTCAAGGACGGGGTAGACGTTGGAAGGGGTGCTTTGTATATGCGTGTCGTAGATCGTGAATAAGCGCCGAAGCTAGTGGAGTTCGAAGGTATCTTTGACATTGATTGTGAATATTGTTAGCTATTGAATGTTAAGTGATATTTCAAATTAAATTAAAATTGTAATATGCATGCAACAAATAAGTCAAATTTTTTAGGAATGAAAATTAAGTAGAAATTAAGATATGAAGAATTCAGAACTTTTTGACGCTCGCACAGACGAATTTGCGTCAATAGATCACTGAAAATATACCGACAGTTCGAAACTTAGGTAACTGGTTTTGCGAAAAATGGCCAGAATCGGTTGAATAGTTGCTAACAGAATTATTTGCGAAAGGCTAAGATGCCTTGACATGATCTCATTAACCAGAGTATTAAGAATAGGGAAGCCCCAAAAATTTATTTTCTGGCTGACAGAAGTTCATAGTACTAGTGGCAGAGATAAAATGGCGCCTTGATTCGACCAGTTGTGTATATATTGTTTTTTTTATTCAAAATTTAATTTATTTTTATTAAAGTTTACCTCATATCACACACACTTAACTGCATATACATAAATTGGCATTTCTCTGACGTAATGATTTTTTCAAAATGACTTTATAGTTTCAAAGATATGATTAATTCCAAAATAAATTTAAAAAAATCAGTGCAATGTAAAACAAAAATGTGGGTATCTACCAAATCAAATAATTTTTTTTTTGGGTTCACAAGGACGAATAGGAACTGAAAATGCACCTTTAATTAATTACATTTTTTTAAGCTAATAAAGTTAGTCCTTAACATACAATTAAAAAAAAAATAATAATTGCAAAATTTCAATGATATTCAAGGATAAAATTATAAAAGGATATTTTCAATACCTACCCGTCCATAACGCACCAACAAATGTAGTGTGTTTAAACTCTACAGAATCTTCTCTTTCATTTGATACCCATACTGTTTTTTTTTAGGAATATTGCACAGAAATTTTTAAATCATTTTTTTGATGACTCTTATCTTTCAAATTTTAAAGTTATTTAAAAAACCCCTTGGCCCTTAGTTTTTTGGCACTAAGTGGGGTAGCCTGCTTGCGGTATGGTAGGTGTGGTTTCTAGGGGTTAGGGCTGTGTGTGACTCGGTACCAGTGGGTTAGATAGTGTAGCGGTTAGGTGAGTTAGCACATTTATGGTGTGAGTCAAAATTTTAAGAAAAATAAGACTCAATTCGAGAAAATTAGTAATCGACTATATCATGTCTATGTTATCTCAATCGATTTTCAGGTGTAGGAAAATTTAGAAACATGAAAATTTCAAAATGCGATATCTCAGCGAAAAAACTGATATTTCAGCAAACAAAACGCCATTTGAAACTTGTACTTAGACATGCCAGCCTATAATTTTGGTGAAAGAAAACATCTGCTAGGCTACATAACCTCAAATATGGGCAAAAAAGGTGTTTTTTGCATTTTTAGGTTAGGATATCTCGAAAACCAGAGCTGATAGAGCAATTCTGAGGCCAGATTCAGATTCATCGCATCAAAATCCTTTGAAAATATATAGTCCGGTTTCTGGGTCTGAGATGCTGTCGGCCTGTGTTATTTTTGTGTGCAAAGTTGCCTGCCGCAAGGTATTATATGTATGTATGTATGTATATTGAGCTACACATTTATGAAAAAAAGTTAAATATTAAATAAACAGAAGACATACGATATAGTCATAACTGATCAACATAAAGCGTTTCTATTATTACTTCCACTAAAAAGGCCGGAATCGTGGGATTAACCTTCCTAATACGCACCTACTTAAAGCATAGACCAGATGGTACATATCTGGTTCACACTTGAGCTGAAATCTAATCTCTTTTCTGGGCTTGAAGGAAAGTTAGTCTATTAACTCTAAAATATGGAGAAAATGCCAAAGCAGTTGAAGATACACAACCTGGTGAAAAAAAAGGAATATTGGAGAGACCTTCACCTCCGACATGTTACCGGACTTTTAGTTAAATAGAAGAAGTTCAGGAGAGGCCTTCTGTGGCATATGTGGCAGAAGTGCGTTAGATCAATGAAATTCAACGCTAAGAGAAAATCTTAGTTATTTCGTTGTTCTTTTCTTACTATTTGGCGCTGTAGCCGCCCCTAAGCGATTTTGGCCGAGTTCAACAAAGCACGCCAGCCGTTTCTCTTCAGTGCCAATGGACGCCAATTGGAAATGCCAAGTGAAGCCAAGTCCTTCTCTACCTGGCCATTCCATCTCAGTGGGGGCCTCCCTCTTCTTCTGCTACCACCAGCGCGTTCCGAGTTGAATACTTTCAGAGCTGGAGCGTCGGTGTCTATTCGAACGGCATGGCAAAGCCAGCGGAACCGCTGTATTTTAATTAGCTGCATTATGTCCATGTCGCTGTAAAGCTCATACAGCTCATCGTTCCATCGTCTGTGGTTTTCGTACTTCGAGAGAGGACTTTACTTCTGAATTGCCTACTCAGTCCAAAGTAGAACTTGTTGGCAAGAGTGATTCTGCGTTGGATTTCCATGCTGACATTTTTCTCTACTTTCTCAAAGCTTTTTGTCCTTTGTAGATCGTTTGTTATAGGCCCTTTTGTACCTTTGAAAATAACTTATGTACAAATATTTGAATAAAAATAGGCTTTGCAATCAGTTTTTTGTCCAAACTTCATGTTGTCATATATTTTTTGTTTTCATTCTAACGGTTGTTTCTTAAAAAAGCAACAAACATGTCATCAATTTTTCATTTAGTAGGATTTTGTGTGTTTCTTGGTTCGTCTTTCAAGTATTTAGGCAATGTTTTAAGTGTGTTTCCCCTATCGGCCCTCAATATTTTTATTTACATATTGTTTGTTTATATTTTAAGATTATAAAAGTATTCAGTGTAAAATTTGCTGGGTGCAATAGCGAAAGATATTGAATATGAGGGTTTTGAGCCAGATCGGTATGAGTTGCAAACATGTATTAATTACGTTTGTAAAAAATTTGCATTCTTTTGGCAAAGATTCAAACGCCAAAAATCAGCAGTTTTGAAAAATCATTATAATTGGCTCGAAAAGAAAGAAATCATTTAATTAAAATGACAACCAACAGTTTCCACCAATGCGAATCGTGGCGCCCGAAAATAAACTTTGTTGAGTCTTCAAAAAGACTAATCGTCGGCGAACATATCGGGGTAAAATTTTTACCCAAGGTCTGTTAAGAGTAAAAACTCTAATATGTAAAAGTGGGCGGGGTTGGACACGCCCACATATAGTCATGTGAAAAATAATAGGGACACGACATTGTGACCAGTTTCGGCTATTTTTGTTTTTTTTTGTTTGTTTAATGTTTATTGAAAAAAAAAATTTAAGAATTCAACAAAATTTTAAAGCAACACCAAACTTTTTAAATAAGAAATTTTAGAACAAAGTTATGTACGCAGTTTTTAGCGCACTGAATTCCAGCTCAAGAAAGTGCAAGTTTTAAGTGGCTTAGAAATCGCTCTGTTTTTTGATAATTTTTTTTTCTGACGTCACGCAATTTCTTCCATTTAAAGTATGTTTGACAATTTTTTTTTTATGGAAACAAATAGTAACACCATCCGCCAAAAAAAAAAATATCAACAATCAACGAAAATTTTTAGCCACTTCAAACTTGCAATTTCTTAAGCTAGAATTTAATGGGCTATAAAACTGCACACCTAGATTTTATCTAAAAGTTCTTATTAAAAAGGTTTGTGTTGTTTTATAATTCTGTTGAATTTTTATACTTTTTTAAAATGTTTGAAATTTGGAGTTATGTGGTTTTGTTAGATAGCGAGTTGTATTTTTATAAAAAAAAATAAACATTAAACAAACAAAAAAAAAAACAAAAATAGCCGAAACTGGTCACAATGTCGTGTCCCTATTATTTTTCACATGACTGTATGTGGGCGTGTCCAACCCGGCCCACTTTAAGATATTACAGTTTTTACTCTTAACAGACCTTAGGGTAAAAATTGTATCCCGACATGTCCATTAAAAGTACTTTTGGCCGCTCTCCTCATATAAATGCAACCACTGTGGATTGGTACAATACAGCGAACTTCTATTGAAAATTTGTACAATAAGTTTGTGGTGATGGGGATAAAGTAAAATATTCGTGCCTTCACAAGATTGGGATACGATTTGCACCAAACTTGGGTTTCAACTGTATAAGAATGATTTCTTGCATGACACTGTCAATTTCATCAGAAGACTTCAAGTCATCAACATATGTAGATGTCTTTGCATTTAGCAATCTTAAGTCGATGGAGGGCTAAAAACTTCGTCCGAATGCCTTCACGTAATAGCTTAGTACTTTTTATGTAGCATTCTTGTGGTTAGTTAAACCCTGCAAAAAATTGTGCGACTAATCTCTAATGAGAGTATTCCGAGATTAATATCAATCGGTTACAATTGTGCATTAATTAGTCGCAACTAGTCTCATACGGGTACTGTTGGAGATCAATTAGTCTCGACTCATCCCTTACGGGTATAATTGGAGATCAATTAGTCCCAGACTCAGCGCTAACGGGTACTAAATATTAACGATTTAATGATATATACGCACTTAGTCAATGAAATTTCATGTTGGCACATAGAGAGAGTATTCGTTTAACAAAACTGAGAAACCCGGTTCGAATCGCAAATTTTAATTTTAATTTTTATTTTTTTAAAGGTGACTAGCCACTTCATAGGACATGTTCGAACAAAAGCGAACAGTTTATTCCATATAAAGAGATTAAAATTAGTATAAGTCGATTGTTCCTTTGCGATTGCCCCCGGAGTCATCCAGATTAGTCGCATTTTTTGCAGGAACGGACATGTTCTTGCACATCTACACATACACACCTTCACATAAATACTTCTATTAGGAAATTTTAAATCTCCTATGGTCCTTTAGGAACCCACGCCGTGCCACTTAATATCAGAATCGAGAGGCTTTTATTATTAAGAAGAAATATGACTAGAAGAGGAACCAAATACATCCTATGCGAAAATTTCGCTTGAAATGTAAGCTCATTAAAGTTTTTCTAACCTCGTAATGGTTACTGACTTTAATAATAATTTTGCCAACTTTTTTCGTCCGCCGCTGAGGTTGGTCTAGCACGCGATTCTTCAAACAAGCGAATTTTTTCCAATTTGTCTTTTAATCAAAAAAGCACAGATGAATGATAGTCAAAACAAGTTGTATCATAAATATATATTTGCAAGTCAATTAAAATAACTCCGTAAATGGTAACGCGATTTTCATGTTTTTGCGCTATCAATGATTTTAGTTTTTCACTTATAAAATTTACCTATAAATACCAGGCCAACAAGCCAATGATTGCCATTGTGTCTCAAAATCTGGTGAATTATCAATTAATAAAATTTTCCAGTAACGTCGCTAAAGCACTTTCCCCGGCATGAAGTACTCTGCGTTCGCAATTGTCGTCCTTTGTTACCTGAGTGTCCTAACAAAGGTAAATCTTAAAGAATTTTGTGAACAAAACTATGATTTACTAAAAAAACAATTCTAGGCTGAGCAACTATATACTGTGAAAATGGAAGACGCCGAATGTTTCAATGGCTTCAAGGAGACCATCTTTCGTTGTGATTTGAAAATCGTTGGGCGAAAACGCCTACTCAATGGCACAATGACATTCGGCGAGGATATGGCTAGCGATCACTTTAAATACCAAATAGAGATATTTAACGCACCACTCGGCGTTAATCAGTTCAAGCGATTGCCTATGGGTGTGCCGCGCACCCCTATTTGTGAGGGTTTTAGAGCCTATTACGGCGATATTCTGCAGCCGTCGTTTATTCACGGGGAAAATACCGATCTGCCTTATATGCCAGAGGAAGGTCTTTGCCCCTTCCCAAAAGGTGAATACTGGTTAAAGAATTTGCTGCTTAACACAGGCGCTTGGCCAAATCAATTACCGCGTGGTCTTGTAAAAGCAGTGTTAACGTTTTTCAAAGATGAGGTAGATGTTGGAGGCGGTTCAGTAACTGTGCGTGTCGAAGATCGTGAATGAAGCACACGAGATACTAGAGTTCGGAAAGAACATTAACTTCGATTTTGAAAATTATTAGCTATTTGGTGTAAAGTAAATATTTTAAATAAACATAATATTAATATGAGTATGTGCGCAGCAAAAACATTTGTATCTATTAACATTTTTATGAAATTGTATTGAAAATGAAGTGGCATTGCTAATTGGAGGTATGAGGAATCCGGACGCTGTCCGGGTAGTGATGGCACAAATAATCGTATAACCGATTATAATCTGTTATTTACTTTCGGTTAACGATTTGATTGTATCGAAATTTTCCTTTCTTTCGATTAACGGCTTACTTTTAGAAATTAAATAAAATAAACCATCAAAATTCTATTACTTTACTCAAGCGATAACGTATACATATATCAAAATTTCGTAATTAAAACATGGCGCTCTAACCTTGGGCTGCCATAAGTCGGAACCCGTCGACCAGGACACTTCCCAGCAAACCCTTTGATTCTTATCATCCACGAAGATAGAAGTGAATATGGTGCCAATAACTTTATTCCTTATAAGTACAGTTGCATTGGTTCTGGCTTTGCATTATTCTGAATGCAGCTTTGTGGAACAATCCGTAGCGCTGGATGATTGATGATGATTTGGATGTATAAAAAAAAAAAAATCTTTTTCCCAAAAAGTACAATAAAACATATTTGATATAACCTACACCTTAAATAAATTCCTTAAAAAGTTTCCTTTTTGGTTGTTGTTGTTTCCGACAGGGTTTCCTTAAAAAGTATGATTTTATGAATTAAAAACGGCTTTAAAAGATTTTCTCCAAAAGGCCTTCTGAAGCATGATTCAATAATTAAAGGTTTACTCATGGTAAAACCTTTCTCTCAACTCGTCGGCCATGATTTTGTTTGAAATTATCTATATATGTGACCTGGTCTACGAAAAGGGAGCTTACGTGCGAAAACTGGTTTTCTGTGAAAAAGCTGTTAAAAGTAAGGAACTCGTTTCGTCAGTTTCTCATTATCTCGTTAATTGTTCTCCGCGCCGGACGTCCAGTAAGTGTTGTTGTTGGTCCAGTAAGTGTTGTTGTTGGTCGGAATATTATTATATATATTATATATATATTTTGTCGTATTTTTACTCTTCTTTCTCTACATTTTTAGTACACTTCTAAGCAAGTTAGGATTTTCTGCTTTTCACCACGTGAAAAAGCATCTCATCTTCCATCCGAATCAACCAAAAAGTGAAAATCGATTTTTTGACACCTAAGCCCCCTTTCCGTAGACCAGGTCACATATATATATATATAACAGACACAGGAAGCGCGCACTGCCTACCACTATACCACAGCAGCCGCCTATGGTTTTTATAAGTTTTCAATTTAATTCAAAATGACCGATTAATCGATTAATTTCCTACGCTTAATTTCCTTTCGATTTCTCAATTAACCTATTAATCGATTATAACATATTTCGCCATCACTATCTCAGGGGCATCTAGAATGGGCTGCTCTCCACATTTTTATCCAGGAAAAACACGGTTACACTGTGTGCTAGTGTGGAATCGAAGGCAATGACGTCGGCGACGAGATGGAACGAGAAGGATCAATAACTGCCGTTTCGGGACCAGAGCTATTTTGTGATCTTAGTTGGTTCTCTTCGAGAGCCATACTTATTGAGTGGATACCCTCTGAACGCAGTACTTAAGTACTATGGGCGGTGGGGGGCTATAGGTAGGTCAGGCTCTTCGGCTTCCCTTCAGCATAAAGGATATTATTTTAGAAAATAGAACATCAGGCTATTTTCTGCGTACCTGACTGATCACAGCGATTGCGATTCCACTTGCACCGAATATTTAGGTAGGTATGATCCCAGAGTTGGAATGCCGAATCTGCCTTGAAGGTGATGAAACTTCAGAGCATATTCTATGATACTGTCCAGCTTTGGCCAGACAAAGATTGACCCATTTCAATTATTACACTGTGCGATAATTTCATGACAATCCAAACCAGCCCGGACTTTGGTATTATTTTCTGAAAGTATACATACCCAGTAATAAAAAACTCGATGGATTTGCAAAAGTTAGCTCGTATTTTAATTTTATGGCCTACTAAAGTTTTTATGTCCCAGCCTAAGCAGTTTTCAAAAAAGTTGAAAAAATTGTTAAAATATATGTCTGAGCGAAATTAAAGGTTTAATAAGGTTTAATATCAACGGTTTTACCCTCCATTCCCGCCCATCCCCACGAGGGTCGCAGTTCGCATGACGTACGGAACCAATATTTTAAATTTTTGCGCCGAGTCACGAAAGGCAGGAGATTGTTAAGTGTCGAGATCTAAAACTGTTCAGCAACAGAACTAAATTCATCAGCTGACTTTATGTCTTTGTGTAAATAATTCATTTATTGAGAGAGGAGAGTATCGCTTTCGTATATAGTAAAATTTCATGGGAAATATCAATGATCTAGTCACCCAGAATAGGGTATCCTCAAAATGGAAGGTCGGTTAAGAAATTTTAAATGGGGAAAAGACTATGAGAACCCGTAACATGGGTTTTGCCCATAAGTCCATATTTTGAGGTTTTTTTTTGCGTCCTAGTTGATTTTCGTTGTTATCTACAGCATTATTTAAATGCAATAATAATTTTTCCAACTTTCTTCGTGCACTCCTCTGCGGTCGTGTTGCAAATGTTTTGGCACGCGGTTGTTCAAACAAAAAGCTGAGATGAATGATAGTCAAAATACCATGTATTCTAAATATATATTTGCAATTCAATTAAAATAATTTCGCAAATGTAAACGCAATTTTCATGTTTTTGCACTATCTATGATTTTAGTTGGTCGCTTACAATAGACATCAACTTATAAATACCAGCCGAACAAAACAACGATTGCCATTATTTCAAAAAATTTGGTGAAAATAATTTTTATAAAAATTCCCGATACCATCGCTAACACACTTCTCTCGGCATGAAGTACTCTGCGTACGCAATTGTCGTCCTTTGTGCGCTGAGTGGATTATCAAAGGTAAAACTTGATGAGTTCTCTGAATGAAACTACATATATTTTACTAGAAATAATTTTAGGCTGAGCAAGCGTATACTGTGAAAAATGAAGCTGTTCAATGTTTTAATGGTGACGTGGATAGCATCTATCATTGTGAATTGAAACTCGTTGGACGACAGCGTCTACTTAATGGCACCATGTCAGTCGACGAGGACATGACCAGCGAACACTATACATTTCAAGTAGAGGTGTTCACCTCCCCACTGGGCGATGATCAGTTCAGGCTGTTGCCTATGGGTGTACCGCGCACCGGCGTTTGTGAGGGTCTTCGGTATTTGTACACCAAACAGGTGCAGCCGTCGGTTATTCAGGGGAAACACACCAATTTCCCTTTTGTGCCTGAGGAGGGTCTTTGTCCTATACCGAAAGGTGAATACTTCATAAAAAATATAGAGTACGACACCGATTCTTGGCCAAATCAAATACCGCGTGGCGTTATTAAAACAGTAATAACATTTTTCAAAGACGGAGTAAATATTGGCGGCTATGTAATACGTATGCTCGTAGAAGATCGTAAATGAGCGCAGGAGATATTAGATATGGAAATGATTGATTATGAAAATTATAAGCCATGAATGTAAAGTGAATATTTGAAATAAAAATTGTAGTATATTTGCAGATAATAATTAAAGATTTTTGGAATTTGAACGATGGTATGGGTTGGAAATTGCAGGTAAGTTAGAAATAGTTTCTGAGGGAAATATCTTCGAAAAGATAGGTTGTCTTGGTATTAGCCAAGAGTAGAGAAATCTCTAGCGAGCATAAAAACGAGCACCTACGTATGGTCTTCAGTATAAACGCATATTACCTATCTTAGGCTAATATAAGATTATTATTATTATTATATGTATGTGCGTGGAAATACCAAAGGAGTTGAAGATACCTCAACTGGATGATTTAAATGCACACCGCATATTTATCCTGGAAAGGGTAGTGTGCCTAGATCGGCTTGGTTAGGAAAGAATCATTGTATTTCACGTTAACTGGTGGTATGAGGGACTAATCGAGCTCGACTGTGCCGAGCTTCCTGGGACTGCGCAGGTTACAAAGTGGATGAAGGGAATGGTGAGTCCCGAATGGATACGCACAATGTGTCTCAATGTCAATGATGAAAAATGATAGAATTAGGTAACTATTTAATATTTAAGCGTCCGAATATCGCAATGTAGGCAGAATAAATTACTATGGGTTCTTATATCGTAGCAGAGATGGCGCCATATCCACGGATAAATGGAGGCATGTGGCAACAGCCTTCTCTTCTCCTACTGCAACCCGCAGCTGCCACTCGAAGGTTGTAAGGTTTGACTGATACTGCGTGCGCGCCTGAACACAAACTGCACTCCGTCAGTAAGCGAGGACGTCGAATTGGCATGGCTGGAGAAGACTTTGGAGCATTAAGATCCAGCAAATAAACCTCCAACACTCTAAGGCGACATCCACTAATCTCCTTACCCTCTTTGAGCAAGGTGTACCTGACGTAGTTCTGATCCAGGAGCCATGGCTGCGAAGTAACGATATCGCCTAAATTTAACCTGAAACGAATTGAAAGCAACTTATTTCCGCAACGAAAACATTGTGACAGTTAGACCAGTGGGCGGCGCCAGAAAGCTCTGCATCATATCCGCATATACGACGGATGACGACGAAGTGGAACCGCCTCCACTACAGCTGCGTGAAACCATAGCAGAAGCGAAACGATGGAATCTCGATGCTATTATTGGATCGGTTGCAAATTCGTAGCGCTAGGTCTAGGATTGCTCAGATATCAACGCGAGCGGTGAGTAACTTTTTTATTATATTCTAAGTGAGGAGTGCAGGAACTACTGCCAGAGAACTCCAAGGAGAGCTTAAGCATCGAAAGCTCGATTGATGATTTGGTGAAAACAGCGCCATCGAAAACTAATGGCCGCTGAGTAGACCCTGAGCAAAGTCCGACCTTACTGGTGGACGATGGAAATCTCGAAACTCAGGGCGCCGAGCAGGCGCCTTTTCAATAAAGCCAGAAAGAGTAGACAACACTTTGACTGGGAACACTACAAGGTCGGACTGGGTATCTATAAGTCCGAGATAAGAAAAGCCAAAAGTGAGTAATGCAGATATTTCTACGAAACCGTAGGGGGTTGTCATGAATCATCTCGATTTAGGTGAATCCGCGCGTGGAGTCCCGTATCCTTGGGATACTTGCGAGATAAAGAGCGCAATTGGACGATGAGCGGAGAGGAATCGCTTAAGCTACTCCCTGACACTCATTTCCCATCCAATTCTACCACGAATGAGCCTACGAGTTATGGTGAGGTCGACTACCCTACACCTTCCAATGAACTACTAGAGAAGCGCCGGCTTCTCATGGAAATTGACTCGTTCAAGCTTTTCAAGGCACTTGGACCGGATGACACCATTCCTGCGCAGCTGGAAAACGCTGTAGAGATGCCTTATCGTTAGCTCACTCCCATCTTGTCGAGCTGCATAGGAAGAGTGTACATCCCCCAAAGCAGAAAAAAACCACATAGTTATCTCCGTGGGGCTTCAGACCAATCAGTCTCACTTTTGAGATACTTATTGAACTGCATGTAAGAAACGGGATTCCTCGAGAGCGATTGAGCTTCTCTCAACCCAGCGTACGGGCAGTCGACAATTCGCAAAAACTTCGACTGCTGCTGGACCCAACCGAATCCTACTCCACGCTCAACCCCACAAGTACGAACGAGAGAATCTGCAACCTTTGAAGCAGATCTCCAATAAACATCTTCACGAACTGATCGAAGCTGAACGGGAGAGTTGGAGGAGGTGTCCGATGTCGCGAACTCCATACATATTTTATGTTCTCTGACTGCCGCTTCTCTGGAGCGTCTTTCAGGCAGAGATATTTTTCTTATTTGGCAATGTAATCGCCAAAGCGATCCCCGCAATAAAAGAGGCAACCGACTGACTACGCACCAAAGTTTTCGTGATTTGAAGGGTAAATGTCTACTCTGATAGCCAAGCGGTAATCGAGGCTCTTAACAGCCTCGGAGTACTTTAAAACCAAGCTCGCAAGTCATTCTCAAGGTCATCACCTTGAACAGGGAGGGCGGCCTGCTCCTGGAATGATGAACTCACATTCGACACAGCCCGTGCCGGGGGAAAACCTCGACATGCAAAGTTGCTGGGTGCCTGCTGCCGGTTGTTAATCGCAGGCGGTCAAGGGAGCTTCTGCAGCTGGCCAAGCGCCAGCTCTCGATTTATACAGATTTACGGACCGGACATTGTCGGATCCCTATTCCCCAGCTTTTGGGAAGATGAGGTGGAATCATATCAAAACCTCTCTCTCAGTAGTTCACAATCAAGGGTCTTTTATGATTAGGAGGAAGTATGAATCTTGCCATTAGAGCAACTGTAATAATCATTTTTCTAACATTCTTTGTCCGCCCCTGAGGATAAGTTGCCATTGATGTAACACGTGATTCTTCAAACAAGGGATTTTTTTCCAATTTGTCATTTAATCAAAAAAGCTGTGATGAATGATAACCATAACAAGCTGTATTATAAATATATAATTG
Source organism: Rhagoletis pomonella (assembly GCF_013731165.1). Taxonomy (NCBI): domain Eukaryota; kingdom Metazoa; phylum Arthropoda; class Insecta; order Diptera; family Tephritidae; genus Rhagoletis; species Rhagoletis pomonella. The sequence goes on from NW_023458562.1 coordinate 28,122,636, forward strand.
CAAGTCAATTAAAATAACTCCGTAAATGGAAATGCGAGTTTCATGTTTTTGCGCTATCAATGATTTTAGTTTCTCACTTATAAAATTTACCTATAAATACCAGGCGAACAAACCAATGATTGCCAATATTTCTCAAAATCTGGTGAATAATCAATTAGTAAAATTTCGCGATAACGTCGCTAAAGCACTTTTCTCGACATGAAGTACTCTGTGTTTGCAATTGTCCTTTGTTACCTGAGTGTCCTATCAAAGGTAAATCTTGAAAAATTCTCTGAACAAAACTATCATTTACTAGAAATAATTTAAGGCTAAGCAACCATACACTGTGAAAATTGAAGACTTCGAATGTTTCAATGGCTTGACGGAGACCCTATTTAATTGTGAAGTGAAACTCGTTGGGCGACAACGTCTACTTAATGGCACCATGACATTCGGCGAGGATATGGCTAGCGATCACTTTAAATACCAAATAGAGATATTTAACGCACCACCCGGCGATAATCAGTTCAAGCGATTGCCTATGGGTGTGCCGCGCACCCCTATTTGTGAGGGTTTTAGAGCCTATTACGGCGAATTTGTGCAGCCGTCATTTATTCAGGAGGAAAATACCAATCTGCCGTTTATGCCCAAGGAGGGTCTTTGCCCCTTCCCAAAAGGTGAATACTGGTTTAAGGATGTAGAGCTTAACACAGACTTATGGCCAAATCCAATACCGCGTGGCATAATAAAAGCAGTGTTAACATTTTTCAAAGACGAGGTTAATGTTGGTAGCGGTGAAATAAAAATGCGTATCGAATATCGTGAATAAGCGCCGAAGATAGTGGAGTTCCGATGGAATATTGATTTGGATTGTGAAAATTTTTAGCTATTGAGTTCATGGAGTTCTAAGCGAATATTTTTGAAATATACGAGTGCGTTCGCAGCAATTTATGTAATTAAAGTTTCTATCAAATTATAATGAAAGTGAAGTGGAAATACTAATTAGATATATGAAGAATTCATAACCTTTTGACGCTCTCAGCGACAAATCTATCTCTCATTAATGGGCTTTTAAAGGGTACTTGATCAGTTGAAAAATAGTACCGGTTCGAAATGTGCGTAAGGATTTCTGCAGAAAAGAGTCAGAATTAATTCAATGGTTTCTGAGGGATCTTCAGAAACCTAAGTTGTCTTGGCGTGAGGACCAAGATTAGGGAAGTCTCTAGTAACATTACAACGGGCATCTGTAGCCACAAATTGATAGTACCAATCGATTAGATACCAATGAGAAGGTGCCTTATACACGCTTATGCTGAACTTTTAATGCAAATTTAGTAATTTAAAAATTAGCTTTTTCGAAGAGTGTACATGGCGCCGCAATAAACAAATGTACATTAACGCGAGATCGGAATCGTATGTTTTTGATAAACAGTCGCGTTACGGTCGTTCATTCGATTCCATATCTAATTAAATTAGTGATGTATAGAGTCGGTACTTTTAAGTATTAAGTAAAAAGTTTCCAATACTTTTGATACTCGGTACCGAAATATTGGAATTTCTAATAAGAGGCCGCAATACCCACAAATCTGAAATAAAAGCTGTTTAGCGATCGTTGAAGTCATTAATCTATGGTTGGCGGAGTCTATTTCTTCACATTATTTGTATCTGAACTTTCTCGTCGCTGGATTAATATCTTCCCCTGCGGCAACCACAATGAAAATCGTATTAAATATTCTTTGAATAGAGTTGGCATAAAAATTGCGAGCATTGACATGCACATTGCTCATCTTTTGACAAAGCATCGTCTTATTTGTACCTTTTCATATTTCAGGCGATGTCATATAAAATATTTAGCAATGAAATATTTTTTTTTCTGCAAACTTCAAATGTGTACCCTTGTGGTCAGCTGATTACGTTAAGAAACATTTTGACCAGTTTTTTTTTCTTTGTCTACTAATTGTCTATAATTTTTTTTTTATATTTAGGTTATTATCACAATTAAAATTATATCATAAAATTTGTGTAAGTTTTTACCTATTGCGATGTGCAATGTTGTCATACGAAAGTAATGTTTAGCATTCTCGCTTTACGAAGCTATAAATAGAATAAAAAAAAAACAAGTAATTTTAAGCAGAAAACATAACCGACTTCAATTCTCATATACAAATTTAAGAGTACCGTATATTTCTTCATGATACAATGATCGGATCTAAACCAAATTAGTATGGGACCATCTCGGAAGTGCCGCATTTACTTAAAAAAAAAAAAAGAATTATCGAAATCGGATGACGTGGTCCAAAGTAATGCGGTAACATACATAAAAAAAAATATTCCCACGAATTGATAACCTTCTTCTTTTTAACCGACTTCCAAAAAAGGAGGAGGTTATTAGTTCGTCTGAATATTTTTTATTATTATTATTTTATTTATTTTTTTTTAATGTATGTTACCGCGTAACTTTGGACCACGTAAACCAATTTCGATAGTTCTTTTTGCATCAGAAAAGTAGTGTCCCAGAGTTGGTCCCATACTAATCTGGTTTAGATCCGATCATTGCATCATGAAATATATATATATATATTTATATGAGAATTGAAGTCGGTTTTTTTTTGCTAAAAATTACTTGTTTACTTAAAAATTACTTGTTATGAAGTCGGTTATTAAAATAAAAATAAACTCCGTTTTGAACCCGTGACCAACAAGTTGGTAGCCGAACACGCTCCCATGTAGCTACATTAGCTGTTGATATAATGTGAGAAAAAAACATACTTAAGTTAGTCCTCAAACTTTTTGAAGTGAAACTTCCTTAGCGGCGGTTGGTTGTTTGGGAGTAAATAAGCAAATTCAGCGGAAATTGCACACGGAAATGGTGCAACGGAAATGGTTGGGACGGATACAAGTATTTCTTGAATGGATCTTATTAATTTAACAAAAACTTGCTAATAAAAGGTTAAAGAATAACACTTAGAAAAAGATCAATACAAGAATGAAAGTAAAGGTGAGTACGTACATAGATAAAGAAACGGACAAAGGCAACGGTAAATATAAAAACAAAAACAAAGTTGCGCAAAGATAAAATATGAATAATATGATAAACTTAAAAATAAAAACAAATATTAATATAAAGAAAAAGATGATGATGAGGATACCGATAAAAGTATAGATGAAGATATAGGAAGAAAGGTTAAAATAAAGGTAGTTGTAGAGAAAAGGATATAGATAGAGGCAATCTCTAGACCCAATCTGGGAACTATTTCGGGATTCTTGGGACTTATCGCTATAATAATCGATATTTTGTCGATTTGTAATCGATATTTTTATCGATGTTGCTATCGTAATTTTTACCGATATTGTTATTGATTTTGCTATCGATATTTTCGGAACTTGAAATCGATATTTTTTTATCGATATTTGTATTGCTTTTTTTTTGTCGATTTTGTAATCGATATTCTTATCCACTTTGTAATCGACTTTGTTATCGATGTTTTGATAGATTTTGTAATCGATTTTGTTTTCGATTTAGTTGTCGATTTTGTTATCAATATTTTTATCGATTTTGTTATCGATTTCGCTATCGATATTATTATCGATTTCGCTATCGATATTATTATCGATTT
>NW_023458562.1:28126241-28129111 GCF_013731165.1 Rhagoletis pomonella
GCTATCGATATTATTATCGATTTCGCTATCGATATTATTATCGATTTTGATATCGATATTTTCATCGATATTTTTATCGATGTTTTTATTGATTTTGCTATCGATATTATAATCGCTTTTGTTATCGATATTTGTTTTAGTGTGTGCTTTCGTTTTTGACGTGGATATGCTCTTAACCATACCACGTATTCTACGTTTAAATTTAGAGGCGCTGGACTGTTCCTTTTTTTATCCTCTGCCGCCACTTGCGGGTTTCATCGTTTCTCATAGATTTACACAAATTTATGTTTTGTTAATTTGTAATGTACACATTTTTTAATAAGAGTTTGTTAAACCGCTCTTGGAGTTTGAAAAGTTATTTTTTTACCAGCCTTTTTTCAATATCTGATGTTAGGGAATATCTGATGTTACTCTGATGTTAGGGAATGTACTTTGATTGTAGTAGCAATATAAAAATATTACATACATACTTATATGTATGTAGTCAAAGTACGCCGTATTCATAAATATATATTTGCAACTCAATTAAAATTACATGAAAAATATAAACGCCATTTTCATGTTATGGCACTATCAACGATTTCAGTTGATCGCTTCTAATATCAACCTATAAATACCGGGCGAACAAAATTCGCGAAAAATATTTTTATGAAAATTCCCAATAGCGTCGCCAACTAACCTCACTTGGCATGCAGTACTCTGCGTTCGCAATTGTTGTCCTTTTTGCGCTAAGTGGATTATCTAAGGTAAAGTTTTGAAGAAATTTATGAACAAGACTATAATTTACGAAAAATAATTTTAGGCTGAGCAATCGTATACTGTGAAAAATGAAGCTGTCGAATGTTTTAGTGGCGACGTGCAGACCATCTATCATTGTGAATTGAAACTCGTTGGACGACAACGTCTAATTAATGGCACCATATCATTGAACGAAGACATGACTAGTCAGCACTATACATTTCAAGTAGAGGTGTTCACCTCTCCACTGGGCGATGATCAATTCAGGCTGTTGCCTATGGGTGTGCCGCGCACCGGCGTTTGTGAGGGTCTTAGAGATTTGTATACCAAAGAGGTGCAGCCGTCGATTATTCAGGGGGAACACACCAATTTCCCTTTTGTGCCTGAGGAGGGTCTTTGTCCTATACCGAAAGGTGAATACTACATAAAGAATCTGGACTTCGACACAGCCTCTTTGCCAAATCAAATACCGCGTGGCATTATAAAATCAGTGGTAAAATTTTTCAAAGACGGGGTAAATATTGGTGGCTATGTAATACGTATGCTCGTAGAAGATCGTGAATGAGCGCTGGAGATAATAGACATCGAAATAACATTGACTGTAGTTGTGAAGTTTGTTAGCTATTAAATGTAAGGTGATATTTTTAATAAAAATTGTAAAATGTTTGCGGCAAATAACTCAGGTTTTTTTAGAAATTAAAATGAATGTGAGCATACATTAAACATGGTTAAAAAAAAATTAAGTAGATATTCTAGCTGATGAAATTAAGAATTTGTAGTTCCAATCAACACTCTCATGGACGCACTAGCACCACTAGATCATTGGAGCTATGGTATCGATGCGAAATTGCAGTTAAAAGTCAGAATTATTTAAACAGTTTTTAAGGGAAATATCTTCGAAAAGCTAAGTTGTGGAGTTCCATATAAACCTATCTTACCTAACTTAGGCTATTCTAATATATGTATGTACGTGGAAAAACGAAGGAGGTTGAAGATATTCTAACTGGATGATTTATATGCACGTCGCATATTAATCCCGGAAATTTTTCCGAAAATGGGAAATCCATGAAAACTTTTAATCGTTCTTTCCAAACTCTGTAAAAATATGTATTTATTATTTGTTAGTTTTGATTGGTTTTTGTTTTTTGATAGAAAGGAAAGATGAAGTATTTTGGATTTGACTAAAATGACTTTCAAGAGTATTGTGTCCGGATCGGCTTGGTTAGGAAAGAGCCATGGTATCTCACGTTAACTAGTGCTGTGAGGCACCAGTGGCGATAAAAGAGTGCCGTGAAAAAAGTAAGTAGTTTTATTTTTTGCTGTGGTACCGCACAGGTCACAATGTGGGTGAAGGGAATAATCTCCGAACCATTTGTCATATGGATACGCACCCAGTATCTTAATGCCTGAGAAACTTTTTTCCATGGATCTATTCGTTGTAAGAATTTTACCGAAATAAAGTATTTTACCTAAAGATAGTTGAGATGAGACTCTCTCAGATAAACGTGGTAGAATTAGGTTAATACGTTCATAAATTTAAAGACCGATACCGTATTGGAGAGGGCTAGATAAGAAAGTAGAAACATTTTCAGAGTTGTTAAAGGTCGCTTTAGTATTAAGAAAGTGATTCTATCAGGAGCTAATAGTCTTATAAGCATGGTGACAGACACTTTCTGAATAGGTAACTTGTTTGGATACGTGTAACTCCCATGTGACCTAGTTCACAAGGCTCCAAAGGATGGATCTGTCATAGCTTTGAATTCAAACGCTTGCTTCGGTTGTAATCAAAAACGATAAAAAAACAGCAATGTATGCTCCATTGAAGATTATTGCTATTGAAAACTCTTGAACGGAATTCAATTGAGAGGCTACTCTGGAAAGCGCAGCTCGCTTAAGTCCTGTCTACACGGCTCTGCACTGAATAGTTAAGAATCTTGAAGGAAGCATGGAGAACAGGGAATAATCTGTTGGTTCCTTCTAGTTATATGTAGCTAGCACATTTGTCAATGCATCGAAGCGAACTTTAATTGGCGGGATCATCATGTATTTTTTATTTTTATATATTTTTTTTTAATGTTCGGTTGGTTTTTCACAAAGTCAATGTTCATTAAAATCTGATCAAAATGCATATA
>NW_023458562.1:28129211-28142335 GCF_013731165.1 Rhagoletis pomonella
ACATAGAAGCACATCTCCGAAACGAAACGATAAAAAGGCAAATTATTGTTTGTATGAATATTCTAGGAGCTCCAAAGCAGCAAAAACAAGAGCTGTTAAACTTTAAGAGAAGGCCAAGTCCCATAAAACGCAACATCAACCGATAAAAAGAATATAGTTACGTAAATACCTAATGAAAATTTTACACATAACTAACGTTTATATACGGAATGGGTATACATTTCTTAAGAGATCACTTAAGAAGAATGACTGTAAAAGTTACGAGAGAGAGAAAGCACCAACGGAAAGAGCTGAATGATGTGCTGCGCTTAGGATAATGGCAAGCTGGTACCAGTGACGGTAGCAAAACAGCAACCGAAGAACTTCAAACGACCAGAGGTCCCTTGATGAAAAATTAATTTCTTTGTTGCCTTTGTTGCCTTATGAATCATATCAAAAACTCAAAAGTCAAATACTTAGATACCTTAGCGGTTAAGTTAGGATCCTTAAGCCGATGAAGGGCTATAAGCATGGCAAGGGTATTTTTTTTCTAATTTGTCTACACTCAATGAAGCGGAGGTGAATGATAGTCAAAACACGCTGTACGTATTTATTACAAATAAATAATAAAAAGTGTGTTGTTGTAAAATTTACTGATTTTTTTTCTACGAAGTTTGAAACTTGCACTTACCCACTGTACGTAGCGTTTGTTAGATAATGAGCTGTCTTTTTACAACAATAAAATTATAAATAAAAATAGCCAAAACTGGTCCAAATGTTGTGCGCTATTATTTTTCACATTACTATACACATTTCACGTTTTTTCACATTGCAATTCAATTAAAAAAACTCTGCAAATGACAACGCTCTTTTCATGTTTTTGCGCTATCAATGATTTTAGTTTTTCACTTGTAAAATGGACCTATAAATACAAGGCGAACAAAAAAGTGATCGCTATTGTTTTTCAAAATTTTCCATTAACGTCGCTAACGCACTTCCCTCGGCATGAAGTACGTTGCGTTCGCAATTGTCGTCCTTTGTTACCTGAGTGTGTTATCAAAGGTAAATCTTGAAAAATTCTCTGAACAAAACTATGATTTACTAGAAATAATTTTAGGCTGATCAACCATATACTGTGAAAAATGAAGCCGCCGAATGCATTAATGGCTTCAAGGAAACCATCTATCGTTGTGAAATAAAACTCGTTGGGCGACAACGTCTATTTAATGGTACCATGACATACGGCGAGGACATGGCTAGCGATCACTTTAAATATCAAATAGAAATATTTAACGCACCAGCCGGCGATAAGCAGTTCAAGCGATTGCCTTTGGGTGTGCCGCGCACCGCCATTTGTGAGGGTTTTAGAGCATATTACGGCGATTTTCTGCAGCCGTCGCTTATTCACGGGGAAAATACCGATCTGCCTTATATGCCAGAGGAAGGTCTTTGCCCCTTCCCAAAAGGTGAATACTGGTTTAAGAATTTGCCGCTTAACACAGACGCTTGGCCAGAGCAAATACCGCGTGGTTTTGTAAAAGCAGTGATAACATATTTCAAAGACGGCGTAGATGTTGGTGGACTTTCAGTAACTTTGCGTATCGAAGATCGTGAATAAGCGCGCCGGAGATAGTGGAGTGTGGAGGGAGAGTAGACTTTGCAAATTGTTGGTTATTGAATTGTTAAGTGAATATTTAAATATATGTACGAGTATGTTCGCAGCAAGCACATATGTATGTATGTAAGTAAAATTTTTATGAAAGTGTAGTGGAAATGCAAATTAGAGATATGAAAAATTCATAACTTTTTGACACTTCAGGGACAAACATGTCCTTCATAAGTTTGAGTTCAAAAGGCACTTGATCGTTGAAACTATCGTTCCGGTTCGAAATGCGAGTGAGTATTTTTGCAGAAAATTAATTCAATAGTTTCTGAGGGATCTTCGATAACCTACGTAGGCACAAATCCTGATTTCCAACTTCTAGATCGCTTGATAGCGATTGAAGCTGATAGGCAGAAAGATCAGTAAAATCGCTAAAGTTTAACTATTTCACATCTAACTAAAGAAAAAAACCTGTCACCAAAAAAAAAATTCCCAAAACTCAACGCAATTCTTGGCCGTTTGAAACTTACACTTCCTTAGACTAAAATTGTATGGGTTATAAAACTGCAAAAATAACATATGATTCCAAAAGAAACCACTATATAGACTACCGATTAAATAATAATAAGTAATAAAAAGTTATACATCATCAGTAGCTAAGGCCATCAGCCTTTTCTGCAGTCAACATAATATGTGGCAACGCCACTGGCAGCTTCTCCTAAGTACTTGGCTATGTCACTTCAGTCGCTTAGGGAATGATTTTAGCGAATTGCTTGTCAAAGTGAAGTGACGTTGAGCTCATTGTTAGCGCTTCAGTGGGCAAACAAGTGCCAGTCAATATATATGTAAATATGTTTGTTACATACAAATACAAATACAAAATATGTATTGCCATTTCGACGCAAACATCAGCTACCAGCTGCCAAAGTATCGCAAGTGAATCGGTAGTGAAAGAAATATATATGTGGTCATAAGCAATAACCGCCTAAGTCGAAAACCCTGCATTCGAGAAAAAACGTGTCTAAAACGGATTAGGATAGGATTGTAACGTTAGCCTAATGGGGGAAACAAAAATATTTTCGTCTATAACTTCTTAAATAGCCTAGTTGGCGAGATGGGGATTTCACACACGCATGGATTAGTAGTTGCAGAATTCGATAGCATATATAACTCAATTCATTCTTAAGTCGACTTAGGCGGTTATTGCTTATGACCATATATTATATGTATATAGTGCAAATATATGTACATATGTATATAAGAATCTGTGCGGCAAATGCGCTGGAATATTGTAAATATCTGTATTTTCTTCTTGGCACATACGTATGCATGTACTTATATTTTGTATATAAGAGCTATACTTTCTCCAAGAGAGCAAATTTTTTTATATACATAATACATGTTTACATATTTATGCCCGCACTAAACGTAGCGCATACATACAGTCAGCGTCAAAAATTTTACTACCCGAACGGTTTGGCGTTTTTTTTTTAATTATATTTTCGATAGCAACTTATTTATATTTTTTTATAAAAACATAGTCCATTCAACAGAAAAAATCTGTAGAATAATTTTATTCCGAATTTCAATTTCCCGATCATTTTTGAGAAAGCAAAAAAAAATTCTCAAAAATCAACGGTAGCTTTTAGAGACTTGAAACTTGCACCTTATTATACTAAATTCGATGGGCTACAAAACTGCATACTCAAAGAAATGAGATTGAAAAGTTTAAAATTTTTGGTTATTTCTTGAATTTTCCCCAGTTCCATATGAAATTGACAAACATTGATTCTGCTGGTTTTTGCTGTTAAATGAAATACATTTTATAAAAAAAAAATTAAGCAAAATTTGGTATGGAAAATATAATTAAAGAAATGTCAGGGTATTCTTATTTTTGACGCTGACTGTATGTGTGAGTCCTTAGATATGTATAGATAAGTGAGTACATATCAACACATTTGCTTATGTACATACAAATGTATGTATGTATACATGTAAGCTCACAAGTATGTTTGCTCTTGAGCTTTCGCTATTGTTTGCATCTTCAAGTGATTTGCTCGTAATCGACAGGCCAACTAAATCGTTGACACACTTACTATACAAGTATATGTAAGTGCACACTGAATACGAGCAAACACATACATAGATATACACAATAAACGAATAAGGACTTAAACTAAAATAGAAGTACGAAATATTTTCTTTTGTTGAAGATGTTTAAGTCTAAATGCTTTAAACGATCTCTTTAGGCCTTAAAGCAATTTGTAAACTGCTTAAGATTTTGCTGAATCTATGTTTGTAACACATCGCTAAAAGCAATATCGATTTGTTAAGCTGCTACTAAGTTTATTCATTCATGTTTGTCTGGTGAAGATATCCCTTTAGTGTAACAATAAATGACGGTTCAATTTGAAGTTGAATTCGAAAAATTAGTGAATAGCGCCACAAAATATGTCACACGAAATGGGTAGCAAATATTATTTCTATATTCGTATGGAATAATAGCTTATGTCGAAAGGCTGGCATTAGTATAATGTGGCACTCGCAGTATCCGATTGCGAATGACCCACTGGCGCCGAGCCGTTGAAGAACTTTTGGCAAATAAATGTGCAAGAAATAGTTCCGATACTAAATATCAAGACAATATTCTTATTAACTCTCATCAAAAAATACTTTGTCGTTTAAAGAATAAAGGGAATGTCGTATTGAAAAATATGTATATTGGGTTAGTACACCAATGCCAAGAGGGCCTCTGGGTCTGCAGTTAACACTTTAAATTAGAAGTTGCCCTCTGCACTTTCGGACTAAAGAAAATCGATAATCACCGTCTATGCTTCTCAGCTTCCAACCTCACTAACCGATTGATCCTCTTCCTATTCTGAAAATAGCGTGAGTAAATCTGCATGACCACTCTCCCATCTGCTCTAACTAGTAGCACTTGATTTTATTTTTGTGCCATTACTAAAGTAATATAGTTCCACTAATTGAAGTAATTAAATTTACGAACACAATAAATTCTAAGTTATTTACTAATTACAATTTAACTATTTATCAAATGAAAAAAAATCGGCGGGAATCCTTTCAACGTACTATAATGCTATTCAAAACAATTCATTTGAATGATAGATAACCGCGCTACAATTCCAATGCAACGCAAATGTGATGACATGATTAATGTACTAAAAGATTTACGATTATTCGCAGCCATTAACACACGCGCATTAAAATGACTCAATTAAGCGGAATTGATTGAAGTGTTACGCACACGAATACATGCATACATACAAATGTGGCCCACCGCACTACCTACACAATAATGGCGCAATAAAAGTAATAGAGTTGAAAATGGAAAAATGCTGCCGTGCAACTGTCACAGAGATGACATAGCACACACTTGCATACATACATACATATAACGGTAGTATAATCCTATGTATTTACATACGAGTACTACAGTGATATTTATGCACGCCTACAAAAATCCATTATATTATATTATATAAATCTTACATAGCGTCTACTAAAAAATTTAGTGCGAGGCGGCAATAAAAACAATGCATTGTTTTTAATTACAACTCATCGAATACTTTAATGGTGAATGTCAACGCTTGACAACCTTTTTTTTTTTGGTAGCCGGGAGTTTTTATTATATGAATGTAATATGGCGGTCCATCAAATGGTGCGCGACAATTAAATGTTAATAAACAAATGGAATATTTGTTTTTGCTTTTGCTTCTGCTTCTGCTTATTCTATTCCTGTTTGTATGGGTAAAAGCCGAGTAAAAATAATAAAAGTCTGCGGCTACTTTTAATTTTTATTGCAGTTTCTTTTATTTAAGGCTTCTTTTTATATCGAATGGATATGTGGCTTATCAGAGTGAATTTGTGTGCATTTTTTGTTTGAATTTGATTTTACAAGCCTCCATTATTAAAGGTATGTGAGTGAGATAACACCGCAATATAGTTTTAATTTTCACTCAAGTGGCAAGTGTTTAAGTGCCACATAAAATTATATATGGGCATTAGAGTGCATTAGTCGTCCAACAAAAAAAATCGGTATAGTTAAAATATTTCAGAAAAATTTCACTGAAAATATACATATGTGTATGTATAGTAGGGTGCCTACCGGAAGGTTTTCTTGACCTGGGACGATTTGAAAATATCTCCAAAATGCGAATTTTCATAAATAAAATTAGTTCCAAAATAATTTTATACTTAAAAATCACACCAAATGGTAGAACAGTTTAAGCTTAGAAGATCTACATAAACAATTTTATCGATTTAATCAAATTTATGAGATTTGTGGAGGTACATTTTTTCAAATCGATCCAGCTCAAGAAAATCTTAAAATTTATTACATTTTATAACTCCGGCGGAAAAATTGCTACTTACTAGTGAGGCACCCTAATATGCATACACGTATGTACATAAATATGCATATTTTCAGTGACCTATAAGTACCAGTCAATAAGCTGATACGAGAATAGTTGACCAAAGCTAAAAAAATGTATGGCAATGTTCGTGACTCTGTGATTTTAGGTAGATTACCCATGCTGCTTTTTAAGGAAAATGTTTTAAGTATAACTTGAAATCGAACAATAGTTTATTAACCCATGACTGCTACTATCATCTTAATCGATTATAGTAATCAATCGAACATCATAATTATCGATAATTCGATAACAGAATCTATTTCTTCATCGCTACTATATGGATATCGTTATTGATATCGTTTTCGACTTTGCTATAGATACTTTTATTGGCATTGTTATCCTCATTCGATGGCCATCGGCAAAGGTATTGTTATCGATAATTTATCAGTGTTAGCGGCGTAGCTATTGCTGCAGGTATTCTTTTATGTTTATAATAAATTTAGATATCAATAAACAAACTAATCAGCGCGTAGGACGATTAACTCAAAAATATTTATTTTCTTATAAAATTAATGTACAACTTCAAAAACAAAATTGGCGTATCTAATTAATTTGTTATACTTACTACATATCACATCAAACAAATTCATTCAGAATTCATAAATTTTCAATTGTATGGACATACCTGAAAATAGACAAAATTAATCATTAATTGAAAGCTTCTTACGTAAATAAGAAAAAGTAGCATAATTAATTAAAAGAAAGCTTTTAGGTTTTCTTTTGAAAATGTTTTTCGAATTTATTCGTATGTATTTTTTTTTCTACGCACAGTAATTTCTTTCAAATTTTTTCTTTTTCTATATGTTTCTCTGTTATTTCTTGTGGCTTCTTCCAAAGCTATGACATGGAAAGCGCACATACATACCTACGTTGTAGTGCTTAATTTTAAGCGGATTAGGTGGAATGAAGAAATTCTCTTGCCGGAAAGCTAGAAATTAACGAAAACAAGAAAACAATAAGAAAAATTTTAACTAACATATAAAAAGTAAATTAGTGAATTTTTAATTTGAATATATAAAGTTTTTAGTTTTACAAAAATGCTGACAAGAGTTTTAAAGCTCATTTCACGCTTTTCTGCCGTGAGAGAAGAGAGCATAACTCAAAACATTTTAAGTAGGTAAGTACAAACAAAAAATTGGGTTGGGCCACTTCTGCTCTCATGGCCTCAATTAAATATGTATAAGAACCGTCCATCTCATGGTCGCTGAAATACTCCTCAATTTACGCGATTGTCGCTAAGTTGAATAGAGTTTCAGTGTCTGTTTAATGGCTTTCATTCATCTTCCCGGAGGGATAGTTATTGTCAGGGATGCCAACTCATTTTAGCTTTCTCCCTGTTTCCCACCGCGAAATTCCTCGAGTTTCGGTGAAATTCCCCGCACTGACATGATTCCAATAAAAAACTAAACAATTTTAATTCAATTCCTTGAATTTATTTACGAATGTACATACAATATTTAAATTTTAAATTTTTTTCACTAATTTTTTATAAAGTTATATCTTATTGTATAACATACACCATATAAGTCAAAGTAAAAAACTTTGGGCAAAACTCACAAAAATTCAACAAATTAAAAAACAAAAATTAAATCAAAATTTTTAACTTTTTACTCGTAATTTTTAGAAGCCAATTTAATTTTATTATTATTTCATGTAGCTAATGAAAATAAAATTGCATATATTAATAAATTAATTAATAATTGCATTATTTATTATGTAACAAAAATTACAAAAAGTATTCTGCACTCTAAGTAAATTATTTAATGATTTAAAATTAAATAGTCAAAATTTCCCGCAAAAGGCAGCCATTCCCCGTTTCCCTGCAACGAGACAAATTCCCCGCAAGTAGGTTACCGTGTTTTTGTTTCTCGCTGTATCGATAATTGGTCCCACAAGCGCATGTAACTGGGCAAGTATGAGTTGCTCCAGAAGCCACCCGGTATTGGAAGCATTCCGTTCATGACTAGGGTTTATGAAGTCCTAGCCTAGCTCGTCCTCGGTACGGCTCTTATGACGGAAATAAAATAGGTTCGTACAGGGATTTTTGGTGAGAGTGACATACATATCTATAAAATTCCTTAGAATAAGCAAAAATATAAAACATTTTCTTTTTTTTTCAATTCTTATGCTTTAGTATATGTATACACTGCCAGAAAAAAGTATTGGCACACTAATTTTTTATAATAGTATGGTTCATTCTACAACAAAAAAACATAAGATTATAGTGTTTAAACTTTGAACAAAAATCGCGAAAATTCAATAAATTTTCATGCAAATTTTCAACTTTTTAATCAGATTTTTTCGAATTTTTTAAGTATGCAATTTTGTAGCCAATTAGATTCTAGCATAAAAAGGGCATGCTCAGAGTTAGTCAAAATTCGCATTGATTTTTGAGATTTTTTTTTGTTGACGGTGTTTTGCATTTTTTCCATATTAAGTATTTTCGAAATTTTTTTTTCTATGGATGGGCTACAAATCTGCATACTCAAAAAAATTCTATTAAATCTGATTAAAAAGTTGAAAATTTGCTGAATTCGCGCGAGTTTTTCAAAAAGTTTGGAAATTATGTTTTTATGTTTTTTGTTGTAGATTGAACCATATTTTTATAAAAAACTGGCCAAAAATTATGACGATAAAAATCCTTGCATATATTGTAAAAAATCAGCTGTGCCAATATTTTTTGAGGGCGGTGTATGCATATACAAAGTTTTCATATGAAAAAATAGGTATTCTCGCATAAAAAAATTCTATGATTAATAGATTGCACAAAAAGGTAAATAATGACGCGTGCAGCTCCGACAAATGTTTACATAGTCGAGTACATGTGCACCCGTTGTAAGGCCACGCGCCGTAGCGTACCAACATTTGTAAAACATATTCAGCGGGTTTTCTGCTTAGGTTTTCGCGTTATGCTTAGGTGTGTGGCAGGCAACAGGTACATAAAAAAAACAACAACACGTATTAAAGACAAGCAAAACAGCAACAATAAAAACACTTCAAACTTAGTTAAATACATACATATCTGTTTATCTGTTGGCAAGCAGTCAACTGGGCAACTGTCTAACAAATCAGTTGGTGGCTGCTAGCTGGTGGTGGTTGCCTAGTGGCTGGTGGTTGACTGGTGCGCGTTGGTGGCTTATCTGTTAACTTTCAACGACTGCGCAATGAAGCGACCACCTATGGTGTTACCACAACAACACTGCAGCTCAGCTTAACGCACAGAGTGCTGAGTATAGCTTTGTGATGTTGGTGCTGTGGCTTTTGTCATGGCAGTCAAAGTGTTGCAGGAACAACAACAAAAGCAAGACACATTGCTGGTGTATTGGCTCCAAATAAGAGTTAAACGTGTGGATATGTTGTTATTTTAGCATGTACATAATACCCGTATGTAAGTTAGCTCCACGTTGTTCTTGCTATTTTAATGACCTTTTGTTTTGGCTCAACATTTACGTTTTTTTGTTGGGCCTCTCTGCCTTGTTGTGGTTTTTTTTGGTCTGCTCAATAACATTGATGTTGCTGTTGTTGTTGTCGTTGCCGGCTTTGTTGCCCAACATTGTGTGTTGTGGGTGGTTTAATTATCCGCTAATGTTCGCAATCTATGCTGCCATGGTCGTCGTTTAACGACAACTTTAACCCCGAGCGCACACAAGCGCACACACCCAGTCAGCTGATTGCTGCACAAACGATGTATGCGTACACACTGAGGAGCGTTTGTGCTAATGTTTGCCACATGCTGTGCAACATAACAATGCATATCACACGCTGGCTAGCCGTAACAGTAACAGCAACAAAACCAAGTGGCATAGCAACAAAAACAATAACCAAAGGCCAAACACGCACACCCTTTTTGCAACACACGTCATTGCTCCACATTCGCGAGGGGAGCGCTCATGCAATACGCGCGCGCCCGGGTGACAGCCAACATGTGGCGCGAGCTGTTGCCATACATATATCGTATATGCAACCTTAGCACACTACCGCTGGCTTACAAACATAGATAGGTGTACATAAAGTAGATGTGTGGCAAAACACTTTGGTTGACGTTGATGCTGCGAAAACTTTTGTTAATTTAGTTCGATGCTGTTATTACTTTTGTTGCATCTATTGGCTGGTGGTCTTTTTTTGTTGTTGTTGCAGCCACATTTTGTTTTATGGTTCCTTCTGTGCTTACTTTGTTGTTATTTTTTTAATTTCATTATTTCATTTGCTTTGGTTTTCATATTTTTGGGTTTTTTTTTTGCTGTTAAACATTCGCTTGTTAATTGTTTTTGTTGCTGCATGCGTTTATTTTTATTTTTTTTGTTGTAATATGGTTTCATGTTTCTGACATTTAACGCTATATATTTGTTGTTAATTACCTTTCAAACACCCACTTATTCGCTCTCTATACATCTCTCACCGGAGGTCATCAACAGGCGGGGTCTGGTGTGAAAATTTAAAGTACTTAGTATTACTAGGCTGGTAGGCACAGTGTTTAGAAAGAAGAGAAATATGGTTGTTATAACTATTATTTTTAATTTTGGTTAGATTCATGAATTTTTTCTTAACGCTGTAGTTCACCTCTCATATCTGTTATAGTCCTTTCACAACACCACTTCTTTTTAATGGATTTGAGAATAAAAACTTTGATAGCAGTCAGCATAAAAATGTTGAAATTTCCCCCGAATATAGCAATCTACTATAGGATACCTGTGGGAAAATTAAGTAAGTGTGTCTTATAGATTCTTGAACAATTTTGAAAACTCATTTGCTTGAGGAAAGTATCATAAAAATCAATTTACATACGATCGTTAAACTGAACCCAGACGACAGGAATTCTACCATTATAATGGAAGCGCCGCAGGCCTATACAGTCTTTGTCTCAGTCATAGATAGATATAAGTGTAAGCTTGGCAAGTTCAAGAATTTTCTCGGCTAATTGTCTGGGCCGCACTCATAGTATACCGAATGCACACAGCTGTGATATGAGCCATCCTCTTGTACGGGGTCTCCGTATGGTGGCTTGCGTTAAACGGGTTTTTATTCAGAACCAAAGTGGAACGGGTACAAATGATAGCTTCCGTGCTTGTCACGGGAGCCAAAAATAAATAAAAAAAATAAAAAAATTTTAGCTGACTGTAATGCTGCCGTGGAGAGATCTCAGATTCTGACAAGCAATCGTCCTTGAAACTCCACCGGATAATCTACGACAACTAGATTATATCCCTCCTCGACTCTATTTAGACAACAAATTCTCCAAAATAATACCAGAAGGTAATATACAGATGGTTCCAAACTAAACGAAAAAGGCGGTAGCGGGACTTATTCTGATGAACTGGCACCAAACCTCAGTTTCCTCTTACCAGACCATCGTAGCGTTCTTCAACTGAACTGCATAATTTAGGTCGCGCGGTGGCTCATAACTTCCCACAGCCAAGCTGCTATTAAATCTCTCAAATCCTACCGAACAAGAGTCAAAGTAGCCATATGGTGCTGACTTCAAAATGCTCCTTGACTGTTTTATTGGTGCTTGGAAATAGGAACATTCCTGGCAACTGCATAGCCAACGAGCTGGCAAGTATAGGCACGGAAATACCCGAAGTTAATTCTGCTCAAAATGCGGGCATACCTCTAACCTCCGGAAAAACCCAGATTAAAGGCTGAAATCATCGAGGAGGTAAATACCAGGTCAACTGTGAAAACTACTACCAGGCAAATTTAGAAAAAATGTTTGCAAAGCGATTCATAGCCCTTACTCGAATTGACCGCTCTTCCTTCAGACTAGTAGGCGGGGTAATCACCACACACTGCTCGAAGGGCATGCATGAAAAAAGGTTGAGATATCCAAGCAACAATTTTTGCCACAGCTGCAGAGACAAGGAGGAAGAGGGGACGATCGAACATTATACATATCTGTTCCGCCCTAGCAAACATGCACCATCACTTCTGCGACAAGTAGTTTTTAGATTGCATAGCCGACCTGAACTCAGTGAACATTTTCAATTTTTTGTGCCATGTGAAATGCATTCGGTAGTTCGGTTATTTGGGGAGGGTAAGAAACAAATTGCTCGTGCCTCCGTGCCCTGCGCTGTGTCGGACCTTAAAACCTAATTAACCTAATGGTCTTGAGCTGTGTGGACTATCATAAGTTTCAATGCTTTGCGTCAAAGTCGCAGTGGTTACAAAATGTATCAATACCAATGAACACAAATTGCACTCAGTCTCAGTGTTAAGATAATTGTCAGTGCAAACGCGAAACTGGTTCCTTGGCTGAAACCTTTCTTAGTCCGAGGCCAACCAATGAGCGGTGGGCGGCTTTTATTTCTGAGCGGCGCCGCCCAGCCATTCAGAAATGCGGCTCATAGCTCATCCGATCGCCGCTTTGCCATTCATTGCATTTACTCGGCCTTTGGCTGCAATAGAGATTATGTTAGTTAAGGAATTGGTGGTGTAAATATAGGTTACGGATGGCCAAAAGCAATTAATGTTCGCTGGTAGTTCTACTATTATTTGTCGAGAGCGGGGGTATGAGTCCAAATACTGAACGCGCACCAACAGAGTACTCATAGCTCAAATTAAAGCTGATATGAGCAGCGATCCGACAAGCGCTGAGAAAGCCACCACATTCCATCAAGGCTTATCAATTCTCAATTTAGCCATCAGCAAGCTGTATGGTCTCGGTTTTAGGGGAAATAAGTCAGTGTGACTAGATATTAGTCAAAATTATTAAAAATAGGTATACATGCTAAGGCCTTGCGCACATGCTCAGCCTATAGCTTGGCAGACAGTTGAGCTGACAGAACAAACACAGTACATGCACAGGCGCGCACTTCGCACTTCACATTGCTTGTACGTGCAGCGCTTATCAGCTCAGTGATAAGCTCTCTGTGTGCGCGAATCCTAATGGCATGGATTTAAATCTGTGGAAGCTTTTACCCCGTGCGCGTCCATATAAAATCCACAGAGGGCCTTGAAGAGTTCCGCCCGTGGGCGCTGTTTTGAGCATCACTGATTTAAATGAACTTAACCAAGAGTACTTACTAAGTTAAAAATATTTATCAAGGCACTCGCCGAAAAGAAAAAAAGATAAACCTGTGGAGTCTCGGGGTTCGGGAATCAGGCTATCCTTT
>NW_023458562.1:28142435-28149860 GCF_013731165.1 Rhagoletis pomonella
TCGGCATGAAGTACGTTGCGTTCGCAATTGTCGTCCTTTGTTACCTGTGTGTGTTATCAAAGGTAAATATTGAAAAATTCTCTGAACAAAACTATGATTTACTAGAATTAATTTTAGGCTGATCAACCATATACTGTGAAAAATGAAGCCGCCGAATGCATTAATGGCTTCAAGGAAACCATCTATCGTTGTGAAATAAAACTCGTTGGGCGACAACGTCTATTTAATGGTACCATGACATACGGCGAGGACATGGCTAGCGATCACTTTAAATATCAAATAGAAATATTTAACGCACCAGCCGGCGATAAGCAGTTCAAGCGATTGCCTTTGGGTGTGCCGCGCACCGCCATTTGTGAGGGTTTTAAAGCATATTACGGCGATTTTCTGCAGCCGTCGCTTATTCACGGGGAAAATACCGATCTGCCTTATATGCCAGAGGAAGGTCTTTGCCCCTTCCCAAAAGGTGAATACTGGTTTAAGAATTTGCAGCTTAACACAGACGCTTGGCCGGAGCAAATCCCGCGAGGTTTTGTAAAAGCAGTGATAACATATTTCAAAGACGGCGTAGATGTTGGTGGACTTTCAGTAACTTTGCGTATCGAAGATCGTGAATAAGCGCGCCGGGTATAGTGGAGTGTGGAGGGAGAGTAGACTTTGAAAATTGTTGGTTATTGAATGTTAAGTGAATATTTAAATATATGTACGAGTATGTTCGAAGCAAGCACATATGTATGTATGTAAGTAAAATTTTTATGAAAGTGTAGTGGAAATGCAAATTAGTGATATGAAAAATTCATAACTTTTTGACACTCTCAGGGACAAACATGTTCCTCATAAGTTTTAGTTCAAAAGGCACTTGATCGTTGAAACTATCGTTCCGGTTCGAAATGCGAGTGACTATATTTTTGCAGAAAATGAATTCAATAGTTTCTGGGGAATCTCCGAAAACCTGCGTAGGCACAAATCCTGATTTCCAACTTCTAGACCGCTTGATAGCGATTGAAGCTGATAGGCAGAGAGATCAGTAAAATCGCCAAAGTTTAACTATTTCAAATTTTACTAAAGAAAAAAATGCAAAAACCTATCACCACAAAAAAAAAATCTCAAAACTCAACGCAATTCTTAGCCGTTTGAAACTTACACTTCCTTAGACTAAAAATTGTATGGGTTATAAAACTGCATACCCAAAAATTTTCTAAAAATTCAGAATACAAGTTTAAATTTTGATGAACTTTCCTAAATTTTGTATAAAGTTTGGAGCTGTTATTGACACGGTTTTTATTAAAGCTTAGACGATATTTTTATATAAAAATAACAAAAAATATTTAGCTGGACAAATATTACGAATATTAAAAAAAAAAACAACACGTGGGCATTTGTTTGAGTCACTGTATATGTATATAATAGTACATATTTGGACAATTATTGTGTTTTTTTATTCTTATTATTAACAAAATTAAAAGGCTTCCAGAGAGTAAGAGCTGCCACTGTCAAAATAACATCTGATTCCAAAAAAAAAACACTATATAGATTACCGATTAAATAATAATAAGTAATAAAAAGTTATACACCATCAGTAGCTGAGGCCATCAGCCTTTTCTGCAGTCAACATAAAATGTGGCAACGCCGCTGGCAGCTTCTCCAAAGTACTTGGCTATGGCACTTCAGTCGCTTAGGGAATGATTTTAGCGAATTGCTTGTCAAAGTGAAGTGACGTTGAGCTCATTGTTAGCGCTTCAGTGGGCAAACAAGTGCCAGTCAATATATATGTAAATATGTTTGTTACATACAAATACAAATACAAAATATGTATTGCCATTTCGACGCAAACATCAGCTACCAGCTGCCAAAGTATCGCAAGTGAATCGGTAGTGAAAGGAATATTTCTGTGGTCATAAGCAATCAGCGCCTAAGTCGGAAAACCCGAATTCGAGAAAAAAAGTTTTAGACATTTGGTTTGTAATGTTACCCTTATGGGGGAAACAAAAATATTTTCTTCTATAACTTCTTAAATAGCCTAGCTGGCGAGATGGGGATTACACACACGCATGGGTTAGTAGTTGCAGAATACGATAGCATATATAACTCAATTCTTTCTTAAGTCGACTTAAGCTGTTATTGCTTATGACCATATATTATATGTATATATATACAGTATGTAAGTGCAGTCGATGAAGCTTACATTAGTGCAAATATATATACATATGTATATGTATAAGAATCTGTGTGGCAAATGTGCTGGAATATTGTAAATATCTGTATTTTCTTAGCACATACGTATGCATGTACATATATTTTTTATATAAGAGCTATACTTTCTCCAAGAGAGCAAATTTTTCTATATACATAATATATGCTTACATATTTATGCCCGCACTAAACGTAGGGCAAACATACCGAGCCCTAACCGCCAAAATAACGTAAGCGACATTTTTTCAAAATTTTCTTTTTGATGCAGAAATGCATCTAGATGCTCTAGGAATATTTCTACATCAAAAAGAAAATTTTGAAAAAAGTGTCGCTTACGTTATTTTGGCGGTTAGGGCTCAATACAGTCAGCCTCAAAAATATGACTACTCAAACGTTTTGATGATTATTTATTTATATTTTCCATATCAATTTATTTATATTTTTTTATAAAAACATAGTCCATTCAACAGAGTATTTTTTTTCAATTTCAATTTCCCGTTAATTAATGAAAATTTGTTTGTGCATTTCTTCCAAATAAAAATATATGACCCTCGACAAAAAAATCTCAAAAATCAACGGTACGGTTTAGAGACTTGAAACGTGCCCTTTACTATACCTAATTTAATGGGCTACAAAACCGCATACCCAAAGAAATTAAATTGAAAAGTTTGAAATTTTTTGTGATTTCTTGAATTTTCCCTATTTCTATATGAAATTGGAATTGGTTTTGCTGTTAAATGAAATACATTTTATAAAAAAAAAAATTAAGCAAAATTTGGTATGAAAAATATAATTAAAGAAATGTCAGGGTATTCTTATTTTTGACGCTGACTGTATGTGTGATTCCTTAGATATGTATAGATAAGTGAGTACATATCAACACATTTGCTTATATACATACAAATGTATGTATGTATACATGTAAGCTCACAAGTATGTTTGCTCTTGAGCTTTCGCTAATGTTTGCATCTTCAAGTGATTTGCTCGTAATCGACAGGCCAACTAAATCGTTGACACACTTACTATACAAGTATATGTATGTAAGTGCACACTGAATACGAGCAAACACATAGATATACACAATAAACAAATAAGGACTTAAACTAAAATAGAAGTACGAAATATTTTCTTTTGTTGAAGATGTTTAAGTCTAAATGCTTTAAACGATCTCTTTAGGCCTTAAAGCAATTTGTAAACTGCTTAAGATTTTGCTGAATCTATGTTTGTAACACATCACTAAAAGCAATATCGATTTGTTAAGCTGCTACTAAGTTTATTCATTCATGTTTGTCTGGTGAAGATATCCCTTTAGTGTAACAATAAATGACGGTTCAATTTAAAGTTGAATTCGAAAAATTAGTGAATAGCGCCACAAAATATGTCACACGAAATGGGTAGCAAATATTATTTTTTTAGTATAATGTGGCACTCGCAGTATCTGATTACGAATGACCCACTGGCGCCGAGCCGTTGAAGAACTTTTGGCAAATAAATGTGCAAGAAATAGTTCCGATACTAAATATCAAGACAATATTCTTATTAACTCTCATCAAAAAATACCTTGTCGTTTAAAGAATAAAGGGAATGTCGTATTGAAAAATATGTATATTGGGTTAGTACACCAATGACAAAAGGGCCTTTGGGTCTCCAGTTAACACTTTAAATTTGAAGTTGCCCCCCTGCACTTTCGGACAAACGAAAAGCGATAATCCCTGTCTATGCTTCTTGGTTTACAACCTCACTAAGCGAATGATCCTCTCATCTGCTGAAAATAGCGTGAGTAAATCTGCATGACCACTCTCCCATCTGCTCTAACTAGTAGCACTTGATTTTATTTTTGTACCATTACTAAAGTAATATAGTTCCACTAATTGAAGTAATTAAATTTACGAACACAATAAATTCTAAGTTATTTACTAATTACAATTTAAATATTTATCAAATGAAAAAAAATCGGCGGCAATCCTTTCAACGTACTATAATGCTATTCAAAACAATTCATTTGAATGATAGATAACCGCGCTACTATTCCAATGCAACGCAAATGTGATGACATGATTAATGTACTAAAAGATTTACGATTATTCGCAGCCATTAACACACGCGCATTAAAATGACTCAATTAAGCGGAATTGATTGAAGTGTTACGCACACGAATACATACAAATGTGGCCCACCGCACTTCCTACACAATAAAGGCACAATAAAAGTAATAGAGTTGAAAATGGAAAAATGCTGCCGTGCAACTGTCACAGAGATGACATATCACACGCTTGCATACATACATACTTATAACGGTAGTATACTCCTATGTATTTACATACGAGTACTACAGTGATATTTATGCACACCTACAAAAATCCATTATATTAAAAATCTTACATAGAGTCCACTAAAAAATTTAGTGCAAGGCGGCAATAAAAACAATGCATTGGTTTTTAATTACAACTCATCGAATACTTTAATGGTGAATGTCAACGCTTGACAACCTTTTTTTTTTTTGGTAGCCGGGAGTTTTTATTATATGAATGTAATATGGCGGTCCATCAAATGGTGCGCGACATTAAAATGTTAATAAACAAATGGAATATTTGTTTTTGCTTTTGCTTCTGCTTCTGCTTATTCTATTCCTGTTTGTATGGGTAAAAGCCGAGTAAAAATAATAAAAGTCTGCGGCTACTTTTAATTTTTATTGCAATTTCTTTTATTTAAGGTTTCTTTTATACGGAGTGGATATCTGGCTTATCAGAGTGAATTTGTGTGCATTTTTTGTTTGAATTTGATTTTACAAGCCTCCATTATTAAAGGTATGTGAGTGAGATAATACCGCAATATAGTTTTAATTTTCACTCAAGTGGCAAGTGTTTAAGTGCCACATAAAATTATATATGGGCATTAGGGTGCATCAGTCGTCCAACAAAAAAAATCGGTATAGTTAAAATATTTCAGAAAAATTTCACTGAAAATATACATATGTGTATATATAGTAGGGTGCCTACCGGAATTATAAAATGTAATAAATTTTAAGATTTCATATTAAGATTTTCTTGAGCTGGGCCGATTTGAAAATATCTCCAAAACGCGAGTTTTCATAAATAAAATTAGTTTTAAAATTATTTTTTTTACTTACAAATCACACCAGATGGTAGAAGAGCTTAGATGATCTGCATATAAAGGTTTAACATTTTTATCGACTTAATCAAAATTATGAGATTTTTGGAGGTATTTTCAAATCGGTTCAGCTGAAGAAAATCTTAATATGAAATCTTAAAATTTATTACATTTTGTAACTGCGGTGGAAAAATTGCTACTTACTAGTGGGCCACCCTAATATACATACACGTATGTACAAAAATATGTATATTTTCAGTGACCTATAAGTACCAGTCAATAAGCTGAGACGAGAATATTTGACCAAAGCTAAAATCGAATAAGTATATGATATATATTGTTAGATAAGAAGTAAATGTATGGCAATGTTCGTGACTCTTTGATTTTAGATAGATCGCCCATGCTACTTTTTAAGGAAAATGTTTTAAGTATAACTTAAAATCGACCAATAGTTTATTAACTCGTGTCGTTACGAACACTGTTACTATCATCTTAATCGATTATAGTAATCAATCGAACATCATAATTATCGATAATTCAAAAACAGAATCTATTTCTTCATCGCTACTATATGGATATCCTTATTGATATTCGTTTCGACTTTGCTATAGATACTTTTATTGGCATTGCTATCCTCATTCGATTGCCATCGGCAAAGGTATTGTTATCGATAATTTATCAGTGTTAGCGATGTAGCTATTGCTACAGGTATTCTTTTATGTTTATAATAAATTTAGATATCAATAAACAAACTAATCAGCATGTAGGACGATTAACTCAAAAACATTTCTTTTCGTATAAAATTAATGTAAAACTCAAAAAACAAAATTGGCGAATTCTTCACTATTCTACAAGTGAATTTTTTTTTTAAGGTTTACACTTTTCGACTAATATCTAATTAAAATGTTATACTCACAACACATCGCATCAAACAAATTCATTCAGAATTCATAAATTTTCAATTGTATGGACATACCTGAAAATAGACAAAAATAGGTCATTTATTGAAAGTTTCTTACGTAAATAAGAAAAAACTAACACAATTATTTAAAAGAAAGCTTTTAGGTTTTCTTTTGAAAATGTTTTTCGAATTTATTCGCATGTACTTTTTTCCTACGCACAGTAATTTTTTTTTTAATTTTTTTCTTTTTCTAAATGTTTCTATGTTATTTCTTGTGGCTTCTTTCAAAGCTATGACATGCAAAGCGCACCCACATACCTACATACTTTGTAGTGCTTAATTTTAAGCGGATTAGGTGGAATGTGAACTTCTCCATTGACGGAAAGCTAGAAATTAACGAAAACAAGAAAACAATAAGAAAAATTTTAACTAAAATATAAAAAGTAAATAAGTGAATTTTTAATTTGAATATATATAGAGTTTAGTTTTACAAAAATGCTGACAAGAGTTTTGAAGCTCATTTCACGCTTTTCTGCCGTGAGAGAAGAGAGCATAACTCAAAACATTTTAGGTAGGTAAGCAAAAACAAAAAATTGGGTTAGGCTATTTCTGCTCTCATGGCCTCAATTAAATATGTATAAGAACCGTCCATCTCATGGTCGCTGAAATACTCCTCAATTTACGCGATTGTCGCTAAGTTGAATAGAGTTTCAGTGTCTGTTTAATGGCTTTCATTCATCTTCCCGGAGGGATAGTTATTGTCAGGGATGCCAACTCATTTTAGCTTTCTCCCTGTTTGCCACCGCGAAATTCCTCGATTTTCGGTGAAATTCCCCGCACTGACATGATTCCAATAAAAAACTAAACAATTTTAATTCAATTCCTTGAATTTATTTACGAATGTACATACAATATTTAAATTTTAAATTTTTTTCACTAATTTTTTATAAAGTTATACCTTATTGTATAACATACACCATATACAGTTGTCCACAAAATAATAGGAGTGGGATATTTTAACCTGTTTTGGCTATTTGTCTTTAGTTTATTTAATGTTTCGTATTTTTTTGTAAAAGCCTAGCTGGTAATACAACAAACACCATAAAAATTTACATTTTCAAGTTTGTACAAAAATTACAAAAATTCTGCAAATTTTCACCAAAATTTCAAACTATTTAACCAGAATCTTTAGAAAATATGTTGGTATGCAGTTTTGTAGC
>NW_023458562.1:28149960-28154264 GCF_013731165.1 Rhagoletis pomonella
AGTGTGTCTATAGGTACATACATAATTTGAATTTTATATATATAGATTACCCGTTTAATTGCCGGCAATTGGCTTTTCCGTTAATGCAGCATATTTTTAATGCATAATTATTAACATTTTGTAGCTTGAAAATATTAGCGCGCCGAAAATGGCCATTTGCATAAATGCAATTATAAATTTCATTAAAAAAACTGTATACCAAATTGTTGTATAATGGAAGAGCAAGAAATATGCTTAAAAACAACAAAAAACAAAAACAGAAGCACTAAAATATGTAATTCAATTAGCTTTTTTTTAAACCTTTTAATCATCATAAAATGTAATGAAGAAGTAATTGTTTTATTACTTACGATTCAACCGGTGTTGAAGTAAATTTAGCAGCTAATTAAGAGTTTTAGGATCTCCTGCTATATGTACTATGCACATAGATACAATATATATGTACGCAGAAGTGTTTTGCTTTTTTGTTTTTCTACCAAGCACTCGAACATCAAACTAGTAATGGTAGACAGACCTATGGGGCGTTAATTTGCTGGCCAGCCTTAGATAAACAATAAAACGTCAGAAAATTAGGCAGTATACAAACACCTTCTCATGCAGGTGCTACAGGATTATCTAAGTCGGGTTCTTTTCATGCGCATAATGTGATCCTGCATCGAATGCCCATAGAACTCTACATCCGCGAAACTGCTGCGTTCTCGGAAATCAGACTCACAGAGTAAGGCTGCTGGAGAGCGCTGCAACAGGGTATATACATCCTGCGTAAGATTCTAGGAAAAACTTTCAGGTGAAGTTTCCTTCTAGGCGGCATTTGAGTAGAGGCAGGATAGTTGAGGAGAATCACTGAAAACCATACTGGCTGGTCTAAAATGGATTAGGTTGAGGGTGCGGTGATGTTCTCCGAAGCGGAAGTACCTTTAATCGAATCGCCAGCAAAGCACGAGAGAGAAACTATGTAGGGGTACAAGGAGCATATATTTTCTCAGATAGCCATGCGCTACTTCGGCCACGGGATTGCAAATGTGCGTTAAGCTTGACGGCCGGGATGTCTATTGAATACCTCTCATCTGAGTTCGCGGCCATACGAACATGCATGGAAATGAGAAGGCTGACGCATTGGCTAAGGTCGGAGTATCTCTTGATGAATCCGAAGCAGATACAAAAAAAAACTGTACATTCGGACTCATCAAAAAGGGACTGTATTTGCAATTCTCACGTACGGCTAATATATTTTGGAAAAAAAAAACTTCAAACTTGCAAAACTGTGAGGAATATATGGACGCTGGCAGTATGACATGCCAAATACAGAGGAACTTCTGAAGAGGTCGTCGAGGAAAGATATAGTCAATTTAAATTCCACGATAACGGGACATTGCCCCATTGGCGAAAATGCAGCCAAAATAGGCTTTCCGTACAACCTACGATGCAGAAGCTGTAAGAAAACGGTCCTGCACTACCTTTGCGGGTGCTCAGGTTTGGCACGCATAAGGCATGATACACTAGGGAGATTCTTCATCCAAACCCTTTCGGAGATCTCCAAGTGTACCATTGTTAACAAACATCCAAGTGGTTTAACGAATGACGAATCATGAAAGCAGATAATATCGGGGATCTCAGAGAAAGCGTATCAAAATGCTGCTCTCAGCGCTAATTGGGTCCTGGGAAAGTGCTTAGGCGACGCTTCTATCAACCAACCAACAGATTTGCCGATCCCTTGATAATAGGTAGAAGAAAATTATTTATTTTTTCCAATCAACTGCAAACCCTCGGAGTAGAGCTCTTGCGACAGGTAAACCAATTTTTTTTATACCTAGCTAGTATAAAGCAATGCTACCTTCATTAATAGCACAGTCACACTAAGGACAAGTGTTTTAGTTGGGACTACGATGTACTTATATATGTATTCGCTAAACCCTATGTGGTATTGGAATTGGGGCAAAGGAGTCTTGGTTATAATCCAGCCTAAGAAAATATCTACAAATTAAAGTTTATTTTGAAGGTTACACTGGCAGTATTTGTGGGTTCTTTGCATTGAGTTTGAGTTGAATAGTCGACTTCAATCGGCGAGTGCTCTGAAAATTTTTAATTTCGATTTTATTTACTTCGTTGAAGGCGATTAGACTAGTAATATGCTTTTGCTGATTAGTTTTAATTTAAAAAAATTTAAGTTACAAATTACCAGCCGCTTAGTGTCATAAAAATAAGCAAAAAACAACAGGTCGTATACTTTGCGTTAATATTTTTCAAATGAAGCAAACTTCTGCGGGCTTTGAAATTTTCTAAGATATAAATATTATTATTACTCTTAAGCAGCTTATGGTCGCTTTTGTCTCCACTCTACCACACCCATACACATGCCAAGCTGGTATTATTATTAAAGTAAGTAAAAAAAATAAACAACAAAAAAAAGAAAAAAAAATAGATTATTATGCGCATGAATAATTAAGTATTTAATGCCACCAATTGAATAAACTAATCTTATGAAAGTTATTACTAATTATGAAATGAGTATAAGAATTTTGGCAGGAGGAGGGTAAGAGAGGATGTAAAAAGGTCAGACATGGCGAACATAAATAATCAACAGCATACATAGAGGTGCGGTGGAGATATTGTTGTTTTACTTATGATAATTTAGTTTGCAATGCAAAGTAAAAGCATTGAGGACTTAGCCTATGTTCACCCCTTACTCTGGGCTGTTTTTTTTTATATGAAGTGTTCGGAAAATAATTTATATAGCCTGCAAATGATAGTATATGAATATACTTCGTGGCAAATTTTTTTGTTTGTTTTTTTTTTTTTGGTTGGCTGTTAACCCCTTCAGTACCATTTAGATACCTACATATATGTAAGTAAAAAATTTAAAAATATGGATATTGTTATTAAATTTCTGATTTTAGTGTTTTATTGGAGCTACACTACAAAGAAAAAATAATATTTTTTTGTTTAAAAAAAAAATTTTTGATTTTATTACAATTACAATCAATTTTTAAATATTTTTCAGGGTTTCAATCGATTTTTTTACTGCTGGTAAAAATATTTTTTTGTTAAAATACTTAAAACTCACTAAAATTCAAATAAACTTTGTTATGATTACATTAAGTATCTCGAGTTTCATATATTCTAATAAATAATTTTTGGTGCGCGAATCGAACCAACTTATCTATAGATGGTCATGTCCATCGATGATTACGACGACCTCCACGGAAATCCATTCACATTTAGGCTAAGAACTGGAGGAACAAAATAAAGCAAATCGCTGTGACCAGCCTTGAATTAGCCAGGCTAAACCTACACATGCATACGCCTATTTGACTTTTTCGTTAATGTTTTCGAAACAAATTAATATTTGCAAATATATGCCCATGACCACTTTAGCTTATTGATGATATTCATAATATGCCTCCAAAGGGGAGGAGAAATCATTTTACCAGCACTACCAAAATACACTTGTTCATCAGCAGTCATCTACTTTTACGCTCTATTTGGCCGAATATTCTTAGTTCTTCCGTCAATCGTTCGACCTTCGCCAAAAAAAAAAAAATCTGCAAAAATCAGCGCGCGTACAAACACCAACCGCATGGGGAGTCGATTTGGCAGCTGGTTGGCAGTGTATTGGCAGTCAGCTGTGGCTCCTGCTGTTCCATTCAATCGAAGTTTGGGTTTCCAAACAAAAAGCAACACAACAATCGCTTCCCAGCTGCGTCTGGTTGCTTTACTCAGCGTGCAAATAGCAGGCAGTCAAGTCAAGCTTTCCATGATTTTTTCGTGCCATTTAAAGAATTGGGGGGAAAACTAGTCAACAGTGCTTAACGCCAGCAGGCAATAAGAAGCAAACAAAATTCGACTACCGCAGCTACCGCACCAGCCAACACAAACCAACTCCCAGTGCACTCCGTTCAAACCGAAAATGCTTTGTGGGCTTAGAGTACTTTTTTGCCCTTCATCTTTGTAGGTACCAACTATTGTGCTTATGGCCTTTTATTTGTTGGCTATTGTATTGTTGTTATTGTTTTTGTATTTTTTCTATACGTTTGCTGACTGCAGTTATATGTTCGTATTATCTGCAGCTGTGTTCTGCTTTTATGTTTTTTCTGCATTTTTTTTTTTTTTCTTCACATTGTTTACTTCCAACTTTGGTTATCCGCTTAAGGGATTCCATATAGAAAAAATATCTCATTTATTTATTAATTTAGTATTTTTCGACTTTGGTGCCCATAGAGCTGCTCAAATAATATCCACACTTACATACATATATAAATATGTATATGAATATAACTCATAGGCAAATCCATTTGAAGCTCACT
>NW_023458562.1:28154364-28155703 GCF_013731165.1 Rhagoletis pomonella
TTTTTCTTATATTTTTCTAATAATGCATTTGACTACAGAGCTTCATTAAGTCGAACCAGAATCTATTCAACTAACTGGCTAGGAAACTTTGTATGAGATTATGTTTAAGGCGGTTGTTGGTACACAAAGCTTTGCTCATTGTTGTTTTTATGCTTTTATGTACGTATGGATAAGAGCATAATTTTTTTTTGTTATTGTACTTAGTTTTTGCTTGCCTTGGAGGCTTAGTAAAGAAAGTACATGCCAGCCAATCATAGTAAAAATAATCGATTTCCATTAGCAGCAAGCCAAGCAAATGAGGCAAAGCCAAAGCAAATAACAAAAAACAAAAAAGAAACGTAAACAATAACTAAAAAGAGGGATTCAAATGTTAGAGGGAGTAAGTCGGTGGTATTGAATAAGGAGAGATCAGAAGGCATATAAGTACAAAGGAATGTATTTATGTACGAACAGCATAAGAAAGGAATAAATGATGTGTATGCAAAGGGAGTGTGTAGAGGTAAAGTAAAATTATGATGTAAAGGAAGATGTATAGCGTAGATTTAAAAGGAGCAAAATCGCTCTGCTTAAACTAAACTTATCGTTTAAGGTAGGACAAGCAAAGTTAATTCATATAACACTCGAGCCTGGCCTTGCTTACCTACATAAATCCAGAAATTGATTTAATCTAATTGAAACTAATATTATTTAAGCCTACTAACCATTATTTAAACTAAAATTTAATGAGCATTTTTGTTATTTAAACTAATGCAACCCTATATAACTTAATATATATTATAAAATTAGACTAGGAGCGGTACGGAGTCTAAGACTAGCCTAGCTTTCGGTTATAGAAGCTCAAAGAAGGTGATTAACAGATATGCTAACTGATACATCTGTGTAGACAGTCAGAAAGGGCGTTTCTCGTCTAGACAAGTAAACTCTTTGACATTAAATCTCCTTAAAATGGGCGACTGGTCTACCAAGGTTCTTCTAGCATCTTTTAGGGAATTTGTAGGCATTCCGAGCGTTCATCAAGATAAAAGAGATTTGCAGGCCGTTTTGCCTTGCCTTAACTGAAAACAAATATTTCTATCGTTGAACAAATTATGGATTGAATGCTTAACTGACGGCTTTCAATCAGTTAGGCAGTTTACTACCACTAAAGTAGTTATTACAGCCCAACCCTAATCAACTGAATAAATGCTAGTGGCATGCAAAAGTAAGATTTTCTTGTACTTTACTCGCTGAAACCGCACATTTGCTTTTGAACGTAGAACGACTCGGGTATTGTGTGTGAAATATTTGCTTATAGTGAGCTTCAAATGGATTTGCCTATGAGTTATATTCATATACATAT
>NW_023458562.1:28155803-28157366 GCF_013731165.1 Rhagoletis pomonella
ATATGTATATGAATATAACTCATAGGCAAATCCATTTGAAGCTCACTGTAAGCAAATATTTCACACACAATACCCGAGTCGTTCTACGTTCAAAAGCAAATGTGCTGTTTCAGCGAGTAAAGTACAAGAAAAGCTTACTTTTGCATACCACTAGCATTTATTCAGTTGATTAGGGTTGGGCTGTAATAACTACTTTAGTGGTAGTAAACTGCCTAACTGATTGAAAGCCGTCAGTTAAGCATTCAATCCATAATTTTTTCAACGATAGAAATATTTGTTTTCAGTTAAGGCAAGGCAAAACGGCCTGCAAATCTCTTTTATCTTGATGAACGCTCGAGATGCCTACAAATTCCCTAAAAGATACTAGAAGAACCTTGGTAGACCAGTCGCCCATTTTAAGGAGATTTAATGTCAAAGAATTTACTTGTCTAGACGAGAAACGCCCTTTCTGACTGTTTACACAGATGTATCAGTTAGCATATCTGTTAATCACCTTCTTTGAGCTTCTATAACCGAAAGCTAGGCTAGTCTTAGGCTCCGTACCGCTCCTAGTCTAATTTTATAATATATATTAAGTTATATAGGGTTGCATTAGTTTAAATAACAAAAATGCTCATTAAATTTTAGTTTAAACTAGCAATTACCCGGCGTGCTTCGCTGCGCCTTAAATGTATTTTTGTGTTGTAACTCTCCCCCTAAGCTCTTATGGCCTCATTTACAAAATATTTTTAAAGAACTTTATGAAGTTAGATTTAAAAAAATCGATCTATGAAGCATTGTTTATTTTTTTTTTGAGTTAATATATTTTCGAAGGTAATTAGAAAATATGTAAAGAACCGACTTTCTCTTGGAAATTTAATTTATAATCTTATAACTGGAGTCTACTGTCGCACCCTTTCCTCAAACGTGTATTGATTCAATATTCAAATAACGTATATTTATATAATTTGAAAAAATCTCCCTACTATACAAATATGTACAGCAATATTAAATAATATTTTCAAATGTTGTGAGAGGGAGTAACAAAACAAAATTACTTTTAAGGCGCAGCGAAGCACGCCGGGTATTCGCTAGTGTCACATGAAATTAACTGAGCAAAGTACAATGAATAGCTGTTAAACAATGGCACCATCTACTTTAAATGAAACATACTTATTTTCGTGGGGGATACTCACACACCATATACTTTTCTATTGAAATTTTTCCTGAATTTTCCTAGCTATAAACCTCCAACGAATGCAAAACCGTGAAAATCGGTTCGTGCGTTCTGGAGTTATAGCGTCAGGAAGGAAAACCCTACTTATTTTTATATTAATTTTTATATTAAAGAAGATTAAAGAACTGTCCGCATTACTCAATTTTATTTTTCACTAAAACGGTATTCATGAATTTTTTAATTTTTTTTTTATTTGCTTCCGCATACTTTTGACATAACAGCTTTCATTTTATGCCGATATTAAACAAATACAGCCTAAGTTTACCCGGGTCCACGTTTTGGTCTGTATCTCGTGACCCAAGTCACCCAGCTATATGAAAAGTGCTCAATCTTAAAGCATTCATGAA
>NW_023458562.1:28157376-28157581 GCF_013731165.1 Rhagoletis pomonella
CCATATTAAACAAATACATCCTAAGGTTACCCGGGTCCACGTTTTGGGGCCACGCCCCCTTTATATATCAAAATATTTTTTACCCTGTGACCATCCCTGGAAGATATCCAGTGCGTGTGTAAAATTTGGTTACGATCGGCTTATTCGTTTAGGAGCCAAGTGTGTCTATAGGTACATACATAATTTGAATTTTATATATATAGAT
>NW_023458562.1:28157681-28161310 GCF_013731165.1 Rhagoletis pomonella
TGACAGTTATTACTAAAGATAAACCACCGAGCAATTTTAGAGTGACCGTGCATGAGCCAGGGGTAGGGGTGGGGAGGAGTAGAATGGGTGGGTTTGTTGATTGGTATGACCATAAGCAACGGTGGGTGGTTGCAACAGCATTCAACGCCAAAGGACAATAGCAGCCATATTATATTTTTGCCATGAATTCAACAGCGTTTTTTTTTTTTCATTTTCTTTCTTTCTATTTGTGGTTTTGCTTTTTGACCGCAACATAAAACACTTCAAATTTAATTTCACGCTTCACGCACTCATTTTTAGCAGAGCAATCGACTGACTAGCGGGCTAACTGGCGTATAAACGCTGGCTCGGTGAATGAGTGGGTGGCAGTGAGTGGGTGTTGTGCCTGCGTTTGAACAGAAAATGTCATACTGTAAACTAGAAAAATTAAGTTGCGTTAGTCAGAACTTTGGTGATTGCGCCGTCGAATTTAAATCGCAGGAAGAGCGGAAAACTGGAACGACGCAGCTTGAAAGAAGAAATGAGCATCGCTGAGATTTAAAACCAGTCGAATGTGTTAGGAAGCTAATTGCTGGGGACCAGATTACGTAGAATAGACAACAACTTGCTTTAGCATAAGCAAAAGTAATTATAAAAGTTTAAGCAGAAAATTAATTGAGAACTCTGAAAGAGGAAGAAAACAAATGTGTAAAGGCCAAAATTAAAAAATTGGTCTTGCGGCTACCAACCAGCTAGTGTGTAGCTTTGAATTACGGCGGAAACAGAGGGAGAAGAGTCTCACCTTGCGTTGCACAGCCGACGTAATACTCGTTGAGGTCTTTAAATCCGACGGTAAAAGTCGCGCGTATTGGACGTTTTAAACAAATTGAGTCCAATCCGTCTTAAAGAAGACTCATCTGCTTACATAGCATAAGTCTTCGTTATTTAGCTCCTACTAACAATACTGTGAGAAAGGCTGAAGTAAATCTGCTCCGATAACATCTTCGTGACTTTTATGGCTTGAGCAAAAACTGCACTCTTGGCAGTCGTAGCCTTAACAATTGTTTAGGAAAGATGCTGCTTTGGGCAAAGAAGGGGATTGAGCACAAAAGTATTATCCGGACGAATGAGAATTATACCTTCGCTCTTTACATATTTGCGACCTCGAGTACTGGAGACGATGGGACGATAAGCGGTATGAGCTTTACATCGACATATGCAGACATAGTGAAACGAATTAAGACATTGTGGATATGCTGATTAGGCGGATACAATAATGTAGCCCTAAAAGGTAGGTTCCGTAGCTCTGTAGTTTCGCAGAGACCATTATGTTCGTAGTGTTACTAGATAAACTAAACCCACATTAGACCGCTAAACACTGAGTACCAGCAGCAATGTTGAAGAAAATCTCAGTCCTGTTGGCAAACTGGGGCACTCTTTTGACCCTAACTTGGCGGTGGCTTCCAGATTAGGCAGAAAGCCTGTTCCCAGAAGACCAATCCGAAGTCTGCTAAGGTCATGACACTCGCACAAGATACGCGCCACGGTTACCTCTTTCGTTCTGCATTTCCTTAAAGGTCTTATCATTGGTCAGAGCCAGTTTAAAGTCATGCTGGTATCGCAGGCATTGTCCAGTTAAAACACGAACCAATAGCCTAACATCCTCCCTCTTGAGGGAAGAGGGAGACTTCCGGAGCTTTATGTCAAGCCCTCAGCACATAATCCTGAACATCTTTCAACCTTGCGTTTTGGTCCACACCTACTGCGCCTTCCACATCATGACCAGGTCGAGCTCTCGTTTAATCACTGGAGGAAAATCGCTTCTTTGACAAGTCTGTCAGGTTGGTCGTTTCCCGCGACGCCAGTGTGCCCCTGAAGCCAGTACGTCAACGCCATTATGTGTCAGATCCAGAGCTGTCCAGCACTTCGCCACACTTCTATAGAAGTGATGAGTGATAGTAGCGCCTTTACTGCAGCATGCCTCTCGATACAAAGACTCACCTGTTTATTTGCTAGGTTGCTGCTCAGAAGCCGCCCTCTTTACGACCAATACTGCTCCATCTATGTACCACTCCACATGCTCTCACGCCAGCCTTCGACTTCTACAGTTGCTTCGAAGCTTTCCCAAAGTGCAGATTTGGTAACACGTAGTCAATCCGACCGCACGACCTGCACATAAACTGGCACATAGCATGCAGCCTAGTATTTGACGCTAAATTTTCGGCAAGAGGTGCAACGCGGTGTAGATTGCTGCCATTGGTGTAATCCAAACTTTCCCTAGCGTGACGATCATTGGTAGCCTATATACACTTTCCATTCACTTAAGACATATTTTCTTCTCATTTGCTGACCACAAAACCAATAACCCATGGAACAGTATCGGCCTAACTATCGCCGTAAAGTTCCAATGAGGAAGAGAGGGCGATAAGCCACAGGTTTTTGAGGGTTCACGATAGCTACTAGATAGTAAGTATTATTCCGGGGTACTTGGACGTTGACAGGGGAACTTAGCTTTACTTGATTTTTCTGATTGGCACCGGTTAGCCGAGGAAGAACGGCCTGGCGCGTTCTCTCAAGCCGTTATAGTGCCGTTTTCTGGTCTTTGCTCAAACCAACAAAGGCCTGGTCTAAGATCCCATTTAATCTTCTGCCTATTGCACCAGTTGAATATTGTACTCTGGGTTACAACAAAATTACTGAATTACTACCTAAGGATCGGGTATTAATAATGCAATCATCAACACTTGTAAAACTGTAATAGGTAATACTATCTAAATATTTGTAGGTATCTGCCACTTTGCATCTTGCAAATTATCACACTTCAGCATGAAACATTGCTTATTTGCAAGACTTATGACTGCCGATTTCTTTTGTGTGCGATTTTTCGCTGTTATTTCAGCTGTCAGTAGGCAAACGAAGGCGTGCTGGGCAGTTGCAAGTGTTGCACTGTTTATTATTCCATTGCTAGCAAGTAGCTTATTTCGATTTTTTATAAACTGTGCAATACTGGTAGAAATCTTTTCCGACAGACGTCTACGCCCGCAACTGCTCGTGCTAACCCCTTAACAGTAACAGAGCAAAGTACGCTTTTGGCGCAAATTTCGCAAATCGCCAAAGAACAAGGCAAACAATCACAACGAAAAACTAATAACCAAAAGACAACTGCTCAGCAGCAGTTATAGAAACATCAAAACAACTGCAACACAACAGCAATAAAGCGCCGCATTCAACAATGTACATACAATAATATTAACAACAATAAAACACTTCAACTGACACTTGCGTGAAGCGCTTTGGGGGCGACGCGGTGTGGCGCCGTTAAGCTTGATATTCACATTGGCAAGAAATTTATTATTATTGTTGGTGGTGGTGGTGGCTGATTGTAAAGTTGCCCTTTTGCATTGTTTATGCATTTGGCGCAAAAGTTTGCTCGAACACAACGCCCCAAAATCATAAACTCATAAAGTTGCCGATGAAGTGAAGCCAAAACCGAATCCAAAGCCAGAAGGCTGCTGCCGGCCGCGCGGCCACCGCAGTATTCACAGCCGCCAAGCCACAAAAGTGTGAGCAACAAAAGCGACACAAATCCAGGAGCAGTCACTTGTATTAGTAGAGATAGACAAAAGCAACAACAATGCAAAGATACATTG
>NW_023458562.1:28161410-28189525 GCF_013731165.1 Rhagoletis pomonella
TTAATGCCGTTATAACATTTTCAATATCTCAATTCTATCGACTAGGTGTATGGTGTCAAGTTAGCACTACATACCATTTTTTCTTAAAAAACGAGAGCTACAAATTTTTTCTTTCCACAACAAATTTACAACAAAAACACTACACTTAATGCCGTAGTTAACTTTTCCAATTTCGAAAAGTGTAGTGCTAACTTGACACACGTGACCAATACTGCTCCATCTTCGATCCATCTATGTACCACTCCACATGCTCTCACGCCAGCCTTCGACTTCTACAGTTGCTTCGAAGCTTTCCCAAAGTGCAGATTTGGTAACACGTAGTCAATCTGACCGCACGACCTGCACATAAACTGGCACATAGCATACAGCCTAGTATTTGACGCTAAATTTTTGGCCGATAGGTCCGTTGGCAAGAGGTGCAACGCGGTGTAGATTGCTGCCATTGGTGTAATCCAAACTTTCCCTAGCATGACGATCATTGGTAGCCTATATACACTTTCCATTCACTTAAGACATATTTTCTTCTCATTTGCTGACCACAAAACCAATAACCCATGGAACAGTATCGGCCTAACTATCGCCGTAAAGTTCCAATGAGGAAGAGAGGGCGATAAGCCACAGGTTTTTGAAGGTTCACGATAGCTTACTATCTAGTATTATTCCGAGGTACTTGAAGGTTGACAGAGGAACTTGGCTTTACTTGATGTTTCTGATTGGCACCGGTTAGCCGAGGAAGAAAGGCCTGGCGCTTTCTCTCAAGCCGTTATAGTGCCGTTTTCTGGTCTTGGCTCAAGCCAACAAAGGCCTGGTCTAAGATCCCATTTAATTTCCTGCCTATTGCACCAGTTGAATATTGTACTCTGGGTTACAACAAAATTACTGAATTACTACCTAAGGATCGGGTATTAATAATGCAATCATCAACACTTGTAAAATTGTAATAGTTAATACTATCTAAATATTTGTAGGTATCTGCCACTTTGCATCTTGCAAATTATCACACTTCAGCATGAAACATTGCTTATTTGCAAGACCTATGACTGCTGATTTCTTTTGTGTGCGATTTTTCGCTGTTATTTCAGCTGTCAGTAGGCAAACGAAGGCGTGCTGGGCAGTTGCAAGTGTTGCACTGTTTATTATTCCATTGCTAGCAAGTAGCTTATTTCGTTTTTTTATAAACTGTGCAATACTGGTAGAAAACTTCTCCGACAGACGTCTACGCCCGCAACCGCTCATGCTAACGCTTAACAGTAACAGAGCAAAGTACGCTTTTGGCGCAAATTTCGCAAATCGCCAAAGAACAAGGCAAACAATCACAACGAAAAACTAATAACCAAAAGACAACTGCTCAGCAGCAGTTATAGAAACATCAAAACAACTGCAACACAGCAACAATAAAGCGCCGCACTCAACAATGTACATACAATAATATTAACAACAATAAAACACTTCAACTGACACTTGCGTGAAGCGTTTTGGGGGCGACGCGGTGTGGCGCCGTTAAGCTTGATATTCACATTGGCAAGAAATTTATTATTATTGTTGGTGGTGGTGGTGGCTGATTGTAAAGTTGCCCTTTTGCATTGTTTATGCATTTGGCGCAAAAGTTTGCTCGAACACAACGCCCCAAAATCATAAACTCATAAAGTTGTCGATGAAGTGAAGCCAAAACCGAATCCAAAGCCAGAAGGCTGCTGCCGGCCGCGCGGCCACCGCAGTATTCACAGCCGCCAAGCCACAAAAGTGTGAGCACACAAATCCAGGAGCAGTCACTAGTATTAGTAGAGATAGACAAAAGCAACAACAATGCAAAGATACATTGCTACTTTTAGCGCCAGCGGCGGTGAGCGGCCGCGTTCATCCTACTTACCACAAAAACCACATCCGACCGCAGCGTCCCAGCCGCGCTCTGATTTCGCAGCATTGTTGCAGCAAAAAACAACAAAAAATAAAAATGCTGTGGCTATTGTTACAAGTTTTTGTTGTTATTGCTTTATTATTACTTCTATAGCTGCTAGCTCTGATTACATCTGCGCGCGTTGCACTGCACATTGACTCATCGCTGCGCCCTCAAATGCTGCCTGGCTTCGAGGACGCATTGTTTGTTGGTCCTTTGGTTGTTGGTTGCTGGTTAGCTTTTTGGCTTTCTGACTCTTGAATGCTTAATTTATGCGCGCGAAAAATATTAAAATCGCATGAATTAAACATTGGCTATGTTGGCAAGTAGCGCTCGGCAGCAAATCAAGCAGTCCGGCAGTAAAGGCGAAAACAATAACAACTCCAGTTTTAACAACAGCTTGCTACAATGCAATAGTGCTAAAGTACTTTACTCACTTCTGCTAGCTCAAGGTTGGCGATTGAAGCAAATGGTTTTTTTTGTTGTTGCTGCTGCTGTAAATGTTGCAATTGTCACAATATACAGCAGCTATTGGCTAGCACAGCGGGGCGTGTGAATTGTATTTTATTGCATATTTTACTACAACATTGCAGCAATATTTACGTACCACCGCTATATGGTGGTACGGGCGCGCGCTCATCTGCGTTTCCACGTGAATAATCAAAGCGCGGTGCACCAGCAACTTGCTTGCAGAAGGTATATGCATGCATACATACATACCTCTAAGAGTATTTTTGTGTATTTATGATGATTGCCTTTTATCGATTTATGCAAATGAAAAGTGAAAATTTTACAATTTTCGTAGAGGCAAAAATTTTTGAGTACCAAATGATTGCGCGCTCATAAAAGGTCAGCTGGGCGAATATGAAAATGCTGAAATAATAAAAAAGACAGGTACTACTAATACATGCGTTACAATGAAACTTTGTGTTGTTTAAATGTAAATAAATCTTGACTCCTTATTTAATTTTCTTTTTCTTCCTATTTTAATACTTTTATCTCTACTCCCATTTCATTTCTCCCTTCTCTCTTTTCATTTCTCTATTCTCCCTTTCTTCTCTCCCTTCCCGCTCTATCTTCTCTCTCTTTCTTCTCGCTCTATATTCTCCCTTTCTACTTTCCCCTTATTCGTTCTCTCTTATTCTCTCTCTTCTTCTCACTCTCATCTCTCTCCTCCTCTCTCTTCTTCACTCTCTTCTTTGTCTTCTTCTCTATTTCCTTCTCTCTCCCTCTCCTCTGTCTTCTTCTCTATCTTCTAATCTCTTCTTCTTTCTATTCTTCTCTCTTTTTTCTATGTTTCTCTATTTTGTTCTCCTACATTTCTTCCAGTTTTCATTTCTCTATCTCTTTATCTCTTTCTACCGCTCCTCCTCTCTCTTTTCCTCTATGTAAACCCCTACCTTTCTTTTTCACCTCTTTATGCCCCTCCTCCCCAACTCCAAATCCGTCGCTGTTTCCCTCTTTCTTTGCCCCTACTCCTCCGCCCATCTCTCTTCTTTTTCTCTCTTCTTTTCATTCGTACTTTATTCCTCTCTAGCTCACTCTGTTTCTAACTGTCTGTCATTCTTTCCTTCTTTCTTTCTAATCCTTTCCTTCCCTGTCTCTATCTGACGTTATTATTTTCTCGTCCCCATAAGGAATGTTTATAAACTTTCAAGTCAAGCTGGGAATCATATCAAGACAACTTGTAAGCTTAACAGGCCTTAGTCACTCAAATTGGATGTGAATATTTAAATGGAGCAAAAATTTCCAAGGTGGTATACGACCTCCATAACTTGTGTAAATAAATGAAGATCTTAACGACTCAATGAGCAAAAATTTAGCAACTAAGAAGAGTTTAGAGGAACCTAACATCCCATAAACCCGATTGGAAAGAAGTTTAAAGCATCACAGGGGGTAGACGACAACGATACGAAAAACCCAAACATATCCAATTTTCTTAGTAATGCCCTCATATCAGCCTCTCTTCTTCTTATTTAGCTCTACAACCATTCGTCGGTAAGGGTGGAGACCAAGGCCTTTTCACGGTTTCCCAAGCGCAGCCTACTGACTCCTTCGCTTTCGAATGAGTGTTCGGAAGCTACGCAGAGTATACTTGATGTAAACACCGGTAAAAATAATCATTTCTGGTCACTCCCTGGTGAATGGTAGTCAAAACCTCTCCCAACATGCGTGAACTTCTGCAGCCGGAAACACCCTCACTCACCCAGGGTGTAATTGGGATTACGTCTTTACCAAACTTAGCGGAATTCCGAGGCCCGCGGCTTTTGAACCAACGTGACGTAGCCAGCGGAAAATCTGAACGTGCCCGCTCAATTTATAACCTATAAGTCATTGCGGTCTTTAAGATGCTAGAAACGCAGGTCATTCAGATCATTTTGTCAGAGAGCCAGGCAGCAACTCATGGATCCCAGGGCCTAGGGATTGAGACAGCGGATGAACTAGCGAGGTGCGGCTCTGCACAACACGATGGATCTAGGCACCTCGCTCAGGGAAATTAACAGCGAATTTTCGACTCGAAAGCAAAGGCGGACCTGTACAGATTCGTATAGGATTATCA
Organism: Rhagoletis pomonella; assembly: GCF_013731165.1. Taxonomy (NCBI): domain Eukaryota; kingdom Metazoa; phylum Arthropoda; class Insecta; order Diptera; family Tephritidae; genus Rhagoletis; species Rhagoletis pomonella. Next base: position 28,165,868 of record NW_023458562.1, read on the forward strand.
GACAGATTTGGAATACCTACGACTGTCTTAAAATAAGGTTTTATTGGAAATGGGACAGGGGAAATGACCTAAAAACTCACGGCTGCCACACAGAACTCTGATCCGCGCATTTCGAGAGGCTCTGCCGCTGCTTCTGTGAATAATGGAAAACAGATTAGGGATATAATGTTTATAGAATCAGCCTTAGCTCATGGCGGGGACAGACATTCTAACAGCCGTTGCAGTGGACCAAAGGACAGGAAAAACTTCAGCTTTATATTTGAGCGCTAGGTGACCGGAGAGGCGAAATTGTTGGCAGCCCAAAATCAGAACGAACTGATACAGTAGACTTAAGGTTTTCTGTTCATCAGCCAGGAAATCCACCTAACACACTCCCATAGAAACCCTCCCAGACGCCAACATTCAGAATTTTATAAAGAAAACTGTCTAATGAAAACTTCTTCGCAATCAAAGCATAAAACGTAACTATTTTCTATCTAATAAATCCTATCGCATTTATTGCGAATTAAATTACAAATATCAAGTTAGAGTCATGAACGCTAGCTATAAACGCTACCACGATTTATGTATCACTTACTACATTACATATCAACAATTTGCCTGCAGTCGCTTTGCTCTGTAAATCTGTGGCAATAAAATTCAAAACATTTAAAAGCTAAGGGGCCAAAAGAAAAAAACTAAATAAATAAATATTACTATAAAGTTTGCACTGCAAAAACTAGCGGTCATAAATGGCTGCCCACAGCAAAGGCAATCGACACTTTTCCTCCAACAAAAAAAGGAAAAAACAACGAATGCGCTTTTTTATGGCCGCGCATAATACAAACGAGGCGTATGAAAAGTGTGAATGAGTCGTGCAAATGAAGAAAAACACCAACAACAAACCGAAAATGAAAAACGCTTTGCGGCAAATGAGAAGTTTGCAAATTTTTAATTTATTTTATGTGGCAGCGCTAACAGTGAGTGGGGCGCTACAAACCCAATGCGGACAGTTGAGGATTCAAAGCGGCCTGAAGCGACGCGCGCAACTTTAAAATACTTAAATATTTATGCATTTTATGCCAGCAGCGGGCGAGCGAGCAGCCGGACAGCATGACCGCTCGGACCGGTCAATAGTTGGATGTTTGTGTTGCATGCAACACTTTTGCACCCACGGCAGCATTGGCGCATATACATATTTCTTCGTTTTCTTCTTCTTCTTCGCGAAATAGAGTCATAAGTTGCACTAAAGTAATGACGCTTAGGTTAGCGGCACTTATTGAGGCAGAGAGATCAACAGCAACAGCAAGAGCAACAGCAACAACAACAATAATATGCACAGTGCAACAATATTTGCTAAATGCCTTAGTTACGATTGCCTTTTCTCGTTATTTTTCAGTTTTTCTCGCTTTTATTATTGTTGTTGCCACTGGCCATTACGCGCAGGCGTTTATTGCCACACTGGCCAATACTTGTATGTACTTATATTTAGTTTATGTTGGCCGCCTGACGCGCCACTCTATTGACCATTTCAGCCTTGCAGCAATCACACTTGCAACATGTTGCATGCTGCTGCTCCTCTACTTTCCCCCACTTCTTCCTCTTCTTGCACATTTTTATTACGAATGTACATGTGTATCTTCTTTCCTGTTTTGCGTTTCGTCAGCATCGTTAATTACGCATTTGCTGACTGCCAGGTTGCCGGTTGCCTACGTAGCCTTTTTTATGTGCCTAGTTTGTTGCATGTGGCATGTACTGCTGTTGCATTGTATTCGGTATTTATTAGCGTTGATTAGTTCTTTCGCCTTGTTGACAGCTTTTACGACTTTTTCCTTTCTCTATGCAAATTTGCGTGGTTGCCCGGTTTATGCTGGCGTAGTGCGGGATCAGGCAAGGCACTAATCCCAGTAGGAAATGCTTGGTGGATTAGATATTAGATTATTTTTAGAGGTGGGAGAAAGTCTCCTAAATAAGCCCAAAATTTGACAAGTGCTACCTTACAGCGCAGTCGGCGGTAAGAAAGCCTTATGCTATTCTTACGTCGTGCCTTGTAAAGTGAAAGAGTGCCATGATTCTCCTTGTTGTAGAATAGACGGCATTTCCAGACGTTATAGTTTCGTCTCCACAGCATCCCATTGCAGATCAATGAATGGTCCGGGGCATATAAAATACTGTGCTTGGCCTTTTCTGACAAGGATATCTATAAATTCGTTGCTCATTGTTCGATTGCAGAGGCTTTTCGGGAAGATTTGGGTTTTAACCTAATCGTTGTACTTTGGATATACACCAAAGTGATACGTTCGATTCTATGGACAGCCTTACGGAACCAATAATTGAAGTAAAACTAGGCAGAGTTAAGAGGACCGCATGTGTGGGGACTACACACATATTATGAAAACTTGCCCTACGGATGCACACCATATCTATTATTAAAAAGCTATTTCCCGTTGACCTTCTCACCTCGCCAGTATCCACTGTAAGACTCAAGTGCTGAACACATTGAAAACGATGAGCTACGGGCCACAGCTTCCAATTTGTTCTCTTCATTAACTGAACGCTTTGTCGATGGCGACATGAATTTTTTGAACGCGGCAGCGATATCTTGAATTTGTATGTCGCTGGATAAATAGAAATGGATCAATCTAGCCACAACCACAGTTGTCGCGAAAATAATTATAAACATAAGAATACGTGGAAAAATAATTTGACAGCTGTGGTCCGTAGCTTGTGATTTTCATTGTGTTCAGGCTATCAGAGAAGTTGCTTCGTCATATAAAAGAAAGACAGGACATCGTTTACAAACGATCTGAAATAGAATATCCCAGGCCTTTCGAGTCGTCGATGGCCGAGTCGAAAGAGGAATGTGATACTTTCGCTTAAATAATTTATCTGTACACCGTTGGCAGCAAAAGAGAAGTTGAAGTTGGCACAGGCTTCTTCTTCTAATTCTTAGTAGAGGGATGATCAAGTCCATCTGCTTGAACTTTCGAGTTTTTTCCGAAGGTTCCTCATTGGCCATAAACGCGGACCAGATTTCAACCCAATCGAAACTATGTATTTATATGCGGGGAAATTTTCTACACAATCTTTAAAATCGGATAATATCATTACGTCACAAAACCTATGAAAAAGAACACAAAACCTGTTACAGATGACCACACCTGACTTTTCGGGACTAGTAACGGTTCTTAACGGTAATTACCCCTCGCTAGAGGGCTGTAGAAGTTGCAGACATGAATACGAACAAGATACATTACAGCTCCATCTTCGCAGATATTCGGGTTTATTGAGAAGCAGGAATACCCTAGACTAGGAGCAAAGACCCATTTGATAAAAGCCTCCAAGACATACGTGTTCATCCCAGCCATGTTTATTTCGAGAGCAGGGCTACAGCTCTGTTATCAGAGTAAACATAGTTAGATATGTAGTTAACACTGGCAGCCATTACGATACCGTGGTCGGTCTTGAAGTCTTATAATGTTTAGGTTATTCAATGGAAATTGCTTTATAAATCCGATCTATCGGTTTGGGTTTGAAGCCATAGTTTCTACTCATTTTGAATGCCTTCAACTAGGTCCGGATCCCATAAGAGCTTGTCATCAAAATTTAGTCCGACGTATCTTAGTAGCTAATCTAGATAATTTATATGTTTTCCTTGAATAAATCATTGTTAAAGTTGTACGCCTTGCCCTTGGGTGGGTAAACTGGTTCATGGTTAAGGTGAAAGAAAATTTTAGTACATTGAATTTCCAATTGGGTCCATTTAAAAAGAAACATATACAGCACCTATACGTATTTGTTCATTGATGAGTCCATATACATAAACTGTTGTTCATTTCCCGCCATTCGCTTTTATTGTTATTAGCTATTTATTTTTTTATTTTTTCAGTGGCGCAGTCATATGTCTGGGCATACTAACATATCTTGTATGTACATATGTCACCATATATGCATTGTAGCGATTGTCGGATTTACGACTTTTTCCTAGCTACTTATATTACATACGTACATCGATTTCTTTTCAACGTTAATCCTTTTTTACATTTCCACATTCGTAATTCAATCGGCTAAATGCAAATATCGTTAAATATTATTAAGTTTGCGTTTCAAGTGTCGTAACAATTCTACCCTTAATTAGATTTTCTTGTTTAGCGTGTAATTAAAAAGTGGTATTAAATTTCATAGTACTACGTAAACCTATTAAGGTAGAGGTGATTGGAAAAGTACCTCAAATCAGATAAAAACTAACAGAAAAGAGTTTTCTCAGAATAAGGTGCATATAGAACAAATTATGAGTGAAGTGGACTGTGAAATTATTCCAGAAACGAATTTCTAAGAAAACCTGCATAGCGCCTAAAGGACTAATAACCGACGATACACCGGAATCAGTGATGAACCTGGATTGGAGTTGACGGTGTCAGCAGTTCGGAACTAAATGCTTCTTAAAACACTGAAGCGAAATGCCTGCTCAAGCAACTCCTTAAACTATTACAGGAACTCTTTAAGATTCAAGTTGAAACTAAACAACACAATTCGGATGCATTAATATTTATTGACGTCAATCCAACTCTCAGAGCTATGATAACGATAACGACTTCGAATACAAATGAACGATACGAATTAGAGTAGAAATACAAATAAGACTGCGAAACTGAATATGAATATGAATATGAAAATATATCGTGAGTATGAAGATGATATTGAATATGAATACGAATACGAATATAAGTATGAATATGAATCTGAGTATGAGTATGAATACGTAAATAAATATGTATATGAATATGAAAAGAAATATGAGTATGAATATGAATATGAATACGACTATGAAAATAGATATGAGTATGAATATGAATGTGAATATGAATATGAATAGGAATAGGAATAGGAATAGGAATATGAATATGAATATGAATATGAATAGGAATATGAATATGAATATGAATATAAATACAAACGCAAATCCAAAAACGAATGCGAATATCAATATGAATACCAACAAGAATACAAACACGACTAGGGTTTCAAAAGCGAATACAAAATCGAACGTGAATACAAACGTCTGTACTAATAAGAATACATACACGAATTCTACTACAAATACGAATGCGAACGCGAATATGAATACGAATAGTAGAACCGGAAAACACCAACTTTTTTTGGTTCACAAGCACGAGTAGGTATTGAAAATATCCTTTTAAAATGTTTTTTTAGGTATTTATTTTTTTTTTTAACAGACATTACATTAATTATAATTTTAAGACAAATGTATGCTAAGATTACATCAATTATCATCAAAATTTAAAAGCGGCCATAGGACTGCAATTGGTTTATAAAACCATAGGAGGAATATCTCCGGTCCGATAGGGCTCGTACTTCAAGCGGACTCCATCGTCATGTGTAACGCAGAAGTATAGTAAGGTTACTATAAGGACGCCAGTAGGGTCGCGATTTTGCGTACCATTAAGGGTACTTTGGTAAGTCGGTGTATTTTTCTAGATATGCAGCATTTAGTTCAAGAGAACCGTGTCCGACGAAGCAACAGTCCGGACTGTTCTGCACTTAAACACGGGTCTGCTTCGGTACGTTCAGGTGTTATCCCGGATCCCGGAAATTTTTACGATTACCACATAAACTGAGCAGCTACAGGTTAAGTATTTCAGCTATCATAAAGTCGAGTTAGTGATACTACTTTCATAGGTATAAGGTATTTATTCAAACCGAATCTGAAGTATCGATGAGCCAAATTGGTTTCAAATAACTTGAGCGTCTGGAGTGCACATTAAAACGTATCTCATTAAGTAAGAATGAGCTGCTGACCATTCCATGTATTAATTTAAATATGAATACTTAACACATCAGTCATCTCTCTGCGACTATGAAGTGTTGGCAGGTTTATAAGTTTCAGTCGGCTGTTATATTTAGGATGGAAGATTTTTTTATGTATCCCATGGGAAACTTCTCAAGGCAATGAGCAAAACTTCTTTTTACACTGATTCCAATTTATCACAGCGAGTTTGATATCAAGGGTTGCATACTATTGAAGTGTATCCCAAAATAGGTCTTAGTAAAGATGTAAAAAGGGTAATATAAGGGGCATTGAATTATTTTGACCATCATTTAACAAATGCCAAAACTCCTCTGACTTTGTTAACAGAAGTATTAATGTGGGAGCTAAAGCTTAGTTTAGGGTCCATTGTGAAGCCTAAATAAATAAAATATGTATCCCGATCTAAACAAACATACAGGATCATATAATTATATGGTTCGGGGGATCTCCTAGAGAAACTAATAAATTACAATCATTGAGGTTTAGCGTCATATCGTTTACGTCACACCATTCAATCACTTCATTTGTGTCAGCCTGGAGTCGGTCTTTATCATCTTGCGTTGTGGTGGCTTTATAAATCTTAACGCTGATGACGTCATACATCAAAGATTTAAAGAACTTGAAAGTAAGAACAATATGGGACCAAGATGACTACCCTGGGATACACCGGACGTAACATCAATTTCAAAAGAATTACTGTCTCTAAAAACTAATTTTTCTTTTCAATCCATCAAGTATGTTATCCTTAGAAATCCTTGAAATTCTTCAATATTTATTTTTGTACAAATTTTACGTTAGGGACCAACATAAACACGACCACATCCTCAAATATACATAGGAATTTACTAATTGAAAATCTGCCGAAAATTATAAAATATTCGCAATAAGCACCTTTACTTTAGTAACAACAAATTTTTAGATACCGTTTTTACCCACCGATTCTGCCACGTAGTACACACTAAGTAATAGCCATTTATATTGAAGGATATTAAAAAATAATAATTCCCACTAAAACAAACACTCAGCGCAACGTGATTTCTCACGAATTATCCACCACAAATATTTGCACCGATTTAACGGCAATAAAAAATCTATGAAAGCATGCAGCTAAAATTGCTGTCGAAGGATGCAAACTGCAATATGCGAACTAGCAGTGTCCTTGTAAGGATAAAACTGCATAGCGAAAGCGAGCAAATAAGCAAACATTTGAAAGCTCGAAAGGGTAAAGTAGCAGGTGAAGTGAAAGCTGAAAGGATGACAGCTATTATGATTGAAAGCCAGGCAGGGCTGGGCATAACACGAAGGATGGGGGCAGTAAAGAGTAAAGCGCTGCAGCATAAAAGGACACAGGCGGGGCGGAATATGTAGACGGGGAGGAAGGTGTAGACTAGCACAGCTTGCGCAATATAAGTAGCGCCGCAGCATACCTCTACTCGTTCGCACTACTAAGGCATGCATGAGCTATTAAAATTGACCCGCTCTCATAAAATCACTCAATGCGGGCGCATTTCTGAACGCCCGGATTGACAGGGGGCGCAGTGAGTTAGAAGCGGAAACAAAAGCAACAGCAGTCAGTAGTCAGATTTTAGCAAAACGGAGAACAGCTGAGTGAATGTGTGCGAGTTATAAATTCTGTGTGTCGTTTGAGCAGCAAAACAGCTGGCCCCTACAAACAATTGCAGGGCGGATTAACTATGCAGGACGGGTCATCCCATGCAGCCAGTTGGTGGCACATTTACAAACTCAATTGTCTGCTGAATTTTATTTATAGCCCAAAGGCAGACACATACCGCAGCCCAATGGAGTGAAATTCAAACTAAAACGTTTGCGTGGCTAAGCAAGAGTCCAGGCAGGTGACAAAAATCAGGTGGATGGTGAATGTAAGGAAAAGTAGGTACAAGGACTAAACTGCAGCTAGTTGGCGCTGCTGACCTGGCAAGTATTGTTGTTCATGCCTCGCTTGCAAAAACCCTCTGTGCCAACCAGAACAAGAGCCGCCGCCCTATAACTCTAGCTAACATTCGTTGTTGTTTTTCGTTCTGCTGCCACTGACGCTTCAGGTGATGTATGCAGGTGTTGCACAATAGCGGCCAATATTGATGAAACGTAACGAATTTCATTATTACCTGTGCAAAATTTTGCTTCTTTTCTCTACGTTTTTCTTTGGTGACTCACACAAAGGCTTTACAAGTTGAAGTATTGGTTGTGGCAAGCAAAGTACCTCCTTATTAAATTGGAGCAGATAAGTAAGTATCGAAGTTGTTAGCAAGCATGCTACATATATTTTACGTACATATGTAAGTACACTAGTGTTGGGTGTTTTGTGGTTAGCTACTGAATTTGCATTGCGGTTAAGCATAATCAGGATGTTATGATTAGCAAAAGGCCGCCAGCAGCTTGGGATATTCGATGCTGAGCGGAGCCGAAACCGTCCGGCGTGGTTCAGTGCTCGAAATATTCGCAATTATATACATATTTTTTTTAATAAACTTACAAGACAGCTTTCTGCCTAGAAACAAGTATTTTACGCTATTGAAGGATCGCAGCGACAGCTAATTCTCTCCTTTACTACTTGGTAATGATGGCGGGCTATTTGGCTGAACACATAAATAATAATAAAACCATACTAGGTCGTCAGTCAACTTTAACAGAAAGTCGTTGATTGAGTAGAAGAACGCCCTATTTGACTGCGGGCTCGAAAACGCCCGAAAAGATCGCCCCATACCAGAATTAGGTACAAAAACGCCCAACCTTAGCTGCCGTTTCGAAAACGCCTTGTCGAATTGCTTTCTCTATCCTCTTTACTTTTGTTTGCAGAACGAGATCCACCGATAGTCCTTTGCTATAAGAATGGTGAGTTTTTAATAAGCAATCTCGAGAAATACTTTTTTTTTGGGCAGTTCAATCAGACTACTAAGGTTAGCAAAAATCCTGTATGGGGGATTTTACCGGTTATCGGAATAAACGCCACACTGATCACTCTTTGGAATTTACAGACAGCCGACGATACGATAGCTGGGCAGGTAAAATGCCGTCCGGTTCCGACGACTCGAAGGACAAGTCTTATCTTTGTTTCTAACTCGGTTGGACCATACTTATTTCTATCTTCAGCCGTATTTTTATATCTAACATTTAAAATCCTAGAGTACTACTAATACCGGAGCTATCGACGGATCTATGCCGTATACATTGTTCCAAAGGAACATACATAGGTCCATCTTCTGTTCACTGGATTAATGCCATGTCTCGCGAGACCAATATTTCATCGTATTTCGATAATATCCAGATCCGTAAGTGTTAGAGGCGTAAGAGGTAGTAGGCATTCCTTTTTCTTTGTCCTAGTCCTTTGCAAAAATCTACCACTCCACTTCTTAAAAAGGATAAAGATTGGTATGCCTCTCGTTAGTTCATTAAAGGCAACCTTTTTTTTGTATTTCCTTTGAGGTCTTCTGAATAGGTTAACTATCTTTAAGCGAGCTGAGAATTGTTATGCTGCTCTTCAACTCTTAACATAGAAAATACGACAAAACTGGGCAGTGAGCACGGTTAAGCCATTGTGGAAAAGTTGTTAAAAGAAGAACCATTAATAGACTTCAAATCTCTTAATTACTGAATGATGCATCTCCGAACGGAATAAACAGAAAGACTGGAGGATCAGTCAAGACGAAGAGTGCGATATTAGAGAGACTCCGGCGACGTTATCTCCAACCAAAACTTGTTCGCCTGTTTTATTTAAGAAAGTGTCAAGGTGCTAAGTATTTCTATAAATATTGTCGTCATCGACCCAAGAAAGTGTATCACAAAGAGTTTATAGAGCCTAAGGGTGCTTCCATTAGCATCTGTATAAGTCAACCAGTAAAACCTGCATAAGCTTGCATCAGCGCTGCAGAATCGTAGAGGAGCTTGGGCAAGCTGGACTCTTAGGACGTAGTCACATGCGCCTGCAGGTTTGTCCTCTGCAGCAGACTGTTTAACCTTTAACTTGAGGACGAGTAAACATCGGTGCTCAGATTTTGAGTATGTCTGGCCTATTGAAATAATGAACTCATCTATAAAACTTCTTTTGGATGTTAAAAAACGAAGCAGAAAATATCTTGGAAAACCTCTTACAAAACGGTAGTCACAATAGCCAACGAAGTATATCAAGTTTGATGATGCAAATAAATACTGGGACGGTGTGTTTTTAGAAACGTGTTAATGGGCACAGACCTAACCATATTTCTGTCGAAATATCTCGCAACTTTTGTCCGCGAAAGTCTACGAAGAATAAACATCATACCGGATAGCCGTTTTTCAAAACTGTACTAAACAAACAAGGAACACTTAACGAGGTAACTTTCGCTTTGGTGGCAAAAAAAGTGCTGATTTTCTCGCGAAATTGGAGCGCAACAGACCCTATATTTCCCTCAGCTTTTCTGTAGTCCATCCAAAGGATACACATCAGAGCTGCTAAGAAGGTGAGAAGACACGCAAGTTGCGGATATCCGCTAAAACCATACAGGCTAAGGTACCATATTTCGTAAAAGGGGCTCTCTGAATTGGAATCTGAAACTTGTAGCCTAAGCTTTTAGTGCATTTTTATCGACTTGTAGATCTACTATATATTATGCAATCAGTGCTAGGAACTTATAATTGGAATGCATTGGTCTTTCAGTTCGGAGTCTTCCATGCTCTGCTACCACCAAAGTTTCAGCACAACAACTAGCTAACCAGGGCGACAAGTTACGTCATGTAATAGATTTGATTGTTCTTGTTGTGCTTTGTTCCGTAACAATTTGTAACTCATTTGAAATCTTTAAAATTTCATAACTTCAAACTAACCGGCCAAATATAGCTACCGAAATGCTTAGCCAACAAATACCAAACCATTTTGCTCAGCTAATAAATTTTAACCAACACAGATAAATGCTGCAACACACATCTAAAAGCCCGTATGTCTATTCAAGCGCATATATCAACGGCATATCAGAAGACCACACCCAGAGTTAGGACGAAAACATTTATACGAGTATGTAGGTGGCAGGTATTTCAGTGTCCGATAACCTTGACTACAATCAGTTGAAGCAAGTGACTAGCAAAAGCCGCAAACGAAAATTTTTACCCAAAAAATACAAAAAGAAAAGACGAATCAAACAGCTACAGTAATAAGAACTATGGACGGAGTTTTCAGGAAATCAGCAAACCGAAACACTAGCCACTTTAGTAACTCAAGTTAGCCGGAATCCTTGGGCTCATATATGCCAACGTGCACACAAAAATAACAAACGTTCAAGCACGCATATATGAGTAGCAGATAACCAGCAGGATAACCGCTGAGCGGGTTACAGGTGCAAGCTGTAAATAACCTTGGAAAAATATATGCGTGTAACATGGCAATGTCTACCTGTGATAGCACCCACACACATACACACACGCCCACATATTGGACATACACACACATATCAAGATGCATAGGTATTTGCCGACAATACGTTTGAATAAAATTTTGCTGTAAAATTCCTTTCCGCTTCACTACCGCTGCTAACAAGTTCCCTGAATCAAGAACAACAACAATAACAACAACTTTTGTAGCTGCAATTGTAACATTAGATACATAGTATGTGTATAACTCAGGTACATTTCTGTGTGGGTGTATGTGCACATGCTTGCAACAAAAGAGCCAGCAGCAAATATGTGGCAACACTGACCAAAAACTTCATCTTCCGGCATTCTTATTTGCCGTTTAAGCGAAAACGACAACTTCCTGTAATGTATCCTGCAGTTAACCGCAAATATGCATGTGAATACAACGCCACCAACACACATGTACATAAGTTACGTATATGTACTTTATATTTTGCACATATACAGGTAAGTTATATGTATGTAAGTACGTGCTAGCATGCACCTGTACAACAACACTTGCCCCACTAGCAGCCAGCAGCGTTCACCGTTCCGTCAGATCTCCTACCGGCTTTCTCGCATCACCAACACCCGCCTGCTTCTGTTCAATTTCCTGACTGCCCTCGGTTTCCTTTTGGCTATACGTTGCACTGCTGGCGATTTCTAGGCCTTCCTCTGCTGGCATTTATCCTGTTGCTTATTGCATACAAGCTGGCAAGAGATTGCTTTGTGTACACACTTTTCCTGCTCCCATGTGGCAGCTATTCGTTTATCCGGTTTATGTACGGAACTTGCCGAGTGTGTAACGGACATTCCGAAAGCTAGTGAGCCGCCGATGGGAAGGTCTGTGGTTTGTCGGTTCTGGAATTTCGCTGCTTGAATGTTACCAAATATGTTCGAATACATAAATGTATTGTACGGGTATCAGTTGAATGTTGCAAATGAACAACTAAGAATTCTGAATGTCATTTAGTGCTATTACCAGTAGATAACAATGTCTAAGGCAAGTGCTTATGGTAACGAGCTCCCAAAAGTAAGAGTAAATAGTAGGCATAACTGTATTCCAACCATATCACACTTTCACCTCTTTGACATTCTCCTCGCAGTGGCAAATGTATTTAATTTTTTAAATCTTAGAGCAGAGTATTTCTCTTTATTCCCATCGCATTTTCGTGCACACCGAAATCTACCTCTACGTTTGAGATGAGCTAAAAATTCATTTGTCAAACCTTGCGGGCAACCGAATAAAACCAGACATGATCATTTGAAGACCAGAGACTGTACCAGGTATATGTTTTGCAAAAAAAAAAGCAAGCAATTTTAGTTCAACCAAGTTGAGGTGGATTTGCACCTTCGCACCAAAATAACCCTGAAAAGTTCCGCAAAAATCGAGAAAAAATCGAAACACTTAAACCCGAAACAATTCCGAAAAGTCACAAAAAATCCCGAAAAAATTCAGAGAAACCCTGAAAAATAAAACTTGAGTTGTACGGAAAAGTCTCCGGAAATCGCGAAAAAATTCCGAAATAATGCGAAATGATCCCAAAAAATAAAACACGAGGAAAAGTCCCGAAAAAATCTTAAAAACTACTGAGAATTGCAAAAAAATAAAAATCGAAGAATCCCAAGAAAATTTGTTCAGCCCAAAAATTAATCAATTGAATGAAAAAATCCCATAAAAATAAAACACGGAGAAAAGTTACGAAAAATATCAAAAATTTCTGAAAACCCATAAAATTAAATCACTAATAATCCTGCCAAAAATTTTTCTGCTAATATAATAAATTGTTTGAATCAAAAAATCCCGAAAAATAAAACTCGAAGATAAGCACCGAAAAAAGTTGAAAATTACAGCACGAAAAATCCTGAAAATATTTTTATGCTCAATAACATGTCGTTTTAAGGGAAAAATCCCCAAAACATTCCGAAATATAAAGCAGGAAGAGGAGTCTCGAAAAAATTCCAAAAATTCCCGAATAATCCGAAAACACGAATAATTTTTAGGCCACAAATCTTTTGCATGAATAAGTCCAAAAAAAACATATGCGAAGAACTCCCAAAAGATTCCGAAAAATAGAATACGAAGAAAAAACCAATAAATCCGGAGAACATTTTGCCTGCTCCAAAAAAAAAAATCCCGAAAAAAATAATCACGAAGAAAAGTCCCTAAAAAATCTCAAAAATTTCTGAAAAATCCTCAAAAATAAATTGTTGGAATCAAAAAATCCTGAAATATCTCGAAAGATAAAGCACGAAAATGTTTCAAAACATCCGAAAAAAAATAAAACACGAAATCTTTTGAATGAAACAATCTAGAAAAAATTCTGAAGAACTGCCAAAAGATCTCGAAAAAGAACACAAAGAAAAGTCCCAGAAAATCTGTAAAATTAAGAATCCTGAGGCTATTATAATAGGAAGAACAGTCCAGAAAAAATCCGATAAATCCTCAGAACATTTTCAATGCTCCAAAAAAATTCCGAAAAATTAAACACGAAGAAAAAAAGTCCAGAAAAAAATCCGGAAAATTAAAACAAAAAAAATCGTCCGAAATACAATAAAATACAAAGAAAAGTTTCGACAAAATTCCAAAAAAAAATCTACGAGAATTAAACACGAAATCTTTTGAATGAAACAATCTAGAAAAAATTCCGAAGAACTCCCAAAAGATCTTCAAAAATAAAACACGTAGAAAGTTCCGACAAAAGCCGATAAATCCGAAAAGTTAAGAATTTTGAGAAAATTTTGACCTACTCCAAAAAAAAAATTGCCGAAAAATAAATCACGGACTTTCCTCCGATTCCCGAAGATTCCCAGAAATTAAAACACGAAATATATTGAGAACAATTTTTTTCTTCTTAAAAAAAATATTAAGCTTACGAGAAACTCTGTATAGAAAATCCTACTGATGACTTAATTGACATCAGATTAAACCATAACATATGGGATGTATTTAAAAAGTTATGAGTACTGTTTCCGACGTGACGATTAAAGCTTCGTGCGTAGCTTTGTGCTACGGAAATGAATATTGCGGGCTTTCTGAAGATCCCCAGAATATGCTTTCCTTCGTACCAAGTCGGGACTAAGTATGTATCCTGAAATTATAAAGGTAAGAAACTGGCGGAACTTTTTTACAGGATTTCAGCTGGTGCGATTAGCGGATTCACGCTTCTTAATTCAAGTTAATTCGGAACTTGGTAGCTCAAGAATGGCTAAGAGAACAGAGGTAGTATATATAAATACATATATGGATCTACCACTTTTACATCGCCATAGCAAAATGGCGCACCGTTTTCCCTAGCCACCTTACGAAAACCAGTACACAGAAATGCATTTTAAATGACCCCGTCTTGAAACTATTTGTTTGCTGAATGTTTTATACGGACTCAGATTGGTTTGTGTATTCTCCTGTGGCACATTTTTCAACAAAGCATTTAAAGTCTTCGATTTCGAAGTATCGATTTTGCTTTTTTTCCATTTAATAAAATTAACATATTCAGTCTGTCCTGCCAACAATTCATTTTTACCTCAGAAACTAGCAAATGGCTTATCAAGCTTGTCAAATCAGCAGTTGCCAACAACACCTCGAAACTCGTGGCCTACACTTGCTTTCGCGCGTGTCTACATCAATCAACCGATACTCAATGACGCGCCAACGCAGCCGACACCTAAGTTATTGGCGGCCATCGGAGTTGCCCGGCAGACTGGCAATCTGATGAAAAATCAGTCGACAGCAAACAAAAGGACGAGAATTAAGCGAATAACAGCAGTGTAGCAGAAAACAACAGCACGAACAAAAATAGGCATTAAAAACAAAAATACGGCAACAATAACGAAAATTACAGGAACAACACAAACAATTAAAACAACAACAGCCAATGAGTTTCCGTAACCTGAAAACACCTGGAAGCTAAAGTGCATAGCAGTGGCAACAGCTGAGCGACATTGAAAAGCAGTGAAACTCAATTTGAGGTAAAAACAACGTAAAAACCAGCAACAACAACAGCACCTACAGCAACAATATCAATCGCCAATTTAAAGTTTGATGGCATTGCTGGAGTTTCTGCGCACGCCAAACGCTTAAATAACCGAATGAACAGGCGGAGAGAGGAGGGAGTGGAGTTACTTACTTGGTTACCTCCGCTGTTTGGGGCAGCTTGATTGGTTGTTTGACTGGCTGCGCGCTTCTGGGCGCTTTTGATGCTCCTGGCTTCTGGTTCTGGTTACAAAATAATCGATATGCGCTGAAATGAAGTCAAAGTCATCACGATTATGTCGCCTCGGGTCAATGGTTATTTTTCAAACCACAACAAAAACAACAGCAAAATCAGCGAAGGCAACAATAACAAACAACAACAACAACAACAATCATGCCGGCGACAAAGTTAATGGCCCCATCAGCACGTATGTGACTGCTATCAAACTGGCAAGCTAGTTGCCAACAACAACAACAACAACAAAGTAGCATCAGTAGAGGATGACGACAGCAGCGAGGACGAGTTTTGAAGGGACTTCAGCGGTGCAACGATGGGCATTGCGTGGTGTGACGTTGCGGTTATGGCAGTTCACTTCAAACTGCTGTTGACTCCATTTAATAAAGTGCTCCTGCTGCTGTTGTTGTTATTTGCGATATTGTTTTTGTTGCTGCTGGCCTGACGACAAATTGAAGGGAATGATTTATTGCTTTGGGAAATTGGTGAACGCGACCGAAACACGTTGATGAATGGCGAGCGGTAAGTGCCTGCGTGTATGTGTTTAAATCCATACATATGTATGCACATTAGGGTGGTCCAAAAACAGTAAAGTCGGAATTGTTGTTGTTTTCCCCCATATAAAATGCATGGAAAACTTAAGCCGCTTTGAGCGACCTCTAAAAAATTTTTGGATCACTTAATAAAAAAATAAGGGTATATTTTTATCGGTATAGAACAATCCTAGGGGGTGAGAGCATAAAAATTCTTCCTTAACTTTTCACATGGATTTTTGGACCACCCAAATGTGCATACATTAGACCGTACCAGAAAAAATTTCGCTGTACACCTTCGAATCTAAAGCTGCCTTTACACGGGTCGATTTTTGTCGTTCAACCAAAATCTACCCTTGTGAATAGCAATTCAACCGTAAAATTTAGGTGTTTGGACTGCTCGATTTCTTAGTCGATTTTCCAGCCGAGAGAAATTGACCTGTGAAAAGGCGGCTTAAAGTATTTTTGTAAAGGGATTTTGAAAAAACAAAACTTAGGTGTCATATCATCAGCATTCACAGTCGGATCTTAAAATATGAGACATCGATATTTTTACATGTCATCGAAAAAGTTGCGCGGCAAACTTTTTTTAAGGTGGTACGGCCTAATGTACTTCCATATGTATGTATATGCAATCACTCATACAAATAGATATTTTTGTTAACGTGCCACCAGCCGAATCCTTGGAATTTCGAGCCAACATCTACTGGCATGGAGCCTATTTATAAATAGATATATCTATTTGCGTATAAATACATATGTATGCAGATAAATATATATGTATGTAGTTACATGCAAACACCCATTCATATACTCTCACTTAATGTCTGCGCTTTGTAAGCGTTGTAAACGCGCAAACTTGATCAAAAAAATGCACACCCTACATATGTACATATGTATCTACATGCACATATAAATACATACAAAAAATATTTATCATCTTTTTTGCTTCCTTTGCACCGACATTCGAAATTCAGCTCAACATTCGCTTCATAAATCAATATTTTTAAAGCATATTCGCACCTGCTGTTGTGACGTGACGGGAAAAATTTAATAACTATAAAATGGCTGAAGCGACATAAAATTATTTTAAAGTTTGTGCTACAATCTGTGACGTCAAGCAACCACATTTTATTATAACCAATTGACATCCTCATAATCCATTACGGGACTAGTCTGAAGCGCAAAGACAGTCAGAGAGAGCGCCCACATACATTACATACTGATGAATCGGTAGCTACCAAGTAAACTCCGTCAATTACCGATCGACTATTTCTCGTATATTTCAGCGATTAATTTTACAAGGCAATGTCCTAAGCGGTAGTCACTATCAGCTCTCTCTGCACTACCAGGAGTTACTAAAGTAATAGCGCGATTTATGGACCCTCCCTTTCGTAGTTTTTCGCAATTCCGCTTCCGACTGGTTCGACTCTGTAGAGTAGCTACTTACCTAGGAGTCGGCGCAATAGCGGTCCAAAAGTAGCGATTGACTCTAATAGTACTGGAGGGTGCTATTACGATCCGATCTGAATGCGCACAGTATAAAAGATTACCGAGCTTTTTTAAGTTTTCTTTTGATGTGCACAGGGAAAAGGACCTGCTGCCCAGCTTAACATTAAAGTAGTCGCAAACAATCTATTGAACGAAATAAACTGCTTACAGAGTTGTACAGATTTTATATCAGCTATTTGCGGAGAGAGCTTTTACTCTGGTGTCTGTACTCAATGGACAGAGTGGTCAAGGCTGTGCCCATAACCGTTTCATATCAACGTCCGCATAATAAAAGCTTCCTCTTCTCGTCGCTACTCTAGCTTTAAAGCCCTTAATCCGCGTGATAAGTTTAGGTCGTGACTGCCCCAGAGCAGCGATGGGCACAGAGAGAGCTTTTACCCGACTCCTCTATACAAAATTTATAGATAGCTTAAAAAAGCTATGCAGGAGGGTAATATGGTTACAATCACTAGTCAGGCTAATCTTTTGAAGTTGGCAGAAGTTTATATTCGAGTAAGATCTTGATATGTATAAATCAATATCGAGAGCTTGTAATCTAAGCTTGCGATAGAGTAAGCTATAGGGTCCCCGGAATTGTAATTAAAGTTATGAACTATCTGTGATTAGAGATCCCAAGCTTGCAAATAAATAGTAAAGATATTTAAGTGCTGAGTAATTATTACAACAGGTTTCTCTTTAACTTCACTTGTATGTACATTAGAGTGGTCAACAATTTTTGTATGGGGAAAAAAATTTCATCCTAGAAAACGAGGCACCCGCTTAATTTTTTCACTTGATATTTGTAATATCTATACCAACTTTCAATTTGCTACTGTAACCAATACAAGGTGCTCAATGACTTTGAAATGCGCTACTGGATCGCTGCGAAACTGGTTAAAATATTGGTGATTGTTATAAAAAGATACTGTTGCCATGACAACTGACGCTTGTGATATTTTTTTACATAATTTAAATTTGAAATGTTCTTAGGTTGCTTAAGCAATTGCTTGATTAATATACATACGTACAGACTACTTCTAGAGTAAAATATGAGCATCATGAGCTTCCTCCAATTTTGTACTTAGAAAAGTAAAGTTTGGTACCAGCGCCTCTTTCGCCAAAAGGAAAAATTTTGGAAGGTGCCCCAAACACTTTCTCGGGAAAATATTTTTTGGACCACTCTTATGTACATATGTACTTGTATGTATGTCCTGGAATTTTCCAAGTAATATTTCACCTACCTCCCAATGAGCTAGAGACTTGCAAATTAAATAGTGTAAATAATCCGCTAGGTAGCGCAGTAGTCGAGACATTTGAAAGCCCGTATTTATGGTGCAAAAGCTCATGAAGAGTGTCCTATAAATGTGGTTTTAAAAACACACCGTCCATATAGGTATTTAGGGAACCATCTGATAGGCCCTTACCACCAAATTTTTCATTAAGCCATTGACCTACATGCCTCTACTCACTTTTCTAACAATAGAATAAGCGTCCCAAGCTGGCTCCATAGTCCACTAAACGATACTTTAGCCCAGTTGTTTTCAACTTAAAGTTATGTAAGAAAATTTCTATCTGATTGAAACTATTGACTCCTAGGGGCAGCTTAGTTAATAGTTTGACGGAAAAGTGAGCTCAGTGTTCATAGAGCAAATTAATAAATCGTCCACCGCCAACGGACTACTAAAATATATAAACAGAAGGGGGCAACTCTATAAATCATTTGAAAATGAATTTAATAAAAAAAATTTAAGTTTTTATAGTTTTAAAATCCATATTTTTCTTTGTGGCTACTTTAATTTTTAATCCTTTTTAAGCTTACTGGTAACGTGTAGAATCCAATCGCAAATATATGTTTAAAAATTTCTGGTTTACAAAAGCACTTAACTTAACCCGTTTGAGGGTAAGAAATTTAATACTACGCATGGCAAGCCACATCGCACCGTATAGATTAAAATCGCAACACGTGGCAATAAACCTTTCAACATCCGCGACGCTTCCGCTCGACAACGTTTCCGGTCGCAGTCCTCACTGATATAGAAGCATATACATGCTTATGGACCGCCTACAGCACAATCACTGCAGCTAATTAACCCATTTAAAGGCTTGACACTGTGCTGACATACAAGCCGAGCATAAAAGAAATAAAAACTAAAGTGCAAAGAAGCAGCTGACAGATTGACACCAACGTCAATGATGAAGTACTGAAACTGGAGCAATTAAAAAATTAATACTAAGAAGGGAAGAGTTCTATAAGGAAGAATACATATGTGTAGGTATGTACGTTAATAGAAATATTCGTCTACAAGAACAATCGGGAAGTAGAGGAACGATAACTTGCAACACTTTGGTGCTCATGCATCTTGCAACAAAATGCATCCAAGAAAAGTGACAGCAGCATTGCACAGCGACAAATGCCATGTCAGCAAGGAGAACTGTATAAAGAGCCAAAATAAAAAACAAAAATAAAATAAAGGGTAAACTGTACGGTATGAACTGTAAGGTTAATAGCTAACTGGATTATCGACAGAAACACCCACAACTAGCTTAGGTACTGCCACCCACCCACAAGTCATGCAATCAGCCAACTAAGTACTAGAACTAATGAAAAGGAGCTGCTCCATAACTTCATAGCCACACTGGAGCACTGCTGCTGCCTGGCAATGCAATGATAATTTGATTTACTTTTATTTATCGCAATTAAAATACATTTACTAATTTGATGCCACAAGCAACAAGTTAGATAGTGAGTGAAGGAGTGAGCATTTTAAGGTGAATGGGAAGCACCCACACACAATGACACCAGCGAGAGGCAGCCTACAGCCAGCGATTGCATGGAAGGCTAAAAAAGACAATGGGTAGATGAGTCCAAAACTTGCTTGAATACATACATATATGTGTGTGTATGTACCAAAAGCTGAAACTCAGTAGGTTCAGTGCGCTCTGAATATAAACCCGCGGCTATGCGCGTCCGCGGCTTTCACTAAACGCGTTCCTCACCAGTCCGCTTGCCTTAATGAGCGGAAATTCACTTTTCTTTGTTCTTTCACATTATTCCTGCATATCTTTGTATGTATATTCTTTAGTATTGCCATTTTTGTTGTTGCCATTAGGATTAGTTTCAATTTGTTAGCAGCTTTTCGTAGCCTCAGTTGACATTGCGGTCAACTGGGTGATAATTATTATAATGAATGTGGCGGTTTCTAATGAAATTAGCTAGTAAATACTCTGACTGAGTCAGTAGAGAAAATTGTGAAACATTTTTGAAGTAATTTCAATATAGCTTCCACTTTTAGATGGAGTAAAATATTTAGATTTTATTTTTGGAAAAATCTGTCGTGGAAGCCTCTCTATTTGAAAGCAAGAAGCGCCAGTAAAATTCTTCACGAACGAAGGAAAGGTCGGTGGGGGCATATTCGAGGCCATTTCTCCTGGAAAAGGATGAATAGACAATCCCGTGGGAACCTATAGTCTACATTTTGGCAGATGTGCTTTGAGGCAGCTCAGCTAGTACTGAGTGAAAATACCGGCTTAAGAAGAAAAAAGCTTCTTCTGGCCGATGATAGATCGTCAGTATTTCCAGAATCTTCGGAGGCTGGCTAAGTAAGATGCAACTTTCTGTCCTTAGAGGTACCTTGCACAATACCAAACCAAGCTTTTTCAATGATAACAAAATGGAATCATATTAGTATTTTTCTCTTAACTACCCAATTTTCGCTACGCTAATCTGTAAACACCATGACCCACTACTTTTCAATTTAAAAAAAATTTCCACTACTTTTCAATTTAAAAAATTTTCTTCAGTTCAAAATTTCCTACCCCACCCACAGACTTCCTTCCACGCTAATACACAATGGCAGCTGTGACAATTCTTCCACTTTGCTACTTATTTCGTTTTTAGTATCTTTTTTTTTGTGCAACTTTCCACTTCTTTGAACTCAACGCCCGCATTATGTCACCCGCTGCCACACAGACGTATTCACTTACATAAATGCATACTGTTTTCCCCGGTATCCTTAAGATAAATCATCCATTTGGCCCTATTTTTCCGCTAATTGCACAATGTCAGTCGGAACATGGCCGACGGGCTGCTCTGGTTTTACTCCCCCACCACCGGAATTACAATTAAAATGGAAATAAATATAATGTATAAATGGGGCTAGTGAGAAAGAAAAAGTAGGTAAAATACAGAGGGGAGTGGCGAAAATTTTGTAGCAGTGAAATGAAGTGAAAATGCTTGAAAGGAAATTGTGCATTTCGCGCTATGAAATTAAAAGGAAAATGATGAACTATAAGGTGAATTAAGATGAAATGGCAATTAGTTTAATTTAGACTTTTGCACCTTGAGAAAAACTGTTTTAATTGTGATTGTGAATTAAGTAAGTGAAACTGAATTTTATTTTTACCCCATCATGTCCAATGAAAGGGAGATTGAGACTTCGGATGAGACCCACTTCTTGGAATGACAACTACGGCAAATGTTTAGGAGAGTATGATTTCAGGGTATGCACATGGAATGGCCGAACCCTTAATGTGACAGGTGCGTTTGCGCGGTTGGTTGATATTCTCTGCCCGTCACAATGAACCAGGCAAAGCAAGAAAATCGTCGGGCATTGCAATTGTAATATAAAGGAGTGCAATTTTGGTGTTGCATTTGTGAAGCGAGAGAGACTTCGTCGCTAAGTGTTACCCCAGTGGACGAGCGGCTCCAAACACTCGAAAATTTTACCAGAAAGTTAAGCGACTTACGGAAGGTGTCAAACCCAGGGCACTCTCCGATAAGAGCAACCTTAGCGACCTAGTCACTGATGTCCAGAGCGCGCTGGAGAAAACACTACAGGCAACGAGCTGATTGGGCATCATCATTTGTTGCTTTAGACCTAATTAATCTACCGTAGACCAGGTATTTACCGCACTTCAAACTTGGAAGGACCGCAGGGGCACTTCATCTCCTGCGATTTAAGAGCTTCGCTTCTGACATCACGAAAAGGATCTATGTATGTATACTATACGCCACGATATCTTAATTAGATATCACCGCGAAACTAATATCGGTACGCAAAACGATGTTGAGTGACAGCATCATCTGCGCGGAAGATTTTATATGAGATCCTGAATACTTTTCTGACTACTTAATATTGGTAGTATCGTCCAAATTAAACGACTGGTATTGAAATGGATTCAAAAACAAGAATTTTCTTTTTAGGTGATCTAAGCGCAAGTGCAGAGAGCAATGGCCCCCTGATTTTCGGGACCCAAATCAAAAACAAAGTCGGAGGGAAAGTGTACTCGAAACAACCAGCAGTACAAATGTCATTCTGCCTACCGCCTACCACTGTATCGTCTTCCAAGCCGAATTCACGCCTATACAGGAGGCTGCGGAATGTTTAAGAACAGTTGAAACAAAATCTATATTTTCTCAGCCAGTCAGGCGGCGCTGAAAGCTCTGATGGAAAAGTAGTTCACTCTTCACCTGGTCAATGGCTTCTGCAGGAGCTGCAGAGGCGAGGACGAGTAAGACACTTACTTTTCACTGAGTAGGAGTAAAGTGACATTCATAGGTGCTGGAACCCTTGGAAAACTGAGCAATTTAGCGGGCATAAAGATAGGGCGATTGCTCAAATTTGTCAACTTCATATACTGGTTAGGATTGAGATGACTTTAGGTATTATAAGGGGCCTAATTAAGGGCCTTAGTAGTCTGGTGGCACTTCAACCTAACCTTACCTAAGCGCAACGTGAAAAATTTAAGAGCCACAGTTGTTTAAGTTCGTAGAACTGGTATAAAAAGTAGTAGGGGTTCTGTCTCCGCATCCCGGTCAAGGCTTTAAAAATTGTAAAACCTGCCAACCTTCAAGGAGTGTCTTCCACAACGAGGAAAAGTTGAAAAAAGAAGAGCTTTTAAGGCTTACGCCGCTCTGTCTCCATGGCGAACACTAAATCATTGCGAATGTCCAGCTGTGAAGAATAACAAAAATCAGAAACACTTTGCTCTCGCTGAAAACCAGTAAGTGTATCATAAATTCAGCTTTTAACTTAAAATATCCTTAAACTAAAGGACCCACAATGTACAGAGCATTCACTCTCGCACACACACACGCACTCACAAATAAATAATTACAAAAGCATTGAAACAAATGGAATTGCAGCACAGTGACGCCAAAAAATCGGGACCACAGCTGCAACAACACTCGATCATAGTGGCGCCACAATGTATCACTTTGTAAGACTATGCGCGC
>NW_023458562.1:28189535-28190857 GCF_013731165.1 Rhagoletis pomonella
GCACATTTCACCAGCTCAGCGTATTTGCATAAATTGAATGATTTTCATTTTCATTTGTCGAAAATGTGTGTCAGTGCGCATTTGCAAAAAAAAAAATCCAAAAATATGAATGCAAAATGCAGAGCTATTCACTGGCACGTGTGTTCGCACGAAATCCAAATATAATTTTTGCTTTTTGTCTTCATCACTAACTAAAATGCTTTATTATTTAAGTGATGACCCAGTTTTTACATGTCTGTCGCTTTGACGGCAGTGAGTTCTAAAAAAAACCAAAAAGAAACATTTAATACTTTTCATATTTTAATGCTGACAATGGCTAAATACCTTTTTAGGTTTTTTTTTGCAAAAGGAAATCGTATATCATAAATTCCTATTTGTAAGCACACATAATATTTTTTAATTGGCACGGAAATACATTTTTCAAATGGTAAAATTAATTTTTCGCAACTAAAGCGATTTCAGCGAATCACTGAGTCGGAGAATTGGGGATTTTCGTTGCATAATGCTTCATTGTTTGGTGGATACAAATGCAGCAAAAAAATTAACAAAAAACAAAAATGTATTTGCTATAAAAATTTAATTAGGAAATAAATAACAAAATATTTATGAATTCATCAAATGCTCATGTCAGTTTAGGAATCTCGATTGATGCCAAAAATCTCGGCCTTAAAAAACGAAAACAAAAAATGTATGAATTGGATGAACTTAGATGCTTAGGAGCTTTTCTTGAATGAAAGTACAAAGCCCAGATATTTTAGTACAAAAAAGAAATACGGAAAGCCAAATAAAAATTAGCTGACGTATGAAAGTATTAATAAGACGACTGAGGCGGCCAAGGAGTCTTCGGAACGTTCTTGCTGAGCTACCAACAACACATACATTCACTGATAAACAAAAAAACACCAAAGAAATGCTAAAAGAATAATTGTAGCATACTTTCCAGGTTATGTCGATATTTTGGAAGACTCAACCCCAGCTTCAAAGGAGCAATACAATAAGTGAGAACTTTTAAGTTGGAATAGCATCGAAGATATTGACATAGGCATTAGGATCACCATTAGTATAGCGCCGGTGACACGGCAAAACGGTCTTTGTCTATTAGTACCCTTGATACTTAGATGGTCTCTTACCTGCACCGGAATGCATCTGCAAATCGTTCCACCCTAATAAACTAATGACAAAACTGTCTACCTTTGGCTGATGAAGATGACCGATTTCCAGAAGCGATCAGATACAGACAACAAATCAATTAAGCACCAGAGGTAATAAGTGGTAATTTGTCGATTTCAAAGCCGCTTTCGACAGCACGAAGAGAAGTTGCC